>NW_027397116.1:11570006-11605045 GCF_003265705.2 Callorhinus ursinus
TTTCTTTCTTTCATCTGACTTCCTGACTTCTTTCCTGTCTGCCTGCTTGCCTTTCTTTGCCTTCCTTCTATCCTCCCTCCACATCCCCCTTCTCTCTTTCCTTTCAACAGATCTCATTTTTAAGCCAGAGTTGTTCTTTTTCCAGTATAAAAATCTATTAACTTATGTTCTGAACTCATGATTAATTTTCCCTGTAAAAAACATCTGGTGCTAGGGGCACCTAAGTGGCTCAGTTGGTTAAGTGACTCTTCATTTCAACTCAGATCATGATCTCAGGGACCTGGGATTGAGCCCTACTCCCATGAGGCTCCATGTTCAGCAGACTCCCTGCTTGAGATTCTCTCTCTCCCTCCGTCCCCCCCCACTACCCCCCTGTCTCTCTCACTAAAATGAATAAATATATCTTTTAAAAAATCTGGTGCTAAATTTTTATTAGTCTTACTAAAAATTACACCCTAATTTTCCAAAATTTTGTGGAGGTATAAAAATATGATAAAGAATTTAGATTTCTAAGAAAATATATATGCTTATTCAATATGTTGGTTGGAATTCAAGTAAATTTAACAAAGGGAATCTCGGGTCTTATTTCTTCACTTCTAACAACACATTTTCCCAAGAATACTGACAAAACTTCATGTGCACTCTTTCCAAACGATGTTGTTAAATTTTATTCATCTAAAATATATAGGCCCATGAATATTATTCTTTTTTTTCCTGGGTGTTAGATTTGCATATGAAAAGTTGTAGAAAGTGGCCATTTTTCTCTCTCCCGGAATGTACACATGGATGTGTTTTGCCCTCACAGGAACAGAACAATTACATGAAAACAAAAAGATAATTTCATTCTCTACTCTGGTTCTTTAAATACAGGAAGAAAAAAAGTCTCTTTCATTGGCTACTAGGCACCGTTCTTTCTGATCTTCAGTCTGAAAAATCAATGGATTTTATTTAAATAAATTCTAACAGATATGTAGATATAGATCTGAAATTTCACTAATGTGTTTTAACTTGCTTTACTCAGGCAGAAGTGGCATTTCTTTTATTATTCTTTGGAATCACATAAAGTCACCAAACACAACTATTAAATGTAATAGCTGCACACATTAGAAATTCAAGGTTGAAGTAACTAGAATGAAAGAGCAGATTTTAAAGGAACAAGACTGTCACTTAGTGTCAATGTTACAATTCCATTTATCAGCTCCATTAACTTAATGGTAAAAAAAAAAAAAAATTCTCCATACTTTCTTCTCCCTCGTGCATATTCACTCTCATACACATCTAAACTAATGCTAATAGAGAGTAAAGTGATGCTATCAGCATTCTTTTATGTAGCTTTTATTGTTTTCCATAAAATTCTGTCACTGGGATAAAACTAATGATTTTATACATCTGGCCCAGCCATACAAACTCCAGTTTTTACTCTTCTTATTTTCATTCAACCCTTCATTTCCACTCCTTTAACTTAGAGTACGTTTGTCACATGAAAGTTGAAATACCAAAAAGTCAGAAACCTCATCAAAGAAAAACAGGTGCTTTACTACCTTTTGATTCTCTATCTTCATATGAACCATTTTAGATGACTATTTACCTCTCCAGTCCTCATTTATATTGCAGACAGCTACACAATAGACTTCCTGGTATTTAATGCTGAAAAGCCCAATTGGTGATGTGTAGTAAAATTTTACTGCTTGCCTCAGTAAAAAAGGGAGCAATTCCTATACCTACTTTGCAGTTGAAAAGTTCAACCTTTATCTGTTTAGCCAGCTTTGATTCAAGAATAGGTCTCTTTCCACAGAGAAGAGAATTGCTGAGGCATCAAGCCCTTTCCAGCAATCCCCTGTGCAAGGTGATTTGCCTGCTGATGCTCATGCATTTTTTCCCTACTCTCAAGAAGTTTATATTGTTTTATTTATAAAGAACTCTTACCTGATAAATATGTCAATAATTCATCATTTTCTGGCTTTACCAATTTTTGTAGGTATTAGTTTACAAATATTAAGTATGCCATTTTATTACTCAGTGATGCACTTTAAAATTGTATGAAATCTCTTGAGAGTCCTGTGTTATATCCAGAACATTTAAAAAAAATGTATAAATTAATTTTGACATGTAGTTTATTGCCACAAATCAATATGTCACAGATGCCAGTACTTGCTTATGAAGCTAATGATCTCACTTAATTTCTCTAATAGACTCATGCTGAAAGTATATAAATATATGAATATATAAATAAATGAAAAACTAAGTGAGAGTAAGAATGGATAAGGTCTTGGTGTCTCTTTCACATCTTGAGTAGGAGGCAAAGATACTCTAAACTAAAGCAGATTTTTTAGTACACACATATTTTTGAAATATTTAACCAAAGCTATGCCCTCTGTTGTTTTGTTTTGTTATGAATGGCTTTTTTTTTTATCATTTTATGTCCTTATCCCATTTTATATGAATGCCTATAAGGGGAAAAAACAAATTTTCATTGGCTATTATTTTAACTTTTTTTTTTAGTTTACAAAACTTTTTTATTTATATATTTTTTTTTCTTTTTTTTTGACCCAAGTGTTTGCAAAATCTTGCAAAAGATTAGCAGCCAGAAAACCACTTTTGTGCCTTGGTTCCTCTGTTTACAAGTTGTGTAACTTTAGTTCAGTCACATAAAACTTTTTTTATTGCAATTATTTTAAGTGCTCCAAGGGTATAATAATAACTGCTTACCTCACAGGGTTGTGTGAAAATCATGTGAGATAAGTATAATTGTGCTTTTCTGAAAACCATATAATATCATAAATAAAATGTGAAATTCCAATGCTAAAATTCATACAAAATCAATTCAAATATATTTTCTCTTACACATCTATGATTTGCATCAGGTAATAATAACATGAAATCACGTAATACATTTGGACACTTTTCTCACTACTGTGAAATAGAGCTATTGGGCACAAATAAGAAAATTCCTGCCTTCCTGAGGACTAAAGTCTTTTTTTTTTTAATGAAACATTTACTTATAAATATTGCAGATATTACTGGTCTAGTGGATAAGTTTTACAAAATATTCTTAAGTGAGGAACTGAGATGATGTGTTTTTGGGTAGAATGCCTTTCCATATGAAGTTCTTTTTCATATGATAAAATTTCTGATTTTTTTTATAAGATGGAAGATGAGCTGTAAGGAATAGTGAGTCAGGTCTGTTCTTTTTCCACATATGAAGACCCTATATTTAATTTGAAATGCATTGCACTTCCTGAGGTTCTGCCCTTTATATTTTTTTTTACTTATTCTCTGCATAGCTAACAGGTATGTGAGGTTTCTACTTCATTTCTACATTTCACTCAAATGCATTTACCAAATTGAGATAGAAAGTATAACGTGTCTCTGGTTTCCATTTTTTAGCTTCTTTTATCAGGTGCTTTTGAAACTTCACAAGTGAAATTTTAATCACCTGATAAAGCATTTGAAATTTAGTATTCACCTGACAAACAATTATTTAAGGTTTATGCTTGCATATTGACTATCCTTTCTTTTATGCATACCCTTTAAATTTTAAATGTAATTTTCCAATTTGTTTTTTTATTTTCCAATTTTTGATAATTTTTTCTGCTCTAATACTTCTGGGATCAGTAATAACATTTAAGATTTCATTTATCTTCTCTTTCTGTGTAATTTGAAAGAGAAGACAAGTTCATTGCTCAACATAGAATGTATAGTAGCAAAATGAAATTAATGTCACACTGAATATCACACAAACAAGTATATTTAACTAGATATTGCATAAGCAAACATGAGATAAGGGTAAATATCATTACTATATAGTAAAGAAAATAGTTTTGAAAAACATTTAAAATAAGAGACAGATATTAAAATACGAGAAATAAACTTGGAGGGGCACCTGTGTGGCTCAGTCGGTTATACATCTGCCTTTGGCTCAGATGGTGAGACCAGGGTCCTGAGATCAAAACCCATATCCAACTCCCTGCTCAGCAATGAGCCTGCTTCTCTCCCCCACCTCCCCGCTCATTTTCTCTCTCTCTCTGTCAAATAAATAAATAAAATCTTTAAAAAAAAAAGAAATCAACTTGGTAATAACTGGATTACATTATATGTACCAGAGTTAGTTTTACATATATAGCTATAAATCTAAACACAACTATAAATATAATTACTAGAAGGAAATATATTCATAGGTTCATATGTTAATGGAATACATTTTAATGGGTACTATGATTAGGATAATTAAAAAAAGTTTCCTTTGATTTTGTATGTGATTACCAATATTGCTGCCATAAACATGTCTTTAAGATTTGTTCTGAGATTTGAAAATAAAATATATTTTTAGAAGTATTGGGAAATCAATTGATATGTTCTATAACATAGTCTCACTTGAACAAAAGTATTAAAATGTTGTAAAACTCTTCCTTAAAGTCCTATGAAGCAGCCAGACACTGTTGTTGATTTGTGACTATTTTTATTCCCAGGCCATGTAGTTACAATACAGGCAATGTATTTTGGGTGCCATTCTAAGTATTTGCTGTTAGGTAATAGAGTTTCAAATAATTAAGAATTAGTATTCTGTAATCCTTTGATGAGATTTTCTTGTTTTGTCAAACAAAGATTCATGTTAATGTGGTGTATAATTAGCGGTAACCAAATTCTCAATTCTACTTCGGAATTCTGGAAATTGATGCTATAGTCTCAATAAGGTGATGTTATCATGTGTTTTGATGTGATATAACCTTGGTTCAAATCAACAAGCTCAATACTCCAAAAATCAGTTGACCTAAAAATTACTTACTTTCTTAGGGCTTATCCCCTTATTTGTTAAATTGGAATAATGATGCATAATTACTTAGTAATTGAATAAGCTAAAGTTCTTCTGATTTGTAAACCTGGCCTCTTAGTGAACCAAAGAAAGGTAGAGAAGTCAGAGATAGATGTCTTACCAACATGCAACCTTTACAAGTACATGTAATTAGCCTAGGCTCTTCCTCAAACCATTTTCAGAAAATAAAAGCAATTTTAATTGATTTATGGGTATTTCTTCCAACCCATCATCATCTTAAGAACCATGTCATAAGTAAGCTCCTCTCAGGTTATGATGTAATTTGTGCTTTGTGGATTTCATCATACCCTTGACTGGATGTTTAAAAATAGTGATTGACGGTCTGGTTTTGTTTCTCATTTTCCCAATTTTCAGAGTATATACACAATTTCTATGTTACTTAGTTTGTTACTTAGGTTTTTTCGGTTCTTGTTTTCTTCTTCTTTGTTCCTACCCAGCATGAGAAGAGGTCCTTTCTTCTTATTTGGTCTCTGTCTTCAGGTCTATAAAAAAATACAATGGCTCCTCAAATACAAAAGGCGCCTCAAATAATATTTCTTCTGTTTGATTGTAGAAATGTATGGTATTATAAGGACTTTTCAAATTCAGGAAGTACAAAGGCCACTTTGCAGTCTTCTTGATGATTTTGAAAGTGATAAACGGTAAACTGTCTTTTTAAGTACAGATTTCTAGCTTAAATCAGTAAAATTCTATTTGAATTCATGCCTTCTTTACTTTATTTCAGTGCTCTGCAGGACTTTATGCCATTTAGCATGTACAAAACATTTAGTAGATTATAAGTAATTTAGTGAGTGATTAATTCTGTAATATGTCAATGAAGGATGAGAACATATGGGTAGGTAGTGAGCAAATAGAATGACTGCGGGCATCACTGATACGCACATCAAACATTATTCATGGGATAATTTATGTCCTTATGTTTAGAAGATTTTTTTTTCTTCTTAATGTCTTAAGGTAATACATGCTTGAATACATTTTTATTTCATAGATTAATGTAAAGTTTACAACGAATAAGTCATTTTATTAAGTTCAGATGTGACTTCCCTCATTGTATGAAAAACTGGAATGCAACATTTACAAAATAAGCAAATGTCACTTTTTTTCACTATTTAAATACTGATGAATCAAAAAGAAACATATTTGGCCTTTTATTTATTTTTTCTTTTTCTTTTTTTCCCCCACTTTTGGCCTTTCAAAAGCAACATAAATGTTACTAACTGCATGTAAACAGGTGCCAGTGTAATTTAAAATCAAAATGCAGTGCAAGCTGGGCCCTGAGAAGCAAGAAAAATAAATTAAGTAAAATAGAGGAAATACTAACATAAGTAAAATGAGATTAAAATTATTACGATTTTACAGATGAACAATGGTAAGAGTATCTCAAAAAGCAACGAAAAATATGAACTATATAATTAAATGTTTTGTTTTAAAAAAATCAAATACATAGAAATTCCCAAAAGAGCAGCACTTTGAAATTATTTAACTTACCTAAAATATTATATTTACTATTCAGGTACATTGGCATTGTGCAGATAAAAACCTAAACTGTTTGACTTTTATTAGGATTTTGACCCAGAATTTTTTTTATATTTTTTCTATCATTGAGTACTTGAAATATTTTAGTCATGATGGGAAAAATAATTTAGACAAATGTATATGGCTTTTGATGTAAAATTATATTTTATTCCTGGATTGGAATAATAAAGATTAATACAAGGTTAGAGGACTATAAGAAGAGAAATTACAAAATAGAAACAAAATATTAACATAATTTGGGAGTTTAAATAAGCTCTTCTTCATAAGAGTGAAGAGATACTTCATTTTATTGATAAAAATAATTTGATAAAAATATACATGGTCGGGGCGCCTGGGTGGCTCAGTCTTTGAGTGTCTGCCTTCCGCTCAGGTCATGATCCCAGGGTTCTGGGATCGAGCCCCGCATCGAGCTCCCTGCTTGGTGGGAAGCCTTCTTCTCCCTCTTCCGCTCCCCCTGCTTGTGTTCCCTCTCTCGCTGTGTCTCTCTCTGTCAAATAAATAAATAAAATCTTTGGCTGCCTGGATGGCTCAGTTGGTTAAGCGACTGCCTTCATCTCAAGTCATGATCCTGGAGTCCTGGGATCGAGTCCCGCATCAGGCTCCCTGCTCAGCAGGGAGTCTGCTTCTCCCTCTGACCTTCCTCCTTCTCATGCTCTCTCTCTTATCATTCTCTCTCTCTCAATAAATAAATAAAAATCTTAAAAAAAAGATGTTTTAAAAATAAATAAATAAATCTTTAAAAAAAAATACATGGTCAGCCTTTTATATAAATCGTAGTGAGAGAGACAACCCTAACTTCAAAAGAAGTCTCAATGGTTATCTGTAATAATAATCCTGGTTCTTATAATAAAGGATTTATTTTTTATTTTTTTATTTTTTTTAATATTTTATTTATTTGAGAGAGAGAGTATGACAGAGAGAGCATGAGCAGGGTGAGGGGCAGAGGGAGAAGCAGGCTCCCCACTGAGCAAGGAGCCCAATGTGGGACTCGATCCCAGGACCCTGGGATCATGACCTGAGCCCAAGGCAGACATTTAACTGACTGAGCCACCCAGGCACCCAGGGACTTATTTTTTAAATTCCCAAGGTTTGTGATAAAACATCCATATCAGATGAAGTACACATTGAATAAAGAAGATAGCTAACATCCAAAGAAGCAGACAACTTGTGGAACAGAGAAGAACATTAAAATTGTTTTTAATTAGAAGTTACCATAAAGCTTAAAATGATAATGTCAGTCATAATTAACTGACAGATAGCTATGAGTTAAAGCAATCAAAGCCAAAGACAGTTCTTAGCATTTAAAAATATAATTTCAGCGGCGCCTGGGTGACTCAGTCTGTTAAGCATCTGCCTTTGTCTCAGGTCATGATCTCAGGGTCCTGGGATCGAGTCCCACTTTGGGGTCCCTGCTCAGTGAGGATCCTGCTGCTCCTCCTCTCTTTGTCCCCCCAGCTTGTGCTCTATCTCAAATAAATAAATAAATAAAATCTTAGGAAAGAAAGAAAGAAACAAAAAATGAAAGAAAAAAGAAAAGAAATGAAGTAATGGGGATGCCTGGGTGGCTCAGTCAGTTAAGTGTCTGCCTTCAGCTCAGGTTATGATCCCAGGGTCCTAGGATTGAGTCCCACGTTGGGCTCCTTGCTCAGTGGAGAGCCTGCTTCTCCTTCTGCCCCACACCCTGCTCATGCTCTCTCTCTCTCTCTCTCTCTCTCAAATAAATAAATAAAATATTAAAAAATATATAACTGCAATTTTCTTTAAAGTGTGGAAGGTAGAATGTACTGGAACTAATAACTAAATGTATGACCCATGAAGAAGCAGTCAACAAGATAGCAGTGTCTATGTAGGTTTATTGCAAAACTCTACTAATATTCTCAGTGCCCTTGTTAAAGATTAGTTGACCATATATGCATACATTTATTTCTGAGCTTTCTATTCTGTTCCACTGGTTTATTTTTTTGCCAGTACCATATTATTTTGGTTATGCTAGCTTTGTAATATGGTGTTATGAATTTGCCAAATTAATACATTTAGTGGAGCACAGGATGCCAGAAAGTGAGCACCCTTTCAGTAATAGACCAGAATAGAATTGAAATAAAGAAGTCTGTTACAGGTTTTGGAGGAAGTACCCAGAATGTCCTAAGGAGCAACCTCAGAAGTCAAAGCAAGAGTGTAGACAGAGAAGTGGGACCTGGACACATGCTTTAACTAGGGTTCATGGGTGGATTGCTTAGGGGTTCCTGGGCCAGATTGATCAATTCAAATCAAAAGATCAGGATAGTGGTAAGCTACATGGGGTCTTTATCCAAAGAGTATGTAAGACTGTGGGAGGCAGGGAGACTGGTGATGACAAGGACTATTGAGGAAGTCGTAATGTCCTATCAAAGACTTACATTTGCTTATGACTGCAGGCTGTTAATCTAGGGCATGTACTTGTATAGGGAGTGTCAGTTAAAGATACTGCAGGCTACTTGGTCAAACCAAATGGATACTGAGACAGCAATACCATGGAGTAGTTTAGCTAAACTCTGAACATGTAGTTTGAAGTCAAGAGATGTGATTCCTCCAGCTTTGTTCTTCCTTTGACTATGTGAGATATTTTGTGGTTTCATACAAATTTTAGGATTGTTCTATTTCTGTGAAAAATGCCATTGGGAATCGGATAGGGATTGCATTGAATCTGTAGAATGATTTGGATAGTGTGGACATCTTAACAGTATTAAATCTTCTGATTCATGAACATGGGATATCCTTCCATTTATTTGTGTATTCTTCAGTTTCTTTCACCAATGCGTTATAGTTTCTGATGTGCAGATCTTTCACTTCCTTGGTTAAATTTATTCCTAAGAATTTAGTTATTTTTGATAGTATTTTTATGAGATTGTTTTCTTAATATCCTTTTTAATAGTTCATTGTTAGTGTATAGAAATGAAACTAAAATTTTGTATGTTGATTTTTTTCCTGAAACTTTGCTTATTAGTTCTAATAAGTTTTATTAGAATAGGCTTTTATTTTTAGCTCTAATAGATATTTTTGTTTGTTTTTGTGTAGAGTTTTTAAGGTCTTCTATATGTAAAATTTTCCAACCAGGACTATTTAACTTATTTTTTTTCCAATTTAGAGCACATAGTGGGGAAAAGATAGTCTCTTCAACAAATGATGTTGGGGAAACTGGTTGTTAACAGGCAAAATAATGAAATTGGATCTTTACTTAAAACACACCCAAAAATTACCTCAAAATGGATTAAAGAATCAACTGTCAGACCTGAAATCTTAAAACTTCTCTAGGAAAACACAGAAAAATCTTCTTTTAAGCTCTTTTTTTTTTTTTTTTAATAGAGGGAGATGGAACAAGCAGAGGTTGGGGGAAAGAGGCAGAGGGAGAGAGAATCCCAAGCAGGCTCCACACTCAGCTCAGAGCCCAACATGAGGCTTGGTCTCATTACCCCGAGATCATGACCTAGCCGAAATCAAAAGTTGGACTCTTAACTGATGGAGCCAACCAGGAGCCCCAGAAAAAGTTTCTTGACATTGGTAGTGATTTTGGGATATGACACTAAAAGCACAGACAACAAAAATAAACAAGTGAGACTACCTCAATTAAGTAGCTTCTGAATAGCAAAGGATACAATCAACATGAAAAGACAACCTACATACACATTGCAAGAAAATATTTGCAAACCATGTATCTGATGAAGGGTTAGTATCCAAAATAAATAAGGAACTCCTACAACTCAATAGCAGAAACAATAATAACCCAATTTTACAAATAGGCAAAGGACCTGAATAGAAGTTTTTAAAACAAAGAAGACATAAAAACCCAATAGTCATATGAAAGGGTTTTTGCCATCAGAGAAATGCATATCAAAACACAGTGAGATATTACCTCACAACTGTTAGGATAGGTGTTATCCAAAAGAAGAGTGTTAAATGTTGGTGAGGGTGTAGAGAAAAAGTAACCTTGTATGCTGTTGATGAAAATGTATATTGGTGCAGCCCCTATGAAAACAGTATTGAGATTTCTCAAAAAATTAAAAATAGAACTATCATACAATCCAGTAATTCTTCTTCCAGTAAAAATGAAATATTATTTAACCATAAAAAAGAAGGGTATCTTGCTATTTTCAACAATACAGATGAACCTCAAAGATGTTATGTTTAATGAAATAAGCCAGACAGACAAAGACAAATAGTATATGATCTCACTTTTATGTGGAATTTAAGAAAATCCCCCATGCTTATTGAATGGTTGCTAAGGGAGTGGGGGAAATGTAGAGATATTGGTCAAAATCATTTTCATGTATAAAATGAGTATCTTATGTATAGCATGGTCACTATAGTTCATAATACTGCATTATATACTTAAAATTTGCTGAGAGAGTAGATCTTGAGTATCCTTACCACACAAACACATGCACACATGCACACTGACACACAAAGAATGGTAACTCTCTGAGGTGATGGGTGTGTTAATTGATTGTGGTAATCATTTCACCATGTGCAGGGTTTTGTTTTGTTGTTGTTTTTTTTTTTTAAGATTTTATCTTTTTAAGTAATCTCTACCCCCAAGATGAGGCTCAAACTCACAACCCCAAGACCATGAGTCGCATACTCTACTAACTGAACCAGCCCCTGACAATGTATGTTTTAAGTCATCATGTTATATACTTTAAATATATACAATTTTTATTTGTCAATTATATCTCAGTAAAGCTGGGGGAAAAAAAAACCTGCTAAGAAAAATCCAGGCCATGAAAATGTATTTAAATTATGTGTGTATGTACAACCACACAAATATCAAAGGCAATATCTAAATATATCTTTAATTCTTAGCTTTCTCTTCCTTCTCTCCATTTTTAATAGCCTTTTTAATCAGATCAATTTGTTTATCCCAACCCTTTTGTTTTTACATTTCCTCCTCTTACTGTGTTTATACAATAAAACTGGTATCTTAAACATATGAGTGTATATGTGTGTGGGTGTGCTATAGATAAGGAAAACAATAAAACAACAATACAAAGTGATTTCATTGAAAATACAGTGATTTAACAAAGTAAATTCTATAATAATAACCCTAAGATAAAATACCAGTGCATCAGTAAAATTCAAAAAGGAAGTATTTCTATTAAACTTATCCTTAATCTCTAAATATAAAAATGTTCAAAAGCTGGGTTTCAAAAAGCATTCACTTTTTATGGACATAATAATTGTGACTTGACTATATTGGTAAAGAAACAACTTTATATTAACTGCATAAAAACAGAGCACTCCTAAATTTGCTTTACTCATTAATTTAAATTTGCATTAAGAAATTTACATGTATGCCATTTTCACCCATGCTGTTTCTCTGCTTTAATTAGCTTAATTTAACTGGAATCTCTAGATAGGTCACAGCTCTCAAGTTTAATAAAATACCATAAAATGGGTTTAATAGAAATTCATAAATTATCAATGTTCTTTGGAGTAATACATAATTTATTTCTTGTCAATACCAGCATATTTGTAACATTCAAATAAATAGAAGAACTAACAGTGTTACATATATCCTTCTTAGCAAGATAATGGTGTTAGTTCTAAAAAAATCTCCAAGACTGTAGTGCTGTGGCTAGTATGGCATGCCATGTTCTACCCAAACACTAACTAATGTGGCCTTCTTGACTGCACTAACTCCTCCTTACCACAGGTTCTCCCTTGTTCCTGCCTTAGACTATTTTTTATAGCATGCATCTCCATTTGACATACATGTTTTGATTGTTTATTTGTGTTTTGCTTGTCTCCATACCTCCTCACACCCAAGCTGAAGAGGTATAGTGTTTCATCCTAATTCACTACTGTACCATTAAGGCGAAGAATAAGGCATGGTATAAGTAGAATTCAAAATGATTTACTGAAATAATAACCATTGTTAATACATGCCATTAATAACCATTGTTAATACATGCCATTAAAAATCAAGGTAAAGTTACTAAAGTTGGGAAAATGTACACAATAAAAGCCTTTAAATTATCTCCAACAAATGGACACCCATCATAAAAGGGTTTATACTTGTTCCAGTCATTCTTAAATCTTTGATTTTGCTTACTAACTAAATCAAAAAATGTATCTGCTATTCAAAGAAAGATATATACTTTTTAGATCAAAGGAACAATATGCGTGTCATTCAGAATTATTTGCAAATTATTAAAAATTTTCAACTAAAGTTACAAAGGCTTAATTTAACCTGTTTAAAATATGATAATTGAAGTGGTTTATATATATATAGGAAGTTAAAAGTTTGAAGTCAGGTAAGAATTGATATGGCCAAAAATGTCATAAAAATCATACTTTCATTTCAGTTTTCCTCTCTGCCTTTCAAAATGATTTCTTTAGCAATTGGCTGCTAAAAGTTTTTATGGGCTAAAACTTTCTTGCTCAAGTCCAGTGGGAAGAGAATATTTCACTCCTGAAAGTATAGTGAAGAAAGTGAAGATTTTTTTCCCCCAGACTTCAAAATTAGCCATGGCTGAATTGGATTATAGGAAAGTCCCTGAGGCCTGGTGTTTAATTGAGACCTTGGCGTTGAATCTGAGATTGGAATGAATGTCACTGAAATAGCTTTGTGTCAGACAAGAGAAGAGAGATTCCCCAAGAGATGTCCCCCAGGCACAGTTAGCATGGCAGATGTGGGATGAATGCTGGACAGCAAAAGCCTATTGTATGTGCTACAAAAGTTTAGTTTTCTTTTAGGTCCTTGGTTGTGTGTCCTTCCTCACTGCCAATCAACAGGTGAAATTGCAGCTACTAATAATTTTGAGGGGATACAAACAGAAAAGGCAATTCAGGAATTCTGACACATTTTTCATTTGATTGCATTTCTCTTTCCTGTCTAGAATATAGTAAAAAGGGGTGAGCAATTCTTGAAAAGTTTCCAGAAAGCAAGAGGAAAAATACTCAATGAGTAGAGAATAAGACTTGTGAGAAAGAATTAGAAGAATTTAATCTATATAAGATCAATATTATGGTTAACTTAGTAATTTTAAGTTATAAAAGCATTAACTCTGCTAGCCCTGTTTATTCTGATTCTTCCATCTTAAATTTCTACTGACATGCTACTTGATAAGTACAGGCTGAATTCTAGTGTAGTACACATATCAGGTGATAACAATTACAATAATAAAAAGTCCAGTGTTCGAGCACTCAACCATCATTATTTTGCTAAGCACTTTATGTCCATTAACTCATTTTATCACTGGAACAACTTTAGTTCATATTACATAAAAAAGAGAGTGTGAACAGTTTTAATACTTGCACAGATTCTGAGAGCTAGTGAATTTACAACAGCAGGATATGATGCCAAATCTTTCAGGCTGCAATAACTCTGATGCCTGTCATAATTCCTGGATGCTGCTCTCTGTCTAGGATGTTTATTGAATTTCTCAGATTCCCTATCGTTTTATTTTCAACCATCTTAGTCCACTGATCTTCCATTGACAATTTAATAAATGCTTATGGAGAGCAGTTACAATGTGCACAACTGTGGAAGATACTTAGTATCTAAGAACGAGAAGATAAAAAAACAGGTCACTGCCCTTAAGGAACACATAGTTTTTTGGAGAAGAGTTGAAAAAAATATAAAAATATAAATAAATATAAAAATATAAAAGTTGTGCTTAAAGACATCAGAGTGCTAACTAGGTAACAGGAAAAAAGCAAGGCATCTCTAAGGGAAAAAATAACATTATTCTGATTTCAAGTTCTACACATTTTCATATGGAAAAATTGGCACTCATGATAAGGCATACAATGGAGAGCAAAAACAATCATTGAAAATAACAATAAAATGCAACCTCATAAGTTCCAGATAAATAAGAAAACAGACACAGGTGAATATCTTCAAATATCCGAATAGAAATCACATTACTATACTTAATGAAAAGAAATATATAATATTAACAATTTCAAAAAGCCAGTGGGAAAAAGAAATGAAAGACAAAGTATCTAAAACTGTAACTAAACTTAAGATCTAAATGTATGAAGTTAGCTGTAGGTTTTAAGTAGCTGAAGAATGATTTAGGTACCTGTGACATAGGCCAGGAAAAGAGAATTAGAATGAAACACAAACAGGAAGGAAGGCAAGCAAGGGGAGGAAGGAATTATGGTTGTAGTTTCAATAAAAGTCCAGCCTAACACAAAAGGAGCTCTGGGAAATAGGCTTTCATATTTGTACACTAGTGATTCATGCACCAAGAGCTGTGTAGTCAAAAGGAGTCAGAGTGAGGTATGAAAACTCCCATTCTAGGTGTAGATGCAGACAAAACAGCTCCAGGAGCAGAGGGGTTATCTGTTGACAGTTGTAGTAATTGAAAATAAAAACCCACCAAAGCTTGATGAAAGGAGTATGGAAATACATAAGGGATAGAAAGGCAAATGGGAAATATCAACAACATTTGTTAAAAAATAGATGTCATCTTGAGAAAAACATGATAAAATCATCCCACTCAAAGAGAAAGGGACAATCTCTAGGCAAGCAGAATGAGAAAACAGTTGACAAGATGAAAGCAAAAGTTTAGAGGAGAGGCTAAGTGACAGATAATGAAAATGCTCTTGGTTTGGTAAATGATAGGCAAGAACTTTTGGTACAGTTTCTGTAATTCTTGCATATCCAGACTTTTAAATATCAATGAAATTCATCAATGAATTTCAAAGAACAGATTTAGCTCCCAATACACCTCTTTATTGTTTCCTATACTCTGTGCCTACAGGTATTGAGAATTGAGGAAATTATATATATTTACATATATGTAATATATTTACATACATACATTACATACATGCATATATATAATATATTTACATATATATATAATGCCCTGAGGTAATGAAATCACTTAATTATACACAATATATAGATCAGCAAGCAGAATCAATCAATCAATCAGAAATTAATTGTGTTAAGGCATGGTTAATTGCAGAAAATAATTC
Source organism: Callorhinus ursinus (assembly GCF_003265705.2). Taxonomy (NCBI): domain Eukaryota; kingdom Metazoa; phylum Chordata; class Mammalia; order Carnivora; family Otariidae; genus Callorhinus; species Callorhinus ursinus. Next base: position 11,585,341 of record NW_027397116.1, read on the forward strand.
TTGTCCTCAAATGATTCATATCATTGTAAGGCAAAACAGCCAATTTGTATTATAATGAATAAATAAATAATAACATTTCAAGTATCAAATAGTGCCTTAAAAACATACATAAACAGCACAGACAACGTGATAAGCAATGACTAAGAGAGAATGTTTGGTGGCAGCAGGACTTGTGACTTTGCCCTAACAAAACTTCTCCTGTGTAGCCCTCTCCCCACCTACTCATTCTCTGTGCCTGATTTTAGTCTTCCAGGTGAGTTTGTGAGCTTCATAAAATATGTTTATGATAAATTCCTGTCCTTGCTAAAGTTAGCGAAAATATCTTAAAGCAATCTTGACCAAAAAATAAACCAACCAAACAAAAACAAACAACAAAAATAGCAATCAGTGAATAATACTGCGAGTAAAATATTAAATATCTGAAACTGTAATATTCAGTTTCAGGAATTTCAAAGTAAAATGTAGTCTGTGTGCATTTGTGTGTGTGCCATGACCTGAATAAGTTGTTCTTTCTAAGAATAATGAAAACACAAGGAATACATTTTTAAAAGCAAATATAAATGGCAAATTAGAAATTAGGAAATTAGGAAATAAAATTAGAAAAGTAATAATTAGAAGAGATAATTCTTTGGGAAAAATGTATGTAGCTCAATGCAATACATAATACATATGTGATATATAATAATATAATAATAACCAAGATTAACCAAATATAAAAAGAAGTTAACAGAAACCTGTGACAGTACTTTACCCAACTTTTTCAGATCATTTTGGCAGGGTGACATCAGCAAAATTGGAGAGCAAAGAGCTCCCAAAGTTCTTCTCCATTAAGAGAACAAGAAAACTGGCCAAAAAAAACCCAACCCCCCCCAAAAAAAACAAAAAAAAATCAATTTTTTTAGAATTCTGAAAATTAACCAACCATTGACAACAGTCCCAAGAGTGGTTTTTCAAGAAAAATTATGGAATCTCAGTAAGAACAGTGGTTTTTAGGATATTTTAATTTGCCTCACTTCCAACTCTCCCACCACAACTCTGTGGCATTCTTGACAACCAAAAGCTAAACTCATGATGATGAAACAGCAGTCTGACAACCCTGGGGTAGGGGCAGGTTGGAATTGGAGTCCTTCAGGGCCCCATTCCAGAGAATTTTTATTATTGCAGACTGTCTGCTGGTTCCCTGGAAGACTTGACTTGCAAAGCTGCCTTTATTTGAACAGACTTGGAGTTTACCGAGTGCACCTTTTCCCTGGGTCATTTGTCAAAAGCCATCAGAGGGAAATGTTGAATATTTCAGCTGCCTGAGATGATGGGTAACAGTTGTGGCACACAATAGGGTAACTAGAAAGTTTTAAAGGAAAAGCTGGGAAGTGAGATATCTATGGAAGGCTTTGTAAGGCTTCAACATATTCCTGAGAATCTCGAAGGCCATATGTATGAGTGGTGCTGTGTGCATGCCCAAGCTGGGCATATTTAGAAAAGGCTTGAAAAGGCTCTAAACTCTTTGGCTACCATGAGGCTCTGCACAAACAGCAAGTGAAGGCTGACTAGGGGTGGTAAACTGCTTGGGTGAGTGTTGAAGGTGAGTCTTAATATGCAGAGACCCTTGACAATGAACAGGGAACTTAATTGATTTTAGGTATTTAAAAAAATTTTGTCCAGTCATTAACAGACCACGAAGCTAATTTAACAGACTTTAGTGGTCGCATACAGCAGAAAATACAGACCTTACATAATTATTTCAAAAAAGTTACTAAACAAACAACAAACAGAAACCAAAACAAATCATGGGAGATGAGAGAATGTGATTAATGAAGTTGCCATATTGTATTACTTAAAACATCCAATTTTTAACCAAAACTTATAAGACATGTGAAGAAACAATAAGTGGTGGCTTCTAAGCAGAAATACATATATAAATAATACAGTGTATAGGAATTGTCTTGGAGGAGGCCCAGATGTAGACTTTCTAAACAAAGGTTTCAAATTAGTGATGTTAAATATGTTCAGGGAAAAAAAAAAGAAACAATGTCTAAATAACTAAAGGAAAATATGAGAACAGTGTCTCACCAAATATAGAAGATTAGTAAAGATAATGAAATTATAATATTAAATAGAAAGTCTGGAATTGAAATGATAAATTTATTAGAAAGGCTCAACAGAAGATTTATAAGAATCAGCAAAATTTAAGATATATTCATTGAGATTATCCAGTCTGAGGAACAGAAAGAAATAAGAATGAAGTAAATGAGTAAAATGAACAAAACTTAAGAGATCATGGGGACACAATCAAGTACGTCAGCATAGGGACAATGGGAGTCCTAGAGAGGTGAGAGAGAAAGATGTAGAAAAATAGTGAATGAATAGTAGTGGAAAATTTCCCAAATTTGATGAAAAATTAATCTGTACATCCAAGAATCTCAACCAACTCCAAGTCAGATAAGTTCAAAGAAATTCACTCTCAGACACATTGTAATCGAATTATCAAAAGCAAAAAGAGAATCATGAAGAGGCAAAGGAGAGGTGATTTATCTCACAAGGGATTCAAAATAATTACCAGTTGTTTTAAGAAACCATGAAAGCCAGAAAGCAGTGGGCTGACATATTCAAAGTGCCAAAAGACTGTCAGTCAAGAAGTCTATAACCAATAAAATTATTTTCCTAAAATAAGGAAAAACTTAAGGCATTCTCAGATATCAAAAAATCTGAGAGACTGTGTCAGTGGCAGACAGATGAACTAAAAAAGGAGTACGTCATACTGAAATGAAATGACACTGGATGGCAACTTGAATCAGAAGGTCAGAGTGTTCAGTCATGCAGAGGGCTTTTTGAAGATGCTAGGTTTATGATTCATGGATCTCCTCAGTCATCAAAGAAGAAGTAGTAACAGAGATGTGATTATCCAAGAAATCTCTATGGAGGAGACAGTTGTCTATAGGGTGAATCCCCATGTTATGCTCAGAAGACAGACAAGGATCTTGAGAATTTATAATATGAGCAAAAAAACTGCCAAGTGGAATGAAAGGTATAGAGTATGAAATGCAAGAAGACAACTGGACTCCCTGAATTCTAAACACAAGAAACAGACTGGTAATAGTACTCAGCTTCAAGTATATGGTACCTTTCATGAAGAAGAAAGGGTGGCTTAGGGAGTGGAACTGTGAACCCAAAAGATAGGAGCTGGAAGCCACAGAAAATTATTCCAGAACTTGGAAAATAATGGCATTTTTCTGGTTGGAAATTATGACTGATGACTACTTTTTTCCTGTCATTTTCTCTCTTTTTGAGCAAGAACATCTATAACTATTATCCTGTTCCTGCCCCACCAAGTATTTTGGGAACAGGTAGCTTACTTTCTAGTTTCATTAGTGGACAGACAGGAATTCTCCCTCAGGGTGGATTACAGCCATATATAATCCCATCCTCATCCCTAGGTAATTAGATGATTTATATGGGGAGATTAGGAACCTTAATCTTATAAAACTCAGATAGGTTTTTCTATGTGTGTTGATGGTGCAATAGGATGACACACTTGTGGACTTTGGAATGGCGTAAGTATGTTTTGCATGTGAGATGAATGTGAATTTTGGGGAATTGGAGGGCACACTGTGTTAGACTGAATAATGGTTTCCCTGATAGGTATTTATTTCCTAATCCCCCAGATTGGTGAATATATTGCCTTACATGGTGTTACAAAGAAAACCACAGGCCCAAAATGGTGTCATTTCGAGTTCCCAAACTGGTGCTCACTATGTATTCTCATTGCAGTTTCAATCTCTCACAGAAATGTAGTCTTAACCCGTCAGCCATACCAATGAGTCTTCTACCTGCACACTCTCCATCCCCCAAAAAAGGATGAGGTAATCTGCATGATAAGACCCCTTAGTTTTTCCCCTAAATTGAGGAAAGACTAGTCTTTTCAGCAAATTGTACTGTGGCAACAGGATATATACCTACCAAAAAAAAAAAAAAAAAAGAAGTTTGTCTCCTACCTCACATTATATACAAAATTAATTCACAGTGGACCACTTAAACATAAAAGGTAAAACTATAAAACTCTTAGAAAAATACAGAGGTATAACTTTTCATGACCTTGTAATTGGCAGTGGCTTCTTAGATATGATACGAAAGCACATCAACCAACAGAGGGATGATAAATAGATAAAGTAAGCTTTATTAATATTTAAAATGTTTGTACTTCAAATGATAGTAACCATTAAGTAAAACAACACCCATAGAATGGGAAAAATATTTGCAAAATCATATATCTGATAAAGATCTAGTATGTAGAATATATAAAGAACTTTTACAACTCAAAACAACAACAATGAAAACAAATATACCAATTTTAAAAAGTGGGTACAAGATTTTAATGGACAATTTTCTAGGGAAGATATACCATAACCAATATACATATGGAAAATGGCTCAAAATCATTAGTCACCTGGGAAATGCAAATCAAAGCCACAATGAGATATCATTTCATACCCACTAGAGTTGCTATAATCACAAAGAGATTATTACAAGGCTGTAGGGTAATTGGAACCCTCATACATTTCTGTTTGGTATGTAAAAATGGTGCCCTTGCTTTGGAAAAAAAAATATGGTTTCTCTAAAATTTGAATATAGTCTGGTCTGAACATGTAAGGTACTTAGCAGACATCACCCCCCTCCTTACAACAAGAGAAAAATCAGGACAAATTGAAAATTAACTTTTCTTAGAGTATTAGAGAATTGAGGTCACAAGGCACATGTCTGTCCCCCAGAATGAAGAGACAGGCAAGTACCGAGAATCACAGTTTACCAGAAGAGAAATCCAGGAATAGGAACCACTGCTAGAGCCAAATCGTGATAGGAAAACTTAAATGGCAGTTGAAAAACTGCTGGATGCTCATTGTAGACAAACTTGTCAGTTAAAAATTCTGGAGGACCCATTCTTAGAGGAACCCCCACATTTTAGTGAAGTTCATCTCTAGAAGCCATACCAGGATCTCACAGTTGAGATCAGAGAAAAATCTCCTCATGCTTCCAGCAGTGGGAGGGGAAATGTGCTGTTTTGAAATATGTTAAAACATTCTGTTCTCCCTGACAAGGTCTGCCCTCAAGGAAAACTGTTTTTACCAGAGCCCAACCAACCCAGGTTACCAGAATCGAACTGGTCTGGGGAAGGAAAATATCTGACTTCAGCTCCCTCTTGCTTTCCTGTCTTACCTAAATCCAAAAACGTGAGACACACTTGCCAGGAACAGAGGCTCACTGAAATTCCTAATCATAGAACACTAGAATGCTTGCCCCACACACACATGTACCTCACCACCACGTCAATTGGAATCCATTGTATAATAACAGGGACTACAACATAATGATCTGCATGTCTTAGGTCCTATTTAAAAGAAATCTCTAGGGGAGACAAAAATAAGAACCCTAGAGCAACTTACAGACTTGACATCTACAGCTATACCAAACAGTAAATATAACCTAACTCTTAGTCATATAAACATAAAACCTCTCCACTAAAGGTATTTATAGCTCAATTCCTTTTACCCAATAGAATATGTCCAGTTTACAACAAAAAATCACAAGGCATGGAAAAAGACAAAAAAAAAAAAAGTTTGAAGAGACAGAGGAGGCATCAGAACCAGACTTTCAGACATGGAAGATATTTTGGATAAGTTAAATATAAAGTTCAAATATGACTCAATAATACCTCTCTTAAGTATAAAGAATATTAAAAACATATTTGCAGAAAAACTTGTACAGGAATTCTTACAGCATCATTATTCTTATAGTCAAAAAGTGGAAAGAACCTAAATGTCCATCAAATGATGAATCAATAAACAAAACTGGCATGTAATGATATTCAGACATAGAAAGGAATGAAGTACTGATTCATGCTACAACAGAATGAGTCATAAAGATACTATTCTTAGTAAAAAAGACAGAAACATAAGGCCACATATTGTATGATTATACTTCAATTTATAACTCAATGTCCATACTAAAATTCATGTAGGTAAAAAGTGTATTAGTGGTTGTCAGGGACTCAGGGAAGGAGAAGTGGGAGTGACTGTTAAAAGATGTGGGGTGTCTTTTTTGGGTGATGGAAATACTCTGAAACCAGATACTGGTGGTTGTTCATATTTTTGTTAACATTGTACAAATCACTTAATGTTATGCTTAAAAAGGATGAATTTTATGGTTTGTGAATTAATCTCAAAATACTATAGTACCTACTATAATATAAATCTTTTGAGGACAAAAATTGCTTTCTCTCTGACTAAGCATTTCTTAATACTGACTAGATAATAACATGAATAATTTCTTAGACTGCGTGACTTAATATATAAGAACATATTTCTTTTCAAAATAGTCTCTGAAATTTACAGCACTACTATCAAAATTAAAAATAGAATATTTTTTAATTGATAAACTATCTTCAAATATATACAAGATAGGACAGACTTATGCAGAGCCTGTCAATTTTTATATGGTGAAAACTGATATAAAATACAGAGTAAAATAAAGCTAAATGGCCACATGATACCAAACACATAGGTACCTAATAGTTGGAGTAAGATCTAAATGTGAAAAGAATTGTGAATCTAACAGAAGACATATGTAAACTCATTTTATATCTCATGGGCTAGGAAGTTTCCTTATCCTATATAAAAATTTCAAACCAGATGATGACAAATAAAGGTTTGTTTACAATAATCTTAATTATTTCTATACAAAAGAAGACATAATTTTCCAAATTGATCAGTGATAACTGTGAGCTGACAATTTGCAGAGCTTTAGAATGACAAGGTATAAATATCTAGAATGTCCATAATCATTCATATATATTTATATATGATGTATATTTTTATATATGCATATTCATATTTATATGTATTTATATATTATATGTTCATATGATATGTATTTATATGTGATATAAACTATGTTCACATATGAAGTATATAAATTGGTAATAATTTTGGTTAATTATTATAAAATTAGTATTTAAAATAATCATATAAGAAAATTACAAATTAACTTCCAAAAGATAGGAAATGCAATGCAAAAATGGACAAAAAATTGCAGAGAACAAGACTATCAAATGAGATACTCAAAATTAAGGGAAATCAGACAACTTTAAATTAAGATGAGGGACCACTATATGCTCCACAGGTCCTGCCATTAAGGCACTTCGCCCCTCTCAAATTCCTTTGCCATCCTCCAAATTGGGCATTAACAGTTCCCTTGGTCTCCCATCTCAACCCAACCGTAGGAATTAGCAAATAGAAAACTGAAATATCCCATCTCACAGTGAGCATGGGAAAAGAGGAGCTCACATAGATAGTGAGGGGGAGTATAAGCTAATACTTAACATTTCACTTAGTGAAGCCATTCATTTAATGAATAAGGCGTTCCACTTAGTGAAGTTTAATATGTTTGTGTCCTAGGACCCAACCAGTAATCACACGCACAATGCGTTAAAGTGTGGAATTACATGTCATGTATAAAGAATATAATCGATAAGTAAAATGTGTGGATGCCAGTTTATAATATTATGCAGCAAATAGAAGCAATAATTAATACGTATATAGAAAAACATAATTACATATTTTTAAATAAGATAATTTTTAAAAGTAAAAAAAACAGTGTACCATGTAATATCATTCAAGTAAATTAAAAACACATATATACAAATCATCCTTATTTTGAAAGTGTGCATATGTCACACACACTAAAGTTGGTATGTGTATACACAGAAAGGGAATGGGAACAGAGAGGGATAAATGGGGGGAGGACACCAAATAATTCCTAAGTGAGGAAGTCCTTGATAGGATCCATCATGAAAAAAATTAAAAGCTGAGAACTGGGGAGAAAAATCACAAATTTCTACAGGACAGATGAATAAAGGAAGGGAGGGAGGGAAAGAGGAAAAATGTAAGAATGGCAAAAGGAAGGAAGATTCTAGAATTTGTATTTAGTTATATCTATTTCCATGCCCTTATGTCTTCTCACACTTTTCCTCAGGCCATATTGAGTCCATCAAAAGCCTTTTAGAAACATTCTTCACACTTTTCAAGTCCTTAGCCCTCTAAGTCCTTTAGTGCTTTAGATGTGTATAAAAGGCTTTTATCCTTTAATTCAGGAAGGATATTTCAGTTATATATATATATATATATGAACTGGGGCTTTACTGTCAGTTTCATCAAGAGTATGTTAACTTAATAGACCTCTTTTCCACTTTTCTCTCCAAAGTGATACAGAAAATAAATAAATTTCAAAAATAAGACTGCAGAATTTTAGATTTGATCATTTATAATCTGAATTAATTTTATTATAATTATGGAGGGTAATTATTGTTAAATATATCTTATTGAAATTATTTATGCCTGTAGGAGTTCACCTTACTAAATAAAAATAGAGAATATAAAAATAGTATGCATACATACTTGAATGAATAAATGAATGAATGAATAATAAATGAATAAATAAGATCACTAAGAGAAACAAAACTGGTACAACTATCACTTGCAACCAGAAATTGAGATTTTATTTGAATTTGAACCAATTTACATACCATTTCAGTATCATAAATTTGTGCTTCCTCCAGATGAGTGGTAACAAACTAGAGGCTCAGATACCCAATCATCATTCTGTTTAATCAGAACATTTTTACTAACTTTCATCCAAGAGGAGGATTCTTCTTACACTAGTGTAAGAAATCTAAAGAACAAGAATATCAAATGCGGTATGTCACACTAGAATATTTACTTAATATGTGGCATGAAACACATTACATATATTTTTTATGTTTTGGTAATAGTACTTTTCTTTCCAATATGCACTGCGAGCCCCAAAATGAAGAAGAGATTGAGTGCAGCTCCTTTATTCGTTCTAGATTTCTGTCAGTAACCGAATTAAAACAGTTTAGATGCGTTAGATGGATGTTGGAAATCCTCTGACAGTTGTTTAATGAGACACTTTTCTCCTCTTTATTTTCCAAACAATTTCTTTCTCTGTTATGTTTGGCATGACCATAGAAATTTAAAAATTGCCTTTTTACCTTAACTCTGTAATCTTTCTAAACTCTGAGAATCAATTTACAAAATATAACTATGATTTATACACTCAACCTAAAGGGTGTTTCTCAAAGCTGTTTAAAAATCAAATGTAACTAAATATTTCCTAGCATAATTTTCTAGAGATATTATGTTTCTAAAAAACAATGCATATAACTAAACATTTCTTTCAGTATTGTCATCAAAAGATTTTCCTAAAATCAGTATTTGTATTTTCATTGCATGTGGGACAAAACCTACCTCATTTTTCTTATATTTTTCTAAGATTTTAAGTTATTTAATTCACTTTTGCCTCCAGAAATTTTAGAAATAACTTATTCAATTTTAGTATATGTGCTGCTGATGCGAGCACAGAAATAACTTATTCAGTTACATCAGAAACACTGGAATTTTTGAAGATTTCAGTAAATTTTTAAATTAATTTTAGAGATAGATGGGCATTTTTATTCACTGATATAGATGTAGTTTCTCCATTTTTTCAAGTCTTATTTATGTTATTCAGCTAACTTTTACAATTTCTACCTTTTGTTATTAATTTTATTGCTATGCATCTGATAAAATGTATTGCTGTTGTGAATGGGATTTTTTTTTTCATTATATTTTCAGTTGTTTTAAGTGTCAGTTTGAAGGATGTGCATATTATCTGCTCCTGGAAGTCTTGGAATACATTGTCTGAAACTGCTCCTGGAATACTCTAAGGGGTAAATTTTTACTGTCTCTCTAATATAGTAGTCTCTTGATATCTGCATGCTTTTAATCAATTTAGATAGATTTAATTTTTCCAGAATATTATTCAGTTCTTTAGGGGATAATATATCTTCCGATTAGAATTTATATATTTTTATTTATAACATTTTCTTTGTTTTTAGAATGGGTACACCAGAGAACAGACATTTTTCAAGTTAGAATTGGACTTCTTAAAATGTATCTATTTTTCAGTTTAGGATTCTTTACTGGCTTTCACTAGAAATGACAGAATTCTTTTTTAAGACCTGAGAACTTCATCTGCCGACACTCCTAAAGGGTTGACCCCTCTGTGACCTGGTTGTGTCAGGCTGCTAAACTAGCTGGCACCCACCGGGGCTTGACTAATGGCACTCTCAGTGGCCTGGCAGCGTGATTTTGCCTTTCCCTGCTGTCACTCCTGACAATGCGAGTTCCTGCCCGAGTTTACCTGGTGAGGAAATGAAACGTAATGATGAAGTGAGAGTAATCTCAATGTCTCATCTCCTGTCAGTGGCCTAACAAAGTTGCTTGAACTAAAGAGAGAGGTCTTTTCTGACTGTTCAGTTTCTGGGCACTCTAACCTGAACGAAGTGTATATAGTGCAGAAATCCAGAATTTACCAGACTTTTGGAATGGGAATGTGTAGCCAGACATCTTTCAGAGGAGACTTTTTGGGCTCCTAAATGGAGATGTTTTTAGGATTCTCTTTATTTGGTAAGGGTGTAGAAACTTGAGACCACAGATAGGAGTCCCTCTTGGACCCAAGGGATTTCATGAGCATCTGAATGACATATCAGGAGTACTGGTCAAGAACTGTAAATAACCCTTTCACACTGGAAATTTATCTCTGAGCTAAGTTTTATTTTTCCTGAATACTATAGGAGACACATCATCAGGTTAAACTGAGCATCTGTTTCCTTCTTTCTCTGTGCTACCTAAATTTGTTCAGACAGAACAAAAAAAAAAATCGTAATACCGTCTAACATTTAAATTACTAGAGTGCTATAACAATCCTTGCAATATAGACCTTTTTCTTTTTTTCTGATTAGCTAAAACAGGGAAAATTTGTTTGACTGATTGGTTCATTAACTTTCTCACAACTGGTTTTTCAAAGAACGTGGTTCTCAAAAATGTCTACAGATACTTATCAGGTTGTGATATATTCCTATTACTCTATGCTTCTATACTCCTAGAGGTAGCTAAGGGTAATTTTATATTTGAGAACTGGATGGATTCTATCTAGTCAAACTAGTTAAGATAATAGAGAAATCCTGTAGGTCAGATATAAGAGCCCTTGAGCAGTTTGATATTTATTTAATTTTCCCTCTTGTCAGAAAAACAACTTTGTGTTCATGGTAAGCATAGGCTTAAGTAATGTTGGCCTTTTCCAGCTTCCGAAGACTCTTTGTTAAATTCCTAAAATTCAAAAGTTAAATCCAAATTTGTCCTCTTGTATCTGAAGAGAACCATGGGATTTAGAAGCATATTGGAAATCTCTATGAGATTTGTTTTGTCCATTGCCAAAGTATACTGGTCCATATTCAAAGACATACCAAAAGTTTAGAAGTGTTTTTAAAATTCCTTTATGTGGTACCATGTCTGTTTACTTATGCTCATGAGCACCAATAAATTACTAGTTTGCCTTCTGGAATTTTAATTGTTATAAATTAATTCAATTATTGGAAGTGAAAAGCACCTCCCGCTCACACAACAGGGTACACGAATAAATGTGTTGTAACCAAAAAAAAAAAAAAGGTAGTTTATGATTAGTCTTATCCTAGTTCAAAAGAATAAGCGGGGACCCCCAATTTTTTTGGACATTTCAGTCATAATTCCAGTTCCTTCTCTCAGCATATGTTTACTCCTTTGTATATTGCCTTTTGAGTGTTCAATTAGTGCTGTAACCACCTCATTAATATTTTCTTTTTTTAAAGATTTTTATTTATTTATTTGAGAGAAAGTGAGAGGGAGTGGAGCAGGGGGGAGGGGCAGAGAGAGAAGCAGCTCCCCGTTGAACAGGGAGCTCGACACAAGGCTCCATCCCGGGACCCTGGGATGACCTAAGCCAAAGGCAGACCCTTGCTTAACTGACTGAGCCACCCAGGCACCCCTCATTAATATTTTTTACACTGAATTTCATTCCTATATTTCTTTCTCTAGTTCATTCATATTACTATATACTTTTTATTTCTCTATTTTTACATGATGTTGTTTATCTATTTTTACATGATGTTGTTTATTTGTTTTGTAGTTGATTTAAAAGAGGCACTTGCTAGGTTTTCCTTTTTTTTTTTTTTTTAGAGAGAGAGAGAGCTTATGGGAGTAGGGGGCTGGGGCAGAGAGAGAGAGAGAGAGAGAGAATCTCAAGCAGACTCTCCGCTGAATGCAGAGCCCAACCCAGAATTCGATCTCACGACCCTGAGATCATGACCTGAGCTGAAATCAAGGGCTGGATGTTTAACTGACTGAACCATTCAAGTGCCCCTTGTGTTTTTTCTCCTTTTTTGATAACTTCATTTTTTTTGTCATTCATTTCCCTTTCATCCATAACAATTCCATCTACTCTAATAACAATTCCATCTAGTCTCTTTCATTTTGTTGTATACTTTGTTTTCTACCTTGTTAAGTAAAATTAAATATTTAAATCATTTAATTTTGAACTTTATTAATAAGTCCAGTAGTTTATCTGTAACAACAGAATTGCTAGGTGGTACCTGGCTGGCTCAGTTGGTAGAGCCTGTGACTCTTGATCTTGGGATCATGAGTTCAAACCCCAAGTTGGGTAGAGAGCTTATTTAAAAAAAAAAAATGAAAAAATATTCAACATCACTAGCCATCAAGGAAATACAAATCAAAACCACAATGAGATACCACCTTAAACCAGTTAGACTGGCAAAAATTAACAAGGAAACAACAAATGTTGGTGAGGATTACCCTCTAAATGTTGGTGGGAATGCAACCTGGTGCAGCCACTCTGGAAAACAGTATGGAGGTTCCTCAAGATGTTAAAAATAGAGCTACCCTATGACCGAGCAATTGCACTACTAGGTATTTACCTCAAAAATACAGATGTAGTGAAAAGAAGGGGCACACGCACCTCAATGTGCATAGCAGCAATGTCCACAATAGCCAAACTGTGGAAGGAACCGAGATGCCCTTCAACAGTGAATGGATAAAGATGATATGGTTCATGTATACAGTAGAATATTACTCAACCATCAGGATGAATACCTACCATTTGCATCAACATGGATGGAACTGGAGGAGATTATGCTAAGTGAAATAAGTCAAACAGAGAAAGACAATTGTCATATGGTTTCACTTATATGTGTAACGTAAGGAATAGTGTGGAGGACGACAAGGGAAGGGAAGGAAAACTGAAGGGGAAGAAATCAGAGAGGGAGACAAACCATGAGAGACTCTGGACTCTGGAAAACAAACTGAGGGTTACAGAAGGGATGGGGATGGAGGGATGGGGTAACCGGGTGGTGGGTATTAAGGAGGGCACAGGTTGTGATGAGCACTGGGTGTTGTATGCAACTAATGAATTGTTGAACACTACATCAAAAACTAATGTTGGCTAATTGAACATAATAATAAGAAAATTAAAAACATAGAAATAAAAAATAAAAATAAATTTTAAAAAGAACAGGATTGTTATGTATTAGAAAATGCATAAAATTTAATTAGAAGTGCATTTATTTAAAAATAAAAGATCATTTGAGATATAATTATATAAATGAAAACTGAATATCATGTTTTCCTTAAATCACATATCCAGAAATTAAGAATATTATTTGGTGTGTATTTTAAATATATGTACACTTATATGTATATTTGTGTATATGTACATTTATATGTATATATATATATGCACTATATTCAAGTTAGATACCTAAATTTGTACAGTCTGTGATATATTAATAGCTGATATTTTGTAGTGCTCACTGTTTACATTTTACTATTCTTTAAATATTATTAAATTTTGGAGTCTTAATATGGATCTGTAAGATCAACCTTATTAATTCATTTGCATACATATTAATTTATGACGTATTTGTGAGTGTTTAGGTTGTTTCAATTATTTTGTCATTAACAAAAATGTTTCAATAAATATTCTTATACAGTATTTTATAGCTGCATGGTCAAATATGGTAGCCATTGGCCCTTTAAATTTAAATGTGATTTATCAAAAAATAAAACTAAAAATTCAGTTTTCAGTGCAGTAGCTACATTTCAAATGCTCAAAAACCGTATCTTACTAGAAGCTAACATGACACAGAAAAGACACAGATTTCCATTAATCTGAAAGTTCTATTGGCCAGTACTGATTATGCATTCTTGCAAGTGATATTATTTGAAAGCTAATAACTGTACATTTTTTTTATTATGTTAGTCACCATACAATACATCATTAGTTTTTGATGTGGTGATCCATGATCTATTGTAATAACTGTACATTTTAAATTCATATGCATTCAAATCAAAATGATTGCAGAATTTAACAGTCACACTGACAGTGTGTGAAAGTATCTAATTTTCATCAACATCAATTATCTTTAAAATAAAATAATTCCTCAAAGTAATAGGAAAAGTGGTTCCTATTTACTATGGTTTTTATTCATTTGATTATCAGTGAGTTCATCAACTTATATTTGTTGAAATTTATATTTCTGATTCTTTAAATTCCTTAAATTATCTCTTTATACTATATAGTACATTGGATATATTCTCATAAACATAGATTAATAAATGTGCAGGCATGCAGATACTTCCTTGATTCTATTCATGTCTATGTACATTTTTCAATATTTTTCTACAACCATGAGTAAATTCATTTATTTATACCATCCCTGAGTTTCCCTTGCTCCATAGTATTTTTAACACAGTATTCATATTGTTTTTCTCCACATTCCTCCCCAGTATGGAAAGATCTGTCTAGCTTTTAATAGGTAGGATGAGGGAATTGACCTTGAATTCTACTTCCTGTTGACTGGCACCGTTTCCAAATTCTATTTTCAAATCTGTAACAGAAGGGAAGGTAGATGTGCACTGTTCCCAGTCCAATTCCCAATTTCTGGCAGTTCTTCATCTTCTGGCCCAGCTCTACTTTGATTAAGTGTTTTTCTGAACATTGTTTCCAGGTTTTCTGGTATTGAGCCAAAGAATTGAGCCAGTGTTGTACACTGAGGATTACATTGTCAGCCAGCACTTATGTTTTCTTTGCCCTTACTTACAGCAATTTGCCCGTGGGAGGTACCACTCTCCTCACAATGCACTTTGCCATCACCTGATTTTTCCTATGCTCTTCCAGTTATTAGCAGTGATTTGAAGTTTCTGTCTCAGAGAATGGCTTCAAAACAGTGTTTTAAGAGGATCTCTGCTTGTTGGAGGTTCTGCATCTTGGAGTACGTTGATCAATGGCGGTAAAATTAGGAAGCATCTTCTTACTTCTAAGATAAGCTTTTAGAAGATTAAGAATTCAGTCTATGAATTGAAGCCTGACTGTATCTTTCCACTTTTCCTGAATCTAACTGTAACTATCATATCTCATACTAGTTTCAATTCCTACAAGACACGAGTATTAGGTTATCTGTCAGAATTACTATGGAAGGTTGCTAAAGGGTTTTAAAATATTTCACTGCATCTCCAACAGTATTTAATGAATAGCTGTGGGAGGCTCTCTTGGGGGCTGCAAGCCAGCTGTCATTTTGAACCAGAAATCTCTGATCATAAAATTTCAAAAATAATATCTTTTACTATAGCTGACAGTAAATACTGATATAGCTAGCACTGAAGCTGTTCTGCAAGGCAGAGATTTATTTTAAAATGAATTTGGTAAGCCCAAATTCCTCTTCAATTACATAAGTCAAGGGATTGTTTTGAAGTATGTTAATTTTAAGGATTCTTATTTTAAAAAGGCAATATGAGAGAATACCTTTGTTAAAAAAACAAGTTTCTGAAAATATCTTTTAAAAAAATAAGTGAATATACTGGGACAGTCATATATTTTATACTCTTTGCATTTTTAATAGAACATTTTAAACAGAATGATTTACATTATTAACTGCACATAATGTTTTTTGTTACCAAATGTCTTTATCAATTGAATTGTCTTAGTTTCATTCTATAGTTCTGTATTTGTTCAAGTATGTCTGTGTCTAAGAAACTTAATAAATAGAAGTCACATATTTTATTGCCCTGTAGAATATATTTTGAAAATTTCCAGGTGTGTTTGCAAATCTACCTTTAAAAATAATTTTAACAGTAAGCAAATCGCGTTGTTTTGAGAAGAGGTACTTTGCTCTCTTTTTCAGAACTGAATGTGGTTTATGAAGTACAAAGGTTGTTTTTTTTTTCTCCATAAAAATAGAACCAGTCTTTTTCTCAAGTGCAAAATGTCTAGATGTTGCAGCAGTAGAGAATCAAGAGTACAACTCCTCTGATAGAAAATACTCATTTTATTTTTCATCTGCAGTGACAGTACTAAATGACGGAAACTGGCACTTCTTATAGTCGGATTCTTTCACATTTTTTGTAATTAGAATATATGTTTATAATTCATCTTTACACATTAAAAAAACTGATAGCAGTATATAAAATTAACATGCGGTAGAAAATAATAATAGCTCTCACATTTTTCTATATTTAATATGCCAGAAACTGTAGAAGGCACTCTTAACAGGTTATCTCATACGTTCTTCTCAAACATTCCACAAAGGAAGAGATTGATAGTTTTTGTTGTTGGTGGTGGTTTTTTTGCATGTGGTAGCTTAGGGGCAGATAACCTTTGAGTGATTTGCCAGGATTACAGAATAAATGTCAAACTGTATTCTATAAAGTTAGTTCTCAAGAGACATTAGCTGTTTGAATCCCTACAATTAAGTGTGTTAAAATTTATAGAAATATTATAAAAGTATGTGAAATACTGTTAAAAATAAAAGTCTATTTTATCATAACTCACTCTATATCAAACAGTATTTCCAGAAAATTTTGTGGTTTTATTTTTCAATGTCACCCAAATTTTCAAAGTTTCTTTTTGCTTGTGCTGGAGAGTTAGGTGCTTATTTATGAAATTTGGTCATCTATCTTGTAGAATAAATAAATGGAAAATATCTGGAGTCACTAGTGAAATTGTGGCATTAGTCTATAGAAGATATTATTTCTAATTTGGATGGATAATTGCATAGGACAACTCTGTTGATATATAAACCAATAATATGTCTAAAAATGAAATAAGGATGGATATTGCTTAAGGTTTAGAGTCCAACAGAGTACTTTTGTAATTGTGACTCCAAATCAGCCAAAAATTGTCAAAATAGATTATCTTTAAGTATGGTTGTATTTTAATACCTTTTTATGTAGTCTACAGTAAAATAATATTTATATATTTTAAAAAAGGGTTTTACTCAAAATAATAATCTCCATTTATTGAATTTTCTGTTCTAGGTCTTGATCAAGTTTCTCTAGTTTAACAATTATATATACAATTTTATGCTAATGAGGAACTTTTTGTAATGGTAGCTCCTTTAGGCTATTAACCCAGAATTCTCAGTATGTTAACACAAGAAATGTGTATTCCTGCTATATACCATACAGTGATTATTTCTTAAACTTCTTTTCCTTCATTCAATTAAATCCACAATTGCTTCTTTTTTTTTTAAGTAAGGTATACTTTATGTCTCTCTAGTTACTCCTTTTACACATTCTTCCCATTTGGATTTCCTTCCTTCCTTCCTTCCTTCCTTCCTTCCTTCCTTCCTTCCTTCCCTCCTTCCTTCTTTCCTTCCTTCCCTTCCTCTCTCTCCCTCTTCCTCTTTCCCTCCCTCTTTCTTTCTTTCTTTCTTTCTTTCTTTCTTTCTTTCTTTCTTTCTTTCTTTCTTTCTTTCTTTCTTTCTTTCTTTCTTTTTCTTTCTTTCTTTCTTTTTCTTTCTTTCTTTCTTTTTCTTTCTGTTGTTGCACAAAGAAAACTTTATTTGCAGCAAATGAGATCATTGTATATAACCTCCAAAGCTGTGACTCTCTGAGCAAGAGTGAATGGGTTCCTTTTATTTAGGGTTAGAATGAGTATATTTTTTTTTAAGATTTTATTTATTTATTTGAGAGAGAGAGAGAGAGAGAATGGGAGATAGAGAGCATGAGAGGGAAGAGGGTCAGAGGGAGAAGCAGACTCCCCACTGAGCGGGGAGCCCGATGCGGGACTCGATCCCGGGACTCCAGAATCATGACCTGAGCCGAAGGCAGTCGCTTAACCAACTGAGCCACCCAGGCGCCCTAGGATGAGTATTTTAATTGGGAAATCTTGCCATCTTATATAGAGGTGGGCATAAGGTAACACATGCCCCTTAAGGAAACATGTCTATATACACATTATATGTTATGTAAATGAGACTTGTGCTCCTCCTTGGGTGGGGATTTTAATATTATAATGAGGTAACAGCAGTTGTCAGTCATTCTAGAAGTCTGGATTTACTTTCAATGTGTACTTCCAAATTTTCTCCCAGCCCACACCTGGTAATACCCCAAATCCAGAGCAGTATAGTTTTGTCTTTAAGATACACACACACACACACACACACACACATTCACACTCACTAATTGCTGAATGCTGCTGAAAAAATAACAGCGATGCACCAGCACAAATTATAGGCATTATGCATTCAGAGTACATAAGAACTGGGCTCCTCATGCCTTCTGACACTGCTATTATTCCCTAATTAACTCTTTACTATATTCTCCACCATAGCTATTTCAGATTTCCCATTTTTCACATTTTCGACCTGTTTGCGCACTCCCTCAGCCTCAGAGCTGACATTAAGTTAAAAGAAAAGTTCAGTCTCATGGCAAATACATCTTAAATATCACTTTCAAAATCTTTTTTTATAAGAAACTAACCCTTTGTTCTTTCTTTTTATTCCTAGTCTTGGTGAAAAAGGTGTTTCGCTTTTGTGAGACAGTAGCCTGGATTTCATTTCCTCCTCCCTTTTCAAGAACCTCATTTGAAAAGATGGCGGAGGAGTAGGAGACCTGGATTTCGTCTGGTCTCAGGAATTCAGCTGAATAGGGATCAAGCCATTCTCAACACCTACGAACTCAACAGGAGACCGAAGAAGAGAGTAGCAACAACTCTCTCAACAGAGAAGCGACCACTTCCTGGAAGGTAGGACGTGCGGAGAAGTGAATCCGAGGCGATATTCAGGAGGATAGACGGTGGGGGAGGGGTCCTCCGTCGGCCGCTTCTGGCAAGTGCTAGAGCCGCGGAGCACAAAATCGGAAATTGAGAAGTAGGCTCCGTGGAGGGCCGTCGCTCCAGTAGCTAAGTGGGGGGTGGAACCCTCGCGGGACAGTGTGGTTTCAGGACCCTCGGGGTCACAGAAAGACCGGGGGTGCCTGAGTGCGGCAGAGCTCCCAGGTATCGGAGCAGGGAAGCCGGCTGCAGAGACGGAGCCAAGGCGCGGGCTCTCAGCTCGGGGTTGCCATAAACCGTGATCTGCGGCCCAGTCGGGCCACTGCTCCTCCAGCAGGGACCCAACAAGCGGCAGATCCGGGGAGACTCCCCTTTCTCCCCCGGGAGGAGTGGGGTGGGAATGCACTGCAGGGATCTGCTGGGTTTGGAGACTCCACACGGGGTCGGGTGCCTGAGATAGAAACACTCGGTCACAGGCCGGGCGAGCACGGAGTGCGGCCGGAGACCGGGGAGACGGGAATGACTGCTTTTCTCTGCGGGCTCACTGAGGAGGGGGCCCCGAGTTCTCAGCTCCTCCGGGTGGAGATTGGGAGGCCACCATTTTCACTCTCGCCCTCCAAAGCTGTATGGAGAGCTTGCAGGGAACAAAAGCTCCCGAAAGCAAAACCGAGCAGATTGCTTAGCCCGGACCAACAAGGGCCAGGCAATTCTGCCT
>NW_027397116.1:11605145-11608721 GCF_003265705.2 Callorhinus ursinus
ATTTTTCTTTTTCCCTTTTTCAAGAAACATCTTATCAATCCCTTTAAAAAAAAAACATTTTTTATTTTTTTTTAGAGTCATATTTTATCCCTTCATAGTACTTACCCTTATTTTTGGCAAATATATATAAGTTGTTCTCTCTTTAAAATTTTGAGATACAGTTTCTTCTAACAGATCAAAATATACCCTAAATCACTGGTGTATGTTCTAGTCTCCTGCCTGATCACATTCTCTCCCTTTTTTTTTTGAAAAATGTTTCTTTTTTCAAACAACTTCTTATCTTATCAATTCCTTTTATAAAATCTTTTATAATTTTCATCTTTACAGGCATCTTCCTTCCCTTCATTGCATCAACCCTCATTTTGTACCTATATAAGTCTTTCTTCCTTTAAAATTTTAGGAGGCACTTTCTTCTAACAGACCAAAATACGCCCAAAATCCAGTGTGTGGCACTGATCTATGCACTAGCTTGATCATATTTGATCATATTCTGTTTTTTTGTTTTGTTCTGTTTTTGTTTGTTTTTATCTTTATCTTTTTCTTTTTTTTCTCCTCTTTCTTTTTTCTTTCTTTCCCTTTCTTTTCCCCTGGTTTCAGGTCTTTTCTGATTTGTATAGAATATATTTGCTGGGGACGTTGTTAACCTGTTAGCCTTTTGTTCTCTCATTCATCTATTCTCCTCTGGACAAAATGACAAGATGAAAAAAATCACCTCAGCAAAAAGAACAAGAGGTAGTACCGTTTGCCAGGGACCTACTCAATAGGGATATTAGTACGATGTCGGACTTAGAGTTCAGAATCATGACTTTAAAGATACTAGCTAGGCTTGAAAAAAGCGTGGAAGTTATTAGAGAAACCCTTTCTGGAGTAATAAAAGAACTAAAATCTAACCAAGTTGAAATCAAAAAAGCTATTAATGATGTGCAATCAAAAATGGGGGCACTAACTGCTAGGATAAATGAGGCAGAAGAGAGAGTCAGTGATATAGAAGACCAAATGATGGAAAATAAAGAGGCTGAGAAAAAGAGAGAGAAACAACTACAAGATCACGAGGGCACAATCTGAGAGATAAGCGATACGATAAGATGAAACAACATCCGAATAATTGGGATCCCAGAAGAAGAAGAGAGAGAGAGAGGGGCAGAAAGTATATTGGAGCAAGTTATAGCAGAGAACTTCCCTAATGTGGGGAAGGAAACAGGCATCAAAATCCAGGAGGCACAGAGAACCCCTCTCAAAATCAATAAAAATAGGACAACACCCCGACATCTAATAACTTACGAGTCTCAGAGACAAACAGAAAATCCTGAAAGCAGCTCAGGAGAAGAGATATGTAACCTACACTGGTAGAAACATTAGATTGGCAACAGACCTATCCACAGAGACCTGGCAGGCCAGAAAGGACTGGCATGAGATCTTCAGAGCGCTAAATGATAAAAATAGGCAGCCAAGAAAACTATATCCAGCTAGGCTCTCATTGAAAATTGAAGGAGAGATAAAAAGCTTCCAGGACAAACAAAAACTAAAGGAATTTGCAAACACGAAACCAGCCCTCCAAGAAATATTGAGAGGGGTCCTCTAAGCAAAGAGAGAGCCTAAAAGCAGCATAGATCAGAAAGGAACACAGACAATATAGAGTATCAGTCACCTTACAGACAATACAATGGCACTAAATTCATATCTTTCAATAGTTACTCTGAATGTAAATGGGCTAAATGCCCCAATCAAAAGACACAGGCTATCAGATTGGATTAAAAAACAAGACCCATCCATATGCTGTCTGCAAGAGACTCATTTTAGACGCAAAGACACCCCCAGATTGAAAGTGAGGGGGTGGAAAACCATTTACCATGCTAATGGACACCAAAAGAAAGCTGGGGTGGCAATCCTTATATCACACAAATTAGATTTTAAAACAAAGACCGTAATAAGAGATGAAGAAGGATACTCTATCCTACTTAAAGGGTCTATCCAACAAGAAGATCTAACAATTGTAAATATCTATGCCCCTAACATGGGAGCAGCCAATTTTATAAGGCAATTAATAACAAAATCAAAGAAACACACTGACAACAATACAATAATAGTGGGGGACTTTAACACCCTCCTGACTGAAATGGACAGATCATCAAAGTAAAAGATCAACAAGGAAATAAAGACTTTAAATGAAACACTGGACCAAATGGACTTCACAAACATATTCAGAACATTCCATCCCAAAGCAACGGAATACACATTCTTCTCTATTGCCCATGGAACCTTTTCCAGAATAGATCACATCCTAGGTCACAAATCAGGTCTCAACCGGTACCAAAAGATTGGGATTATTCCCTGCATATTTTCAGACCACAGTGCTTTGAAACTAGAAGTCAGTCACAAGAGGAAAGTCGGAAAGAACTCAAATACATGGAGGCTAAAGAGCATCCTACTAAAGAATGAATGGGTCAACCAGGAAATTAAAGAAGAATTAAAAAAATTCATGGAAACCAATGAAAATGAAAACACAACTGTTCAAATCTTTGGGATAAAGCAAAGGCAGTCCTAAGACGAAAGTATATAGCAATACAAGCCTTTCTGAAGAAACAAGAAAGGTCTCAAATACACAACCTAACCCTACACCTAAAGGAGCTAGAGAAGAAACAGCAAATAAAGCCTAAACCCAGCAGGAGAAGAGAAATCATAAAGATCAGAGCAGAAATTGATGAAATAGAAACCAAAAGAACAGTAGAACAGATCAAAGAACCTAGGAGCTGTTTCTTTGTAAGAATTAACAAGATTGAAAAACCCCTGGCCAGACTTATCAAAAAGAAAAGAGAAATGACCCAAATCAACAAAATCATGAATGAAAGAGGAGAGATCACAACCAACACCAAAGAAATACAAACAATTTCAAGAACATATTATGAGCAACTCTATGCCAGCAAATTAGATAACCTGGAAGAAATGGATGCATTCCTAGAGATGTATCAACTACCAAAATTGAACCAGAAAGAAATAGAAAACCTGAACAGACCTATAATCACTAAGGAAATTGAAGCAGTCATAAAAATCTTCCAACAAACAAAAGCCCAGGGCCAGATGGCTTCCCAGGGGAATTCTACCAAACATTTCAAGAAGAATTAATACCTATTCTTCTGAAACTGTTCCAAAAAATAGAAATGGAAGGAAAACTTCCAAACTCACTTTATGAGGCCACCATTACCTTGATCCCCAAACCAGACAAAGACCCCATCAAAAAGGAGAATTACAAACCAATATCCTTGATGAACATGGATGCAAAAATACTCACAAAAATACTGGCCAATAGGATCCAACAGTACATTAAAAGGATTATTCACCATGACCAAGTGGCATTTATCCCTGGGCTGCAAGGTTGGTTCAACATCCGCAAATCAATCAACGTGATACAATACATTAACAAAAGAAAGAACAAGAATCATATGATCCTCTCAATAGATGCAGAAAAAGCATTTGACAAAGTCCTGCATCCTTTCTTGATCAAAACTCTTCAGAGTATAGGGATAGAGGTTACATACCTCAATATCATAAAAGCCATCTATGAAAAACCTACAGCGA
>NW_027397116.1:11609121-11858260 GCF_003265705.2 Callorhinus ursinus
GAAGTCAAACTCTCACTGTTTGCAGATGATATGATACTGTATGTGGAAAACCCAAAAGACTCCACCCCAAAACTGCTAGAACTCATACAGGAATTCAGTAAAGTAGCAGGATATAAAATCAGTGCAAAGAAATCAGTGGCATTCCTATACACCAACAACAAGACAGAAGAGAGACAAATCAAGGAGTCGATCCCAGTTACAATTGCACCCAAAACCATAAGATACCTAGGAATAAATTTAACCAAAGAGGCAAAGGATCTGTACTCAGAAAACTATAAAATACTCATGGAAGAAATTGAAGAAGACATAAGAAATGGAAAAACGTTCCATGCTCATGGATTGGAAGAACAAACATTGTGAAGATGTCAATGCTACCTAGAGCAATCTACACATTCAATGCAATCCCCATCAAAATACCATCCACTTTTTTCAAAGAAATGGAACAAAGAATCCTAAAATTTGTATGGAACCAGAAGAGACCCCGAATAACCAGAGGAATATTGAAAAAGAAAAGCAAAGCCGGTGGCATCACAATTCCAGACTTCAAGCTCTATTAAAAGCTGTCATCATCAAGACAGTATGGTACTGGCACAAAAACAGACACATAGATCAAGGGAACAGAATAGAGAGCCCAGAAATGGACCCTCAACTCTATGGTCAACTCATCTTTGACAAAGCAGAAAAGAATGTCCAATGGAAAGAGACAGTCTCTTCAACAAATGGTGTTGGGAAAATTGGTCAGCCACATGCAGAAGAATGAAACTGGACCATTTCCTTACACCACACACAAAAATAGACTCCAAATGGTTGAAAGACCTAAACGTGAGACAGGAGTCCATCAAAATCCTAAAAGAGAACACAGGCAGCAACCTCTTTTACCTCAGCCGCAGCAACTTCTTCCTAGAAACATCGCCAAAGGCAAGGGGAAGCAAGGGCAAAAATGAACTATTGGGGTTTCATCAAGATAAAAAGCTTTTGCACAGCAAAAGAAACAGTCCACAAAACCAAAAGACTACCGACAGAATGGGAGAAAATATTTGCAAACGACATATCAGATAAAGGGCTAGTATCCAAAATCTGTAAAGAACTTATCAAACTCAACACCCAAAGAACAAATAATCCAATCAAGAACTGGGCAGGAGACATGAACAGACATTTTTCCAAAGAAGACATCCAAAGGGCCAACAGACACATGAAAAAGTGCTCAACATCGCTCTGCATCAGGGAAATCCTAATCAAAACCTCAATGAGATACCACCTCACACCAGTCAGAATGGCTAAAATTAACAAGTCAGGAAACGACAGATGTTGGCGGGGATGCGGAGAAAGGGGAACCCTCCTACAGTGTTGGTGAGAATGCAAGCTGGTGCAGCCACTCTGGAAAACAGTATGGAGGTTCCTCAAACAATTGAAAATAGAGCTACCCTACGATCCATCAATTGCACTGCAGGGTATTTACCACAATGATACAAATGTAGGGATCCGAAGGGGTACGTGCATCCCAATGTTTATAGCAGCAATGTCCACAATCGCCAAACTGTGGAAAGAGTCAAGATGTCCATCGACAGATGAATGGATAAAGAAGAAGTGGTATATATACACAATGGAATATTATGCAGCCATGAAAAGGAATGAGATCTTGCCATTTGCAACGACGTGGATGGAACTGGAGGGTGTTTCGCTGAGTGAAATAAGTCAATCAGAGAAAGACATGTGTCATATGACCTCAGTGATATGAGGAAGTCTTAATCTCAGGAAAGAAACTGAGGTTTGCTGGAGTGGTGGGGGGTGGGAGGGATGGGGTGGCTGGGTGGTAGGCATTGGGGAGGGTATGTGCTATGGTGAGCGCTGTGAATTGTGCAAGACTGCTGAATCACAGATCTGTACCTCTGAAACTAATAATGCCATATATGTTAAGAAAAAAAAAGAAGAAGATAGCAGGAGGGGAAGAATGAAGGGGAGTAAGTTGGAGGGGGAGACGAACCATGAGAGACGATGGACTCTGAAAAACAAACTGAGGGTTCTAGAGGGGGGGAGGGGGGGGGGATGGGTTAGCCTGGTGATGGGTATTAAAGAGGGCACGTTCTGCGTGGAGCACTGGTTGTTATGCACAAACAATGAATCATGGAACACTACATCAAAAGCTAATGATGTAATATATGGTGATTAACATAACAATAAAAAAATTTTAAAAAAAGAACCTCATTTGATTGATTCCAAATAATTTTCTCTCTTTTATTCATCTCTCCACACCTGCACATAAGTATTCTTAAATTTCTTCAGCGTAAATAAAAACAAATGACAAGAAGAAGAAAAAACCCAACTACCTTAACTTTTGCTTTAAGTATTACAGCGGCACTCTTACCTTGAGAAAAGAAATATTAGAAGATACATTCACATAAACTCTCTCCCATGCAGTCCGCACTTTTGCTTCCACCTGTCACAAACCTAAGTTTACTAATATTGCCCGGAGACAGAGAGACTCCTAGCTATATTGATTAATTTGGCCCTTCCTGTTAGAAGCCTTCTCTTTCATTGGCTTCTCATGTTATCAGTCTAATGGATTTATTGTCTCCTCTGGTTATTACCCTTCCTGTGTCCTCTGCTATTAAGAAAAACATCAGAGAAGTAAGATTGCATAATGTGCACTGAGTAGCCACTGTTCTGAAGCAGCGAGATTCATAAGTATAATGTAAGTGTGGATGTAGGAGAGAGGATAAGATATACATTGATAGACATCTTACTTTTCCGTTTAAAAATCTTAAAGACCTATTGCTAAATGCTTAGCGATTACAAAATGTAATGGTAGCTGTTTTATTGTAGTCTTTTATTAATCAGCTTTATAGAATTATAATATGAAATATGTCAGCTCTGTTGCTCTGTTTAGCCAAACCCTGTGACATGAAGAACACGGTCAATATTATATCCATATTTATTGGGCATCCATTATTTAACAGGTATCATTGCAGATGCCATAAATATACTAATGAATTTGATACTTACAAGAATATTTTGAAATAAATATGATTATTATTTGCATTTGATAAATTTGAAAACACCGATAAAGAACAGTTAAGTAAGTTGACCAAGATCACCCAATGGAAGGGATGGTACAGATTCAAATCTGGCCCCAGAGACCACACAACTACTATAGGAAAAGGTTTTTCTCATTTTTGGCTTTCCCGTCTTTGTTCTTTTAGTCTATGGCCTTTGATGCTCTTCTCTTGAAATAAGTAATGCTTATGAAAATAGGCATTTTAGTTAGTTTTACGTATACTGAGGAATACAGGGCTGCGTTAATTTAAAAAGGAGATAAATAAACATAGGCTTATTAAATGTAGGGATATAGCTAAAATAAGGCATGTTTATAGTTTTTAAAGACACTTGTATGCTTTTTAAAGGTTTGAGTTTGTCTAATAAAAATGTTTATTTCCCTTCTATCAACACCACATGCTTTCCTCAACACCAGGTTTTCAATTCCATTATTGTATTATTTAATTTCTTTCTGTTATTTCATTTTTGGCACATCAGACAATTAACACTTCCAAAGCTCATAATCACTTCTCAACACAAAATATTTTAATTTTTGCTCTCCCATGTCACAGAATGACCTTTGCATATCTAAATTCAACTTTGCTGATAGATTGAATATGACCCCCTTTATGCAATTATGTACATCTGTATATCTTTTTTGTATGTTGTCTCTCAAACATTAAGGTACTTTAGGTCAACTTCATTCAGATTAATATCCTTATCATCAGTTATTTTAATGTTTCCATATCTCAAATAAAACATATTTAGCTCAAATTCAGATTTCCATATCTCAATTGCATATCTCAACATTTTGTTCCTAATTAGTACATTCATTTTTAGTTTTTAAAAACTTCTATACAGTATTCTATCATATGAACATATCACAAATTAGAAAATCATTTATATACAAATGTAGTATCTCACATATAAATCAACATAATACTAGTACTAGTGCTCAATAAATGTATTCATTGATTTATTAAGTGTAATGAAATATATATACATTTTTGAATGCACACGTTAGCTTATAATATTTCTAAAGAGGTGTATTTAAAATGAAATGAGACTATAAAATAGTATTCATGTAATCAGTATTCCTTCTATGTAGTCCACAAACAATGAACATTTTTCTTTTTTTTTTTTCTTTTTCTTTTTTACTTTTTACATCTAACTTGCTTCATGCTGGGAAATTCACCTGACATTAACAATGATTCGTCTTTCAAGGGTGAGAAATAATTGATTTCATTATCTGTAGTAATCATATAAATGCATTAAAGCACCTAGGGATTACAAAAACTAAAATTTCTTATGGATGTCTTATTAAAATCTTAAAATATTAAAAATAAATATCTGAGTAAACAGAAGTCAGTGAAACTCTACTCTGATTTTACCACTGTTAAGCTCCTTTTAGTCACATATATAAGGGCCAACTATAAAAATGACAAAAGCTGAAATGCTATGTTTAGAAATCTGATGACATATTTCCATTATTGAGGTCATAGTAGAAGAGGGGTTTTGGCCATTTGCCAGTGCCATGTGGGTACTTAATTCCATTTTTATTTGGATGTCTGTGACCTACTCTTCACAGCTACATCAATGATAAACGAACATCTCATTTTAGTAACATATACTATAGTAGCAGGTATCTGCAGTTTGACACATTGCTAATTAAATATTGATTTGTTGAATGAACTCTAAGCCTTCAGTATTTTTCTAATTAGAATAATGACTCCTCCGAATGCTAGCAGTTATGTTTCTTTTTAAAAAATAAAAGACACATACAAGTAGTTCAAAAGTGTAAATTATTAAGCATATTGTACTTCAAGGTATGGTTAATAAATTAGACATATTGTAATAGGTTCAGGCAAATTGCTTTTATTGCTCATAATAAAGAAAGATTTCATGCTTCTAATCCAGTTTGGTAATGGCAAAATACAGCATTTAATAGCAGTGGTATGGCCTTTAGATAATACATTTACTCAGGAAATTTTACTCCATTCTTAGTGAGTAGCTATCCAATTGGATTATTGTATGCCATATGAAAATTTAAGAGCCTTAAGTGTCTAAAAACAGAATTATTTTTCATTTTAAATTGTCATAAATAAATCTCTATCAATTGAATGATCTGTAATAATGGTAATATTGCATATAAATAGTATTTTTCATATAATGGAATCTTTTTAACAATTGTGAGCATGGAAACTAATTTAACATGAAGTAAGTCCATCATATAATAGAAAACTTTAAAAAGACAGCAAAAAGACAGCTTTGTAAATTTTTTTTTAACAGGAAGTCAGTCTCAGGGTATAGAGTACCATGGACAGTGTTATAATGGATCTTGACCGTGAATTGCCCTTTGAAGAAAAAGATGAATCTCAGGAAGCAAATGCCAAAGTTGAAAATGATGACTGTGCTTGAAAAGGTTTTTCTAGAGTTTGTCACTTTTAATCCACAGAAGAGATGTATGAGTTAATCTGTTCTTTCTTCTTCCACTCTCTTTTCTTTCTTCCTTTTAAACTCTCTACATAACTCTTTTTCTGGTTCATTCTTTAGTTTGGTTGCAAATGTTTCTTAAATATAGAGTTGATACAAAAATATTTGTAAACAATGTGGGATGTAAAGAACCAAAAAAGTCAAAGGCACCATTTAGGGAATAGGATATAATCATGATCTTTGAAACATCACTCAAACACCTCCCTTCCTTATGCCATCCCCTTTCCAGCCCCACAGTGAAAAACATTACTCAGATTTTGTCTTTACACTCACATCGCTATTCTTTGCTTTTCCCCCATATATGTTGGTTCCCATAGTCATATAGTATTTAAAGTTGTATATTTTGACTCTCTTTAATATTTTCCTGTGCTTCATTTTGCACTCAGTGTTTTGTCCCAATTTAGCATAGCTAAATAGAACTATCCATTCTTTTGCTTTTTTTTAACTTCTAGGTAATACTTAATTTCACATGGTATTGTTTATTCATTCATTTACTTGAATAACATTTGCCTTTTTTCCAGCTAAGGCCACGAAAAACAGAACCACAATATATATTATTTGAAGATTTCTTTTTTCTTTAACACACTAGAAGTTTTTGGGGGGTACATAAAAAGTAATATTTCTGGATCATAAATATTGAAGGAGAAAATCCAAGCAAAAGTGGTTAGGTTACCCCTTTATTAAGAACACTGCAAGGTAAAAACAGCTTCAGAATACTGTTGTGTCAGAATACTAGCAAGTGTCCTGAAGAATTTATAGGTTAGATAAAGGAAGATCAAAGTTAGTTTTATTCCATAGCTTGATCCCTATTCAAAATCTTGGGAAATATGGGGAACTGAGCTTGTATTTATCATGGGATAGGATGAAGGGCTTTCAGAGTTGGAATTAAGGTTGTTGGGGTGATAGTTTCTAAGATTGGCAAGAAGGGTTAGGAACAACAGTGTGGAACAATATTTTACTGAGATGAGTGAAGAAAAAGTCCTTCATCATTCCTCATATAGCTTTATCTCAGTGTTTCTGGAAAATCTCAAATTATTTCCAAAACTGATCATGCCACTTAAATTCCAGTAAAAACATATGCGTTTCTATTTCCACACCCTACCAATACTTGATACTGTTTTGGTTTCATCTTTCTTGTTTCTCTAAAAAAGAACTCTGTATATTTTGATGTGTTCCCTGTATCTTCTGCCAGGACATCTATCTATATCTACAGATACTGTCTGTTGTCTGTCTATCTGTGTATCTATCTATCTATCCATCTATCTATCCATATCTATCTCTCTAATCTATCTTTATAATGTTAACTTACATTTTGTGGCCTGATTTTTAATTTTCTTTATTGTATCTATATATAAATAGAAGTTATTATTTAGCTGTGGTCAAATATACCAATCTTATCATTTATAGTAGATATTTTTTATATCTTCTGTAAGAAACATTGCTTATCTTGATTTATGTCTGTTTTCGAAAGAGGAAGGAGGGACAGTTTTGTTCCACGTGGCACATTGCACAATGTATGGAGGAATTTTTGGTTTAACAACTCCGGGGTGGGGAGGGGGTTGCGTGGAGGCAGGATTTAGCGGCTGGTGTTTACTGACTGGAGGCCTACAGTGCCCAGGACAACCCCATAAGAAAGACTTGTCTGGGTACAAATGTCAGTAGTGCTGATCAGTTCTGTCTCATATTACATGCTTCTTTATTTTTCCTTGCTTTGGATAGGTCTACTTTTCTGGCAGTGGTTTTAGTTAAAATGTAGGCATATCACTAGCTCTCTCTTTTTTTTATTTCTCATGATTTCTTTTCTCCTTACTCCTGTTTATCACAACCCCCCAACCCCCGCCACAGTGGGGCAGAAGCAAGAGAAGTACTTCCTAGGAATTGCTTATTTGCTTCTAGGTATTTTGAATCGGGGGGCATTCATTGTCTTCAGTGATGCTGAAGACACTCTGCCAGCTTACATGGTAAGCAAATGTTCTTCCTGACCTCAGTAATTGAGTAGGTCTGTTGGTGGTTCATATTTCACTGAGAGTCTGGATTTGCTTTCCTGCATATTCTATTGACTACATCTTAGTTACTTTCAAATTTTATTTTTTTCTTCTTTTCCTGAATGCCAGAAGAGAAAATGGAATTTGAAAAAGGAAATTCAGTTTCTCCAAGCATTTGGCATATGCCCTCAGATAGAAAATGGGCCTTCTACCTACATCTAAATGTTTGTATTAAACTCTTATATCGAGATTATCTTAAGCAGAGTTCTAAGCAAACCATTTCAAAGGCGTATTTTTTTTTGTAGAAGTGTTTATAGAACAAGGCATATTTAGAAAATCCTTGTTTTCCTGGATACAAAAATAAAGTATATCTTGTTATCTGGTTAAAAATAATTTTACCTGACTTCTTTGATAGTCAACCAAAAAAAAAAAAAGGGTGAATAATTGTTTCCAGGAGAGGTTTTACAAACCATCTAAATCTTACCACTACATCATCTGTATTAAGTCATGCTGACAGTTTTTATCCTTCATATGGCATGATGAAAGTATCACCTTACCTCTGTAGTCTTCCTCCCTGAAATACATAACTCCAGTCTAATCGTGAAATAAGTATCAGACAAATCCCACTTGGGGAGCATTCTATAAAATACCTGAGTAGATATTCCTTAAAATTGTCAGAGTCATCAAAAAGAAGGTAGGTCTGAGAAATGGTCACAGGTCAGAGGATGCTGAGGACATGGGACAACAAAGTGATGGTATTTGAACAGGTTCTTGGAACAGAAAAAGAACACTGAGTTAAAATAAAAACCAAGGAAATCTGAATAAAATATGGATTTTATAATAATATAACAAGATTGGTTCATTAATTATAACAAATGTACCACCCTAATGTAAAATGTTAATAATAGAGCAAACTGGGTTTAAATTGTATAGGAACTCTCTGTCCTATATTCTCAATTTTTCTGTAAATCTGAAACATGTTTTAAGTGATTAACTATCATTTTGATTAAGTCATTGTCCAGAAGGGACCAAATTTTGCAGAAAACATTTTCTAAGTGTTATATTTTTGGCATGCTAGAAAGCATGTTCCTACATTAGAAAATCTAAATGTGATTTTCAAAATGGATGCCTGTATAAGGAACTGAAATTATCATATTATTTAAATGGAATTTTCTACTCTTCTGTGAATTTTAGGAGATTCTGACTGGGTAAACCTGCAAAGTTAAAATTATTATTTTTTTAAAGATTCATTTGTTCATTTGAGAAAGAGTGCAAGTGGGGGAGGGGGCTGGAGAAGGAGAGGGAGAGAACCTCAGGCAGACTTCCACTGAGCACAGAGCCCCACATGGCTCTGGATCCCACGACCATGAGATCACGACCTGAGCTGAAATCAAGAGTCAGATGCTTAACTGACTGAGCTACCCAGGCACCCCACAGTTAAAATTATTATTAGAGAAGAGTAAAAAACCCTTTTGGGGTAAGAGGCTTGACATGGTTCAAGTATCCCCCCTTTACCTGTTATTTGTAGCCAATGGGAGTCATGGAATATAGTAAAAGCATGAACCTTAACTCTAAGAATAGGGATAGACAAGAGAGTAGTGACCAAGAAAATATCCTAAAGAACATATAATATTCCCTGAGTTTAAATGATACACAGACTAGAGTAAGTCTCCTTCTCTCTACCGTGGAAAGGATTTAAAACATGTTATCTCTCTCTCACTAATACATCATTAATATCAAGTCTTTAATATCCCCACTTCCTCCACTTTCTCTTTTATTGCTCTTGTTTAAGAATCTCTTAGAACATCATTATCCTTTGTAACAAGCTCTCTCTCTCCTGTTTTTTTGAACCAAGCTAAGAAAACTACAATGTTTCATTATTGTACAGTTTTTAGGTAATTTATTAATGGGTGGTCAAGCCTTAAATCTTAGAAACTATCACCAACAATTTTATCTTCATATTAATGTCATTAAGGGCCTTTTTATAAGTAATAATTTTGAATAATGAAAAAATCTATAAAAATGTCTTAGGATTTTAAAATTTATTAGACAGCAATTTATGGAATATTGAAAAAATGATAGTCACTGGTTTAATTATAGAACCATAAATAAGATAATAAATCTCTCATTTTTGTTGATTATGAGTTATTATGGAATATCATTATGGGAGAAGAACATCCAATTCATACACCGCCATATGTAAACACATATACAGAATATTCTCCAATAGATTTATACAATTATTTTTGTTATACTATGTATTAGTGTTTACTTCATTATGGGTGTATAATATTTTACTTACAACTGAGCCATATAGCATACATGATTGCTTTTTAAGAATTTTTTATAATATTGATAATTACTTCATTTTCATTGTTTTGTTCTCCATGCATCTCTTGCTAATTGGACCCCGAAGTGCCATCAATAACATACATACTCCCAATTTGTGAAAATATAAATTGCCTAGCGTCCTTGGCATTGCTGGGTGGCTGGATGGGTTGCTAAGTCTGATGCACAGCTCTCTTTCTGGGATCTCTCTGTGATGACCCTGGGAATTCTCTTTCTGTATGGCGCTCCCTGTTATATAGAAGTATTTACATCTTACTGGGCGCCTGGGTGGCTCAGTCAGTTAAGGATCCTGCTCTTGATTTCGGCTCAGGTCATGATCTCAGGGTCCTGGGATCGAGCTTGTGTTGGGCTCTGTGCTCAGCTCAGAGTTTGCTTAGGATTCTCCCTCTCCCTCTTCCTCTGCACCTCCCTCCACTCATTCTCTTTCTCTAATAAAAAAAATTTTTAAAAAGTCTTTAAAAAAAAGAGTTTACATCTTCCTTCTTTATTTGGATTAATATTTTAGTGGAACACTTTCTTCAGTAAATTCCTGAAAAGAGGCATATTGATTTTTGGCTATATAGGTTGTTTAAATTTACAATTCATAAGTGTTTTATTGATTGTCAGATTTAGGAGGAAAACTATTCGTCACTCACAATTTTGAAGATATTTGTCTGTCTGCTGGGTACTAGCAATGTTAAAAAGAAACTTGATACTGTGCTAATTTCTACTCTTTTTATGTGGACTTTTTCTTTCTTTTTGGAAGCTTTTGTCATCTTTCCTTTGTCCCTTGCATTTTTCAATTTTATAGTATATTACCTTTGTGTACACGTTTTGTAAATGAACTATTTGGTTCTTAGGAATCTTTTTTCAATCTGCAAACCCTCATCCTTCATTTCTAATATCTGTTTATCATAAACTTTCCATTCCTTTATTTCCACTGCTCTCCTTTTCTAAAATCGTGGTTGCATGATGGACTTCATGCACCGATCATCAACAATCCTTTTATCCTCTCTCTCTCTCTCTCTCTCTCTCTCTCTCTCTCTCGTGTGTGTGTGTGTGTGTGTGTGTGTTGCTTTGGAGTGGTGGCTAACAGGCTGCACTTCTTTACCATAGAACAATTGGTTGAATTATTTCTTTGGTTGACTCTAAATATCTTTGTCTTGTCTTTTTGCTCAGGTCACTCAGACAAAAACATTCTATTTCCCTGTGTCTAGAATGCGACTGGTTGTGACTGTCATGGTACCCAGTGAGGGCGAGGGGCACATGGCTCAGTCATATGTACATACATATATATATACATATATATACACACATATAGGTGCTTACCCCTCCCCAGAAAGTATGCCTCCAAACTTCTGTCATATGTAGGAGGGACTATGAGACCTTGAGATCTAACTGTTATTAAAACAGACTTTTAACCACTTCTGTTTCTAGCCCCACATCAATATCATTTCAGAAACACCTAATATTATCCATTCTCTAGCTGTGAATATTTCCAACTCTTCCAAAAATCATTGTTTGCAGCACTTTGGGTTTGCTATTTGCAGTTACCATATATCCATCTGCCTTTATGATTTGAAAATTTTGATTCTGTCACACTCTCTCCCCCTTTCTTGGTCTCTGTGAGATTTCAAACTTAACAATCCCATTTACATTAATTTTACCAGTGTTTGAAAGAAGAACAGGAACAATTACTCCGCTCAGTCTTAACTGCTAATCAGAAGTGCTGTGTTATTGTTTAAAAAATATGTGTAGATAACATGATGGAACAACATTCCAAACTGACTTATTTGTTTATTCACTGAGACATCTTTTTCTTATCTACCTCTCATTCCCTCTTCATATATTTTTTGCAATAAAAAATTATGCATATTTATATACTCTACATGCATTCTTGTTAATGTTGGAAAGTTTTGCAAATGTGTTTTCTTGCTTGGAATAATTCTTTTGAATACTATTCATAAATTACATGTATGCACTTTTAGTATTTTAAGCAAACTCACCATATATCAGTACTGAGAATTTTCCATATTTCTGCTAATTTTTATTATATTCATAAAAGAAAGTATGTGTAAGTTTTTCTGAACAGCCTCGCCATTTGAGGAGCATTTATCATGAAAATTATTCTGCCATTGTATCATTTGTTTCCTAAACAATCACAGAGCAACATATGTAATTATACCATTGAATTTCTAAGTGTTCATAAACATTGCCCCAAAGTAATACTAATTAGAGCTTATTTAGCATAATTCAGTGAGATCTGTGGATATGGCTTATTTCCATGTCCAACATTTTACAAGAAAATTGCAACTCTAAAGTCCTTTGGTTGTGCAGCACTCATGCAGAAGACTTTCCCATACGAGGTGCTTAATTCAAGTAGAAAATTGTATATTCTCAGATATAAAATTTCACTCTTGATTAAAAGTGTGTTTTATTTTGTTTGCATTTTCTGTTTAAATATTTTATTGTGTCCCTGCTTATTAACTCAAATCATCAAAGTAAAGGGAGGAAAAGACTATTCTATCTGGGCATGGATAAATATTCTGTATAATAATCTGTAATTTCAAATTCTTAGTCTCATTTTATTTTTATGCAATCTCTGATCTTTCCTCTGAATTCTTCATGCCAAAACACTACCTTTACTTCCAGCTCAAAAGCTCCTACTTACACTTGGACTTCCATGAATAACTCAACAGAAAGTTATCTGTCACTTTTGATTGCACATGACACTATTTGCATTTATTTCATGGTCTCTATCACTTAATAATATGCCCTTTAAAAGCAAAAACAGAATAATACCATATTATAGGATATTTTATAAATAAGAATAAAAAAGAAGAAATAAATAACTTTTGACACACATATATAACTACTTTTGTTAAGTATTTTCTATTCTATAGTAAATTATTTTCTCTAATTGTAAGTACCCCTTTCTTGGTCCTTTTTGATTATACCACCATTCATTTTTGTTAGTTTCCTTACCACCAACTTATACATTACTATTCAAACTGTCATTCTAATCTACATCTTGAATACATAGCAGTATATTCATGTTGAGTAGAGCAGATAGGTATATTAAGAATAAAGGCATTATGTCTCTCTTTGGTAAAAATCTTACATCCCAGGTGCTTTTTTTCTCTAGAATATCAGCCACTGGAATTCTGTCCATATCCATTTTTAACTGAAAACTCTCAATTTACTGAGGATGAATTTGCCAAATCTCGTTGTTACTAAAACATTTGACCAAACAACTAAATCATCAAATGTATTTATTTCATTATAGTTGATCAGTTTTTATGTTGCTTTTATAACAGTATTTTAATGAGTTCAGTAAGTCTGTGCCTAAGCTCCCCTCCCAACATTTATACATTGTAGGCAGAGTGGATTTTCACTAACAGTTCAAAAGTAACAGTGATGGGCCATTATATATGGCTATTCAATAAAACATTTAATTTACGACTGATATGAAACATTCATCTTTCTAAAATTTGACTCCAAATGTTTTCGTGCCTCAGGTTGTCAACTTCCTCTCAACTTATTTTGCCCCATTTTTTCATCTTCTTGCTTCCCCCAACAATTCTTAAGAAAAACAATGAAAATTACATCATCACACCACCACCAATCCTTGACCTGTAGCAAAAATCTCTAGTCCCAGAAAAGGAGCTTAATGGCTCTTCCTTATTTATTAATCGTCCTTCAAGTATATGACCCACAGATTTACATCCAAAAGGTCTCACTGAGTAAAGGAAGTGCAGGGCTAGTTAGGGAGAGATAGGTAAGGGACTACGTGATCAGGCTCAGAGAAATCCCAGAAATGCTGAGGCATAATGAAATCAGAGATAAGGGAACAAACCAGACCACCCCTACCCTGGGCATCAGAAGTGGGGTCTTTTTATGACAGTCACATTGTGACCAACAAAGAATAACCAGACCCAAAGAAGAAGTAAGCCATTAAAGATATTATCAATAGTCCCTACTCAAACTAAGATGTCACAAGAATGTTAGGGCCATAAGCTCCCTGGTCAGTTCTAAATAAAAGACTGTCGTGGAGGCCCAAGTTGGCAAACCTGTTGGGACCCCTCTCACTCCTGAGAGTTTTTTCTCATCCTTTCCTTGCTTAATAAAACTCTGTGGTTTTACTCACTCTCCTTTGTCCACGGGATTCATTCTTCAACTCTGTGAGAAAATAACCTCCATCTCCTGTTTCATCAATACCCACTTTTTTTGTGTTATCATGATCCTATAAACTTAACACATAAAGTTCTCATGTGGAACAGTGACTGTCATGTGGTATTTAAAATATCCATTAATATTTCAATAATTTATCATTGTCTTGCCATTAATATTGTGGTAGAAGAAAAACAATCTAAAATTAAAACTGTATGCTTTAGATCAGTGTTTTGTAGTAGAGATTTCTTTGATGACTGTAATGTTCATATTCTGGGTTGTCCTATGCAATAGCCATTAGCTAGTAGTGACTAACTACCAGGAACTGACTTCCTAATTACATATACCATCAATTAATTCACATTTAGATAACATTGCCTACTGACTACTGAATTGAACAGCAAGCCTTCAGAGTCTACATGTACATTGTTCACATTCTTTTGTATTGTGATTTATTTTCAATACACATTTTAAAATACACAGAGTAAATAAAGTAACCTTTTGAGTAAAATATAGTAATGAAGTGTGGGGGGGATGATCGCCAACATGTATCTTGGCAGGGGGTGAGGGGGTGGGTAGAGATTAAAGGAAGTTTCCAAAGGAATTTTTATATGTTAAAGTAGACTCACAGGACCCTGGGAGTCAAGCTAAGATTGCCTTTTGCCCTTAGCAAAGTGTCAACATCCAGGCGGTTGAGTCCCTAGGGGAACGTCACTCTGCCTGTTTCTAGGACTTGTCAGTGGTCTGCAAGTAGTAAGGAAGTGTAATAATTCTTCTTCTGCCTTTGTTTCCCACATTATTGATACAAAGAATAAAGAGATTTATTATTGTTTAATTACTAGTAATTACATTGATGTACAGTGAAAATAAATTAATTTCCCTAAATAAAACAAGTTGCAAATCTGGGACTTGAGCCCCGAATTTCTTGCTTCTGAGTCTTTTAATTTAAAGATTGTTATACCACCTCTTTAGCTTACGGTATCACATTTTATTTGCAGAGTTGAGAGATGAGAACAGGCCATGTGGGGGTTTTTTCTTTGTTTGTTTGCTTGTTTTTCCCCTACAGTGCAGGAATTTAAAGTTCATGAGATAATAAGCCATGAGATTCAGATAAACTATGAGGATTTTTAGATATGATACTACAGTTGGCATTGAGATTGCATTTATTTATAAGCGACCTACTTCCAAAAGAGACTTAGGATGTAAAACTATTTTTTTTAAAATGTAGTCAAGACCAAAAACAAGTTCTTAAAGAGGAGAGTGTGTCACAGGTTGTGAAAATTGTGAGATTTCTTTCCTTGTCACAGTTTCATCAACACTGGGAGAATGCACAAGACTCCTGAGTAAGGGACAAAGGACTCTGTTACTCCACACGAGGAGAACTTCATGCTCACCTCAGTTGCCTTTGTCCCCAAATTTCCAGGGTGCTGAGTAGTGGTCCAGGAGTTTGTTTTCCCCATAGTGGATTATGTTTTACGTGAGGAATCCTGAGCTTAGAAAACCCTATCTTGTAGAGTCTGCTAGAAAACCTATATAACCTTTGCTCTGGAGAAAGACATTCTTTTTATTACTCTGGTCAGGAAAAAAAAAAAAAAATCTGTCCTTTGACCAAGAGGGTGATACTCTCTTTTTGTAGGCTCTTTGCTCTACAGAAGGAAAATTTCATGATTTTTTTTCTGTCTCTGTTTCCCATATGAATATTTTAAAAGCTAGTTTAAAAAAAAACCTGTCATGAAACATCTATTGACACCATAGAGAATTGTCTCCCAGAAAAGTCAACATAAGAGAACAGAATTTTCCTTTGAATTCCACATATTTATAAATCAGGATTCACTTATTTCTCTCTCTAATAAAGGAAAGTCCAGCCATTCATCCGAAGAAAAAAATTTTCCCTACCTTGAGCTATGAAAGTATTGTGTTATAAGGAGTAATTGTGTGATGAAAAAATAGGCAAAATCTTACTCATTTAATTTATATTAATAAAATAAAACAATATCCCACATGCATGTGTTTTCTGTGTTTTTCCACCATAAATCCAAAGGCATCACAGCAAAGAACAGTTCCCTGAAACCATTTTTGGTGAGTCAAAAACTAATGTGAGATTTATTGTTGATTAAGAAGTGATTTTACTGAGCTGTATAACATTTTTACATCTTTAGAAAAATATTTCTCTGTAGCTTAATACACTTGAAGCAGTACATTTACACAACTTATAATGTTCTTCCAAGTAATTAAAACCCATCGTTGCTTAGTGTTATGACTTAAATTTGAATTCTGCTTTATAATCTTTATTTACTTTGTTCTAAAGGGTTTGTTGTAATTTGATTTAACCCATCTTTTAAATAATAATAAACAGAATGATTTAGATTGTGCCCAAATCTTGTCTTGACAGAGTATCTTTATTGTCTTCATGAGGATTTTTCATAGGGCTTTATTAACATTTTGGGAGTGAAAGGAATATTATCAGTTAAAAAATAAAGTTCAAAAAATTCCTCTAAGATGTTTTATCTTGTAAATTAAAATTCTTGCTTCCTGATGTTGGGGAGGAAGATCTTCCTCTGCCCTGTGGACCTTCTAGCAGGACTTCGAATCAAATTGACATGAGACAGATCAACGGAAGAAAAATAAAATTTAATGGGTGTAGGTATGGGGGGAATCCACACAGATACGAAATTCCAAAGACAATGAGGCAACATGAAGCTTACGTGAGCTAAAGAAAGGGTTGGGCACCTGAGGATACAAAGGGGAGAAAACTCATTAGCAAGAAGGTGAAAAGAGATGTTTGGGGAAAACAAGTTTGCTCTATTATGCAGATAAGTTCGTTAAGTAAAGGGTGATCTACTTCTCTTCCTGTTGTAGGTTCTTTCCAATGTAAATTTAGGCACTTGAGTGGGAGGCAGAGATCCTTTTCTGCATCTGCTGGCTTTTTATTACTTTTAACTCCAAATAATCCTTAAGCCAAAGTGGCACATTTTGGTGCAGCCAACAATAGCCCCTGCACTGATATACATAAATTATCCATTTATACCAACTAATAAAATATTCTGGCAAAATACAACAGCAACTATCACATTAACACACAAAATTAAAACTTTCTATGTAACACATTAAGATGCCTGAAATTAGAATTTCCAGTTTCTCAGATGGTACTATAATTTCTTGTTTTCTTTTTGTATATGCAAACCATCTCCACATGATAAGGATTTGAAATTAATCTGAGTAAAGAGGAAATTCATATTTAAGACCCGTTTTAGTTACCATTCATCATTGTTTTACAGCACATTTAACATGACTTTATTCCTTTCTAATTCCATTTAATTAACAATATTTACAAGTACAACATTTCAAGATCCAGAAATACACGAAAAAAGAGCTCTGTACCCAAAATAGATTCATCAAAATTTCCATTCTAGATTTCATCTAGTTGACTTTTAGGACATATCTATTGGCTCAGAGCCTTCTCCAGCAAGAATCACAATTACTTTATAATCCAGTAGCCAGCAGGGATTTTGTCAGTAGACATTAACTATGCACAGAAGTCTCAATTCAGCACCCTAGGGTAGAGGTACAACAATTTTTGTACAGAATCTATCAGATAATATATATAAAACCATGTACATCATAGGCAAGTAGCTCTGAAAGAATTTTTAATAAACAAAGAAACAAGCAATGCACTAGAAAATGGCTAAATCCTCAGACCATCTACTCTAGGGGGAACCAGCCAACAGCTCATTACGTTCTGATGATAAAACTATGCTAAAACCAAGTTCAATAACCCAAGTTTGTAATGATGTCCCTGAATATTTGACATTAAAAGATGCAGAGACAGGGCGCCTGGGTGGCTCAGTTGGTTAAGCAACTGCCTTCAGCTCAGGTCATGATCCTGGAGTTCCAGGATCCAGTCCCACATCGGGCTCCCTGCTCAGCAGGGAGTCTGCTTCTCCCTCTGACCCTCCTCCCTCTCATGCTCTCTGTCTCTCATTCTCTCCCTCTCAAATAAATAAATAAAATCTTTAAAAAAAAATCTCTTTTAAAAGATGCAGAGACAGAATATATAAATAAACCTAAAGCACAGTTTATGTAATAAATGTTTTCACAGATATCACCTCAGGCAGTCCTTGCAATCATCCCCTTCATGTATGTATTATAATATTTCCATTTTAGAGAAGAGGAAATGTAGACACAAGTGGAGTGATTTAGCCTCTACCACATGTTAGCTGTCACAACTTGAAGAGTTAAATCTGTTAGTTTCTGTTTTCTCATCTGTAGTTGGAGATGGTGTAATATAATTAAACCCATAGAATTTTCTGGGAAGTTTTAATTGTTTTAAAAAAAAATGTGTATGGTCCTGGGGCGCTGGGTGGCTCAGTCAGTTATGTGTCTGCCTTAAGCTCAGGTCATGATCTCAGGGTCCTGGTATCCAGCCCTGCTTTGGGCTCCCTGCTCAGCGGGGGAGTCTGCTTGGGATTCTCTCTCCCTCTCCCTCTTCCTCTGCCCTTCCCCCTGCTTGTGCTCTCTCTCTCTCTCTTTCTCTCTCTCTCTCAAACAAACTAATCTTAAAAAGAAAATGTGTATGGTAGGGGTGCCTGGGTGGCTCAGTCAGTTAAGTGTCTGCCTTCGGCTCAGGTCATGATCCCAGAGTCCTGGGATCAGGCCCCACATCAGGCTCCCTGCTTGGCGGGAAGCCTGCTTCTCCCTCTATCACTCCCCCTGCTTGTCCACTCTTTCTCTCACTGTCAAATAAATAAATAAAATCTTAAAAAAAAAAAAGAAAATGTGTATGGTACTTAAGAGATGACCCTTTATATAAAGTGTTCAGTAATTGTTACTATTTCTTTTTATTATACTACTGCTCTTGTTGTTGTTTTTTGCCACCATTGTTGTTATTCTGTGAAAGATTAAGTAATGTAAAACAATTCAGCTACTTTTTCGGAAAAAGGAAAAAAAAAGATAACCAAAACCAAAGTTTATATATTTTGAAGTTGAGACTCTTTTTACAAACACTGATGGTCACATGTTTTATGAGCTTCTCCCTCCACCCTGGTATTTCTCTCTCTCTCTCTCTCTCTCTTTTTTTCTCCCTTTTTTTTTTTTTTTTTTAGGTTCAGCAAAATTGAGGGGAATACACAAAGATTTTCCATATACTCCCTGCTCCCACACATGCATAGTCTCCACATAATCAACAGTCCCCACCAGAATGGTACATTTGTTATAACTAATGAATCTACATTGACACATTATCACCCCGAGTTGATAGTTTACATTAGGAATCACCTTTGGTGTGCACATTCTATGGATTTGGGCAAATGTATAATGATGTGTGTCCCTCTTTATAATATCACACAGAATAGTTTCACTTCTCTAAAAATCTTCTGTATTCTGCCTATTCGTCCCTTACCTTTACTCTCACAATTTCTGGCAGCCACTGATCTTTTTATTGTATTCATAGTTTTGCCTTTTTTAAAATGTTCTAGAGTTGGAATCATAGAGAATATAGCCTTTTCGTACTGACTTCTTTCACTTAATAATAAGCATTTCAGTTTTCTTCCATGTTTTTGTTTTATTTTGTTTTGATTTTGGTTGTTGTTATTTGTTTGTTTTTATGGCTTGAAAGCTTAGTTCCTTTTAGCACTGAATAATATTCCATTGTCTAGAAGCACCACATTTATTTATCCATTCACTTACTGAAGGCAATCTTGGTTACTTTCATATTTTGGCAGTTGTGAATAAAGCTGCTATATATATTTTATCAGGTATGTCTTTGGCAAATATTTTCTCTCCATCAGTGCTTGTCTTCTTCTTCTCTTGCCTGTGTCATTTACGGAGAAGAAATGGTTAATTGTGATGGAGTTCAGCTTATCAATTCTTTTTTCATGGTTTGTGCCTTTAATGTTGTAGCCACAGAATCATCACCTAAACCAGGGTCATAGTGAATATTGAAAGGATGGGATTTTGCTCACTTTCCTTTGTCCACGGGATTCATTCTTCAACTCTGTGAGACAACAACCTCACTCTTCTGCTTCGATGGTTATCTAGATTTTTCCTTATTATCTTCTAGGAGTTAGATATATTTGCACTTTACATCTAGATCTGCATCCATTTTGAGTTAATTTTTGTAAAGGACATAGATGTCTGTGTCTAGTTTTTTGGGGTTTTTGTTTGTTTTTGCTTGTAGATGTCCAGTTGTTCCATCACTATTTGTGGAAAAGACTATTTTTTGAATCCATTCTATTGCCTTTGCTCCTTTGTCTAAAATCACTTGACTATATTTATATGGGTCCATATCTGTGCTCTCTATTATGTTCTATTGATATATTTATCTGTTCTTATCCCAACACAGAAGTTTTGTAGTAAATTTTGACATCAGGTACTATCAGTCCTCCAACCTTGTTATTTTCTTTTAATATTATGTTGGCTACCTTGTGTCTTTTTCCTCTCTCTATAATCTTTAGAATTAGTTTGTTGATATGCACCTTGTAACTTGCTAGGATTTTGATTTGGATTGCACTGAATCTATAGATCAAGATGGGAAGAACTAACATCTGGACAATAGTGAGTCTTTCTGTCCCTGAACATGGATTATCTCTATTTGTTTAGTTCTTCTTTGTTAGTTAGCATTTCCCTCATATAGATATTATATATATTTTGTAGATTTATTTTTAAATATTTAATCTTTGTGGATG
The DNA here is from genome assembly GCF_003265705.2 of Callorhinus ursinus. Taxonomy (NCBI): domain Eukaryota; kingdom Metazoa; phylum Chordata; class Mammalia; order Carnivora; family Otariidae; genus Callorhinus; species Callorhinus ursinus. The sequence continues at coordinate 11,629,814 of NW_027397116.1, forward strand.
CTAATGTAAACAGTATTGTGTTTTTATTTACAAATTCCATTTGTTGCTTCTGGTATATTCAGAAGCATTAACTCTTATATATTAACCTGGTATCTTGCAACCTTGTTATAATAATTTATTTCTCCATTTTTTTGTCTGTTCTTTTGTATTTTTTGCAGATAATCATGTCATCTATGAATAAAGATATTTTTGTGTCTTCCCTTCAATCTGTATATATACATTTTTTTTAATTTCTTTGTCTTGTCTTATTGCATTAGCTAGGATTTCCAGTATGATGTTAGAAAGGAGTGGTGAGAAGGGGACATCCTTGCCCTGTTTTTGATCTTAGTAGAAAAACTTTGAGTTTCTCACCATTAAGTATAATGTTAGCTATGGGTTTTTTTTTTTTGTAGATATTCTTTATTCAATTGAGGAAGTTTTCCTTTATTCCTAGTTTACTGAGAATTCCATTATGAATGAAGTATTAGATTTTGCTAAATGATTTTTCTGCATTTATTGAAATAATCTGTAATTTTTTTCTTCTTTTTTAACCTGTTGATACAATGAATTACATTAACTGATATTTAAGTATTGAACTAGGCTTGTACACCTGGGATAAATCCCACTTGGTGATGGTGTATAATTCTTTTGATACAATACACAACATGCTTTTCATGATACCAGAAAATTATTTAATATACTTAGAAAATTATATCATGAATGAGAAAAAAAAAAAAAGGTTTGGTTTGTGGTTGTGCTCAGATAAAAATGAGTTGGCTCCTGGTTTTTGTCCATAACTTTGCTGTTTTCTTTTTCTCCAATTTTGACGAACAACTACCTTAAACAAAACAAATTAAAACTTGTAAAGAAAGTGCACTAGAATGAGGAACTGAAAGTGTTTCTTTCAATGAAGATACATCTTAAGCTACATGGATGCTGTCAATTTCAACTTCTGTGATCATCTGCTATTACTTTTTAAAAACTCCAATACAAAATATTCATAAAGCAAAAAAAGGTAAAACATTATATAAATAGAATACAGTAAATTCAGTACAGATTACAAATATTAAAAAATTCACTAAATTAACTCCTCCCCAAATAAAGAACCCCAAATCAGAGGAAACTGTCAGCACAACTCTCTATTAACTGTTCTTTCAATAAATTACAGATATGAAAAAAAAGAGTATGAATCAGAAATTCAAAAACCAGTATAAAAACATAATACCAATAATGGGAATGTGTAAGACAAACTCAAACTCAACAAACTCAAACTTAGAATCAAACTCAGAAAACACTTTGAAGGAAAATGTAAAATAATCTTAACAACTCACAAAATTGCAACAAGCCCAAAGGAGTAAAAGTACAGCCACATATATACTAGGAAGAAGGGACAAATAAAGTGAAATAACCAAATAAACCAAAAACCTTAAAGGTAAAAAGTAAAAAAGAGTAAAAAAAAAAAAACCCACAATATTTGAACTGAAAAAACAGACTTTTATTAAGTCATACTTATTGAGCAGCATATAACTAGTTCTCTCTTAAAATATAGCAAAATACACTAAAGAAATTCAGGCAAGGTCCACTGTTAGCCAGTGGTGTGAACACAGTTAACAATCTCCTGTTATTTGTGTACTTTACACAAAAAAAATGTATTTCACCATGGTGTCAGGGCTAAACCTTGTAATGAGTATGGAATAGCTAAACCATATAATTATCTGCTCAAAAGTATAATTATAGTAGTTTAAGAATTTTCTGTTCTTCTTTTACAAATCAATATTTAATAGTACTCATTGTCATTTGAAAACAAATACAATTTTAACAGAATAGTTTGACCATAGGAGAAACTTCTCAATATTAAAACTATGAAATCAATGTATTTTTTTAAAAAAGAAAGATATATGTTTTTTTAATTTTCACCTAAATATTATAAGTGAAAAAGTTCTGTTTCAGACATTTTGAAAAAGATTGATGTTATACATACACATTTTTCCACAGAACCAATCCTAAACTACTTGCCAATTGAAAGAATTATTTAGACATTTTAATAGTGATATCTTTAAATGATCACATACATTATATTTAAATGAGTAATCTATTTAGAAAAACAAATTGCTTCTCTGTAGACAGCATATTTCTCATAAAAAGTAGAAAAATGTAGAAATTAGTAACTTAACTCTTCAATATAGTGTTGGTATCAGTAATAGTTACTTTTGTTCCTTTATTTTGATACACTTTTTTCCCATTAAATCCTCCATTCCTCAGTTTTCTTTAATGTTTTCAGGCAGAATTCCTTATTAAGCAATCCACAAAGGGATGTCAGTTTGCCTCAGCAAAGAATATCTTTAAAAATGGTTAAAAACAGGAACTCCTTATGAAGTAATTTTTATATGTCAAGGGCTAGACTAGTTTTAGGTTTTCCTATTAATCACTAAGCTAAGTTTTATTGTTTCTATTTCACAGATAAGGAAATTGAGACTTAGAGATTTTTATTTAACATGCCTTATGAATAACATACTTGACATTCAAAATCTGGTTGAATCTTCAGAGATGATTCTTAATCATTGTACTAAACTGACTTTTCAAAAGCCACTATGTTGGAGCAAGGTAAATATTTGATGTTAGCAATTGTGTTTCCTATAATTTTATGCTGAAAGACTTTCATCTGTCTTGGATTCTATCTTTAAGGCCAGTGGTGGTCTCTTAAGTGAACTGTTGTTTGTGATGCTCCAACCTCTTTGACTGCCTTCATTTACCTAGCAGTGACAAATTTAATAAATATATGAAATTACTGAAATATAGATTTAATGCATTAAAATTACAACTTTATAGGGGCATCTGCATGGCTTAGTCGGTTAAGTATCTGCCTTCAGCTCAGGTCATGATCTCAGGGTCCTGGAATCGAGCCCCGTGCCAGGACCCCTGCTCAGCGGGGAGTTTGCTTCTCCCTCTCCTTCTGTGCCTCCCCCCTATTCGTGCTCCCTCTCTCTCAAATAAATAAATAAAATCTTTAAAATTGCAGCTTTATAGAAAAAGTGACTGAATGAAAGCCACACTGCTTACCTTGTAGAACTGTCTTTGATGTCAATGCTGTAATTTAGGAGAGTATCAGTGATTGTTTTGCACTCAGTGGACATTTTTAAGGTTCCCAGTGGTTTCTTTCTTATTATGTAAATTAGTATTCATGGAGGTCATTTCATTTAGGATGTATCATTAAATGTTCTGAAATGACTAGCTTCAAATAAGGGTAGACACTAGAGATCAATTGTTCTCCAGAATAAGAAAAACAGGAATAACATACTCCAGAGCATTCATCTGTCAGTTCAGATATGCCACTCATTGCTGAAATGATGGAGATTCATACCAGCATACTGTGTGGGGAGTCAAATAATAAGGGCAAGAATAAAACAGCATTTAATCACCGGCTACCTCCTGTGGATCAGGCAGCATGCCAAGTGCTCTTTACATGCATTATCTTTAATCTGCTCAATAATCCCTTACTGTAGGGATTATTATCCCTAGTTTATAGAAGAATAACAGAGGCTTAGAGAGATTAAGTGATTTTTCTCAAGGACTGCAGATCTAGTAAATTGTATTTGGAACCAGAGCCCCAGGACGTTTGTCTCTGACATTCACAAATAAAGGGATTGTGTTATAAATGAATGACATTAACAAGTATCAGAGAGAAAGAGTTTTAGTCATAACATATTCCATCATGTGGCATAAAACTATTTAATTACTCACCTACTAACGTAAAACAATACTGGGTTAGGTCAAGGTGCCTCGGCCTGATGAATTTCTTACACAGTGAGTGAAAGAATCTCTAGAAACATCCTTTGCACTTTTGCTTACTATGTGCTCTCCATTTACCTATTCAGCTAACCTCTCTCGGTGCTTTTTCTTCTTTTTCTTGGCATTCTGAGTGGTCATGTCTAGGCCAATATGCTATCTTACACATTTGAGTCTCTAGCTCAGGCTTAGTTTCTAAAGTATCATTCATGAATCAAAAAAGTGGATAGCCACCCGTGGAGATATTGTGATACTTACAATCTTTTTTTACACTTATTTTATTAACCATTTCTTCCATACCTGTTATGAAGTCTCTTGAAGAAAGATATTTCTCTCTGCCCACTGCCTTGCAGAGGCAATGAGTAAATAGTGCAAGCTTACTATATTGAAAGAAAAAAGACAAAGAAGAATTAATTCAATGATTCTGTATAATATTATCTATTTTCCTAAGGAGCTCTACTGCACCTGAGGATGGTGAGCATCACCAGCTTACTGTTTCCAGAGGGTATTGTGCACCTGGAGAGCGTGTGTCGTGTTGTGTTTGGAGTGGAGGATAGGGTAAGATTCTTCCAAAGACGCTTCTACGTGCTGAGGCAATGAGTGGCATACAATCCTCTCTGAAAAGAACTAGGTTATAACAATAGAACTGAAGACATGCCATTCATCTACATTGTTAGAAGTGCATGCTTTTTAAAAGATGCAACATGTTTTCCGAAGATATTTCCTGAAAAAAAGGTACAGTACAGGTAGAGCTATGTTCTTTCAGGATTCAGAGATTTCTGCAATCACATAAAAACAAAACTGTTCCTTTTCATATTAAGATCTGAAACTTTAGATTGTATACCTATTTATGTTACATGTTTGGTTAATGACCAATAATTTGGTTTCCAAAATTTAAAGGTAGATCAGACTTTGCTGGACTAATGTCCAAATTGACCATGTCCACATTCCCAGTATCTAACAAAACATAAGGAAAGGGTTAAGAAAACAATATATATGTATATAGAAATAGAAAGAAAATATTTTTTTTTATATTTTATATTTTTTAAATTGGACTTTCCTTCCCATTATCCTTCAAGTTTTGTTTTGAGTTAAAAATCTTTATTCCAGAATCATTGCTTCCCCTGGGGTTTTCCGTTATTTCAGGGAGCTCTGCTTTACATATGTTTTGAGTGATAAAATATGTTTACAGTAATATTAGTCTGACAAAATAACCTTGATACAAGGTGACAAAAATTAAACCATGTTTTTAGATTTTTGGAATATAAATTTAACAAATATATTTTGAGCTCCAAATGTGAACTTTGTATTTTTCTGAGACTGTAATAGCAAAATTGCCAAAATGCTCTCCTCTTATGGAGATTATATTTTTGTGTGAAACAAAATATATAAAAAAATAAGCAAAGTTTGTAATTTTTTATAACATGTTTAATGCTATGGAGAAAAAAATGCAAGGAAGAGATCTAGGGAATTTTGGTGTGGCTATTTAAAAAAAGGTGGCCAGAAAAGCTCACTTGAACCTCACGACTATAAACTATTAGGTCATATAGAAATGCTGCTGTGATCAAAATAAATATACAAAAAGTTAATTAACTTATATACTACTGCAATAATCAATAAGGAAAAAGAAAAATGTATGTGTGTGTATATATATATATATATTTAGGCACATTTATATTAAAAAATCCATAACTAATGAAAGACATACATGCTCATAGGAATAATTTTAGATAACTTTTTGAAGGACATAAAATCAATACAAAACACATGGCATGGGGTACCCGGGTGGCTCAGTGGGTTAAGTGTCCGACTCTTGTTTTGGCTTGTGTCATGTTCTCAGGGTCATAAGATAGAACACCCCCATTGGGTTTTGTACTCAGTGGGGAGTCTGCTTGAGATTATCTTTTTCCCTCTCTCTCTGCCCCCCCACTCATGTGCGCTTTCTCTCTCTTTCTCTCAAAATAAATAAAAATAAATAATAAATCTTTAAAAAACACACATGACAATATATGAAGGATTCTGAAGTCTCAAAATCAAAATGCCATTATTTTTTTAAAGATTTTATTTATTTATTTGACAGAGAGAGACACAGCAAGAGAGGGAACACAAGCAGGGGGAGTGAGAGAGGGAGAAGCAGGCTTCCCGCTGAGCAGGGAGCCTGATGCGGGGCTCGATCCCAGGACCCCGGGATCATGACCTGAGCTGAAGACAGACACTTAACGACTGAGCCACACAGGTGCCCCAAAATGCCATTATTTTTAATACTAGTATCTAACAATCAATATATTTTTAAACCCAATTCTACATGTATTTTCATAGAATTAGAAAATAATATTAATATATAAATACATAGAGTCATAAATAAGTGAATCAATTTTGAACATAGAAGGTGCAATATCCCTGCGTATGATATTAAGTCGTTATATCTATGGACACATAGAAAAAACATGTATGGGAAAGGAAACTGGTAAATTACTGAAAAAGCACTGTCAATTAATGAGGAAAGTGTGGATGCTCCACAAAATAGTGCTCAAGACAAATGATCCTTCATATGGCAAGAGCAAATAGATCATTACTTACACTATACAGGAAAAAGAAACTCTAGATGGCCTAGAGATCTTTCCCTGAGAAGCAAAGCTTTAAAATATTTTTAGAAATGTTGGAGAATAATTTTGTATGAGGTTAAAGAAGATAAGAAAAGCATGAATAACACAAACAAAAGAAAATTTGACATCCTTTTCTAGGGCAAAGGACTAATAGAGATAAAAGCAAACTCCAGGCTGGGATGGGGTTTTTTCTCTAAGCATTTAGCAAACTTTTAGCCATTATCAACACTGTATTAGGACCTCCTACAGATCAATAAATAAAAAGGGAAAAAAAGTTAGCAAAGGATATAAAAGGCCATTCTCAGAAGAGGAAATCTGAACTGTCAATAACTGTAAGTGAATATTTATAATTTTTTAATGGAAAAATGCCAATGAAAGGATTTAAGTAAAGGTTTTATATGTATGAAAATGGCATATACTGTTTTTGAAAGCACATATGGATGTTGATATGGTAGAAATGTGGACATCAAGAATACACATCTACTACAGAATTATGTGTAGGTATTTCCAGGAAGGAGAGGTAGGATCTGGTTGGCATCTGGTGTTCAAATAGGCTGTGATGCTATTCCTGTGTGTTGAAGTATCTGAAACATAATTGATAATTGTGTATCTGGAAGATACAGACTTTTATTTTATATATATTTGCACTAGAAATGACTTTTTCTTTCTCTTGAACAGCATAACTTAAAGGCATTTATATATATTATATACACTCTAAACATATTAGAAATGAATTTTAAGTGTGATTTGGAGTCAAGTCCAGTTTCTCAGATTGTCAAATTTTATAATTTCTTGTTTCTTCAGGCAATTATTTTCATAATTATAAATATATATCAATAAAACACTGACTTTGGTCTTTCATAATGGTTTACTAATTTACCTATGTATGCAAATATTCCAATTATCAGCTTCCTGAAGGATTTATCCTTTTCAGGAAATCTTTAACATTTCTCAGTGTGTTTGGGGGAGAAATAAGCAAACTCTAATGCTCTGTTAACCCTCAATGGTTATGGTACTTTGCAAACCTTTGTAGTTCCAACAACTTTTACCCTGGACTAGAATTCAAACTCCTACATAGACAACTGGGAAATCCTATGAAGCTTCTGCCTTTTCATTTTTCTGAGAATTTTGCCAAAAATTTGGTGACTAAACATTACCTTTTGGATTACACTTTGGGGGGAAAAAAAACAATCTTGCTAATCACTGGAGTTTTGGGTCCAGAGATTTATCAAACAGCTCTAGAAGTTGGTATTTGTGTCTTTCCTTCCTCAAGTATATGGAGAGGATGAAGAGATGCTGTGGTTAGATATGATCTCTATCAAGTGAGCTGTTCAAGGGGACTGGCCAGAAAACTCTTCCAGACTTGTACATCTATTTGGAGGGGCGCCTGCGTGCCTTAGTTGGTTAAATGTCTGAATCTTGATTACAGCTCAGGTCATGATCTCAGGGTCCCGTGATTGAGCCCTGTGTTGGGCTCTGCACTGAGCCTGGAGCCTGCTTAAGATTCTCTCCTTACCCCTCCGACCCTCACCTCAGGCCTGGCCCCCTCCCACCCTGCTCACGCATGCTCTCTTTCTCTCTCTCAAAAAAATTAAAATAAAGAAATATATATATAATGGAATTATGGTTGTAGCCTGAAACGGTTGAAATGAAGAAATGGATGGCACCAATTATAAAGCTCCAAAACTTGGCAAATTACTTATTTCAGAAAAAAGCACAGATTTGAGAAGACTATATTTTTAGGCCTACATGATAAATGATTGAGACACCACTGAAGAGCAAGATTTCTGTCCTAAATGAAAGGCATTGGGGGGGTGAATTTTGGTAAGCCCCACTGTGAGCAATAAATGCAAAAGGCAAAAGGATTGTGGGATTTCCCAGCACAGAACTAAAAGAAAATTAGAAATTATTGTCTGGGGATAAAGGTTAAGAGAACTTTGCAAACTACTGTAACCTTTGCAGCTTTCCCATGTGTGTTATTTTTTCTTTTCCTTGTCTTTATCTTAGTACTGATTTATAGAATATACTTGTATTAAGGATTATGTTAGCTAAGGGAGGAGGGGTTTTATGTATGCAGCAGAACACTATGGTTCAAAGTTAGTGTTTGGGGCTCTTTTATTTCTGTTTACACTCTCTAGTTAAATTATTTTACAGTGAAGCTGTGATTTTAAAGTTCTTACCTTTTATGTGATTGTCTAATGCCTTACAAAGGCCTTCTAAAGGCCTCCACACCAGTGACATAAAATCTGTGTAAAATGAGTTGCACTTTATGCAAATTGGAATTATGAAAAATTTAAATCGTGTTTAACAAGCACTAATAAACACTTTATTTGCAATGTAGAAATTATGTGATGATCTTGAGAATTATAAACTATTGTACATTTCAAAAGATGGGAAGCCAAATGAGACAGGAACCATGTTTACACAGTTGTCCCATGGCAGTGAAAATTCAACTGGTAAAGAGAAATAGCCTCCCCTTATTTATCAGAGTATTTTTAAACCCCACTATGTTTATGTCTATCAGAACTTCTCTCAGAATTGTTGGTGACAAGCGTGCTGTCATTTTAATCTTCACTGTTACCATAATCAGTTGATTAACTTGTTATATTTGAGGCATTAAGAAGAGGTATTGGTTTTCATGTTGGAAATGTGCTAAAACTCAGTACATTTGCTACAACATTTAGGAGTGAAATGCCAAGGAGAAGGTCTGACAACTGAGATGCTACACTATGTGATTAATTTAGGAATAAAATATGAAAAATATTACATAGAAAGGTGAAAAAAACATGCTAAATTGACATAAATTTAAACATGTAACCTTATGTTTTTAAAATCATCATGACTAAGAAGAGAATATACAACAAATTAGCTTTTGGGTGCCTGGGTGGCTCAGATGGTTAAGCATCTGCTTTCGGCTCAGGTCATGATCCCAGGGTGCCGGGATCGAGTCCCACATCAGGCTCCCTGCTCAGCGGGAGGCCTGCTTCTCCCTCTCCCACTCCCCCTGCTTGTGTTCCTTCTCTCACTGTGTTTCTCTCTGTCAAATAAATAAATAAAATCTTAAAAAAAAAAACAAATTAGCTTTTAATTACTTGGAAATATAATTATTGAGTTTTTAAAAAATATATTCCTCACAGAATGAAGATATCCTGAACTAGATAATTATTTGATATGTTTTAAAATAACTTAGTTAATGCAAATATCTTATTTGACGCATTTTTCAAAGTGAAAGTGGTATTCAAATTAACAAAAACAGTGTGGGCATGTAATTTCAAATAGGCATGTAATTCTGTTTGCTGTTTACTTCTCCCTTTTCCTTTTTCTTATCACTTCTTTCTTTCCTTTCTTTTCTCCTTTTCAACCCATAATGCTTCCAATTTTTCTGTTAACATAGATTTTTAAACAAGCCCTCTGTCTTTCTGCAAAAACCAGCCTAGAAATTAAACCCACTCGAAGTTGTTGTGTGTAATTACCAAAAAGAACTAAGAGTACTATGCTGAAATACAGTTATTTCTATAAGAAACTAGAAATCTCTCAGAGTATACTAGGAACTTATTTCAATTAATGGTTTCCCCATTAACTTACAGATTTCTGAATTTACAAAAAAACACTGCTGTATTTGTCTTTGTTGCTCATACCCACATATTCTAAATATACTACTTTTCATTCTTTTGAATGCTGAGTCTCAACCTAGTGTCGTATGTATAAAAAAAGTACCTTACGATTCATAGGTGATTACTTGAAATTGTTGTGTGGCATATTATCTCATAACGCATAGTTAATCTTAACTATTACTCTTAACTCTTAACTAGAAATCTAGCTAAGCATCCACTGCCTCTTTTTCATGTCTATGTTCTTTAAATAATAGTTTTAAATAAAATATGATGTAAAATATGCTGTTCTAGGATTTTTTTCTGTATTATAATTCAGTTATTCCTTTACATAAGAGAAATTTTACTCTTCTCCTCAAAGAATAGATCCTGCTTTTCTCCCCATATTTTGCTTTTTAACCTGTGAAAACTATTCCAGAAAATAGTCTTTTAGATTAGTCCCAGTATGTAGTTTTCATTTACCCTCCTTATTTATGCTTCATGTTTTATTTATTTTTCTAATTAGAGACTCAGCCAGGTTCAAATGCTGAAAGCAGCAAGCAAGCTGAAGGGACCCACATTTTGTCTTTTGGAGTCTTAGGTGTGCATAATCAGTGCCCCTTGTAGAAATGCACAACATGAGCTAATTTTTATAAAACTGGAACAAGCCTCTCATATAATTTTTATAATGCCATAAAACCTAATGTTATGTTAAATTATTTTTCATATTCTACAAGGACATTAGGAGGAGACAGTACTGAAAGATATAGTCTTTTCAGGGTTCTTTGCATTTCATTCTACAATGGATACCCTTTCCTTTAATTTTCCAACTTTACTACCAGCTAATTACAAGAATTTAAATTATTTCAACAAATGATATTTTAAATATTTTAACATATGTGGTTCATAATTTTTAAAATTATTTCCAGCCATGTACATTTTATTTGTTTATTGTTTAAACCAGGTACATTTTAGAATTCACATATCTCCTGTATAAAAAAAATGTGTATTGGCAACCAAAAATGTTGCATTTGTTTGCAAATAAAGGTGTTCTTTTGTTAGTCTCCATTTCCAGCTTCTTAAATATTAATTAGTTCTTTATGCATGGAAGGGGTTTCACAAATAAACCACAATTTTATCCTCCCTGTGGATTTTACTTTATTTCAAACTAGAATAAATTTTAAGGAGTATCAAAACCTAACAATTGTAATAATAGCAACTACAAACTGAATAAATGATAAGTTTACCATATCAATTCTTAAGATACTAAATTATTTGTTCTGTAGAACATAGAAAAAATAAGACCAAAAATTAAAATAATACTTATAGAAGCTACTACTTTAACTTGAAGTCTTGAGAAATTGTGTGGCTTATTTAAGGTCATAGACATAGGAAGAATCAAATTTATGAAGCTAAATTAGATGTCTTGAACCAGCTTGTATTTTTCCCCCACCAAAATATGCTGTCAAATACCAGAATGTCTACTGCCATTCTTATATTCTGATTTAACTGGCATTCTGGAAAACCCTTATTTACATTATCATATACTCTTTATCTCTCTTAGTTATTATTCTGGACCCTTATATAGAAATACAACATTCATTGTCTTTTTTTTTTAATCATTGTCTTTATCCACATTTCTACTTTCTACATCTAAATTATATCAAATTTTATTTTAAATTGCCTCATGGATTATATGTTCCTTTTTCTTGTTAGTATCACTGTCCTGGTCGAGGCAGTTCACCAGCTAATTACTGAGTTATTCAGTTTAATTTCTGCTCCCATTTTCTTTGGTCTCCTTTCAACTCCAGTGGTGTTGTCACTTAACTAATGTGAATTCACTCCTTGGTGAGTTACAGGTAGAGACTATACTACATGGAGTTGTCATACAAAGGAAACTATTTGCAGCAAATAGGGACATCATGGGGAATAACTTCCACCTGGAAGCCTGTATCTCCGGCTCCCCTTCATCCATTTAGCCTATCCGCCTCACCTCCCATCCCCTCTGGCCTTATGCAATGGCAAATTAACATTTTCAACACCAATATAAAGAAGATTTAATTTTTTTTCTTCCTGCATTACATATAATTTGACAACACAATAAAGACAAAATATGCACATATTCGCAAAATAAAAGTATGTGTCCTAAGGATTGTGTAAGCTTCTGAACACTATGCAAGATTAAACATGACAACATAGAGTATTGTTTGGAATCTTTCCAAAGAAGTTTTAATTTAGTAGCATAGGCATTGTTTACAGTTCTTTTTTCCTCTCCTGCATTACCAAAGTGAATTTCACTTACTATAATAATAGCAGGTTTTAGTAACTGAATCTCCTATTTGCTTAGAGAAAAAAACCTATCTTTACATTCTTTACATACATACATGTCATAAATAATTCTCTCTCTCTCTCTCTCTTTTTTTTTTTGATGTGTTAAATCTGTTTGGTCATGCATGATATTTAAAATATTTGGTTAGTAAATCAGCCCTGGGACTCACAGAATTCATCTTACAGATTGTTTTTTCTAAGTAAGTTAAAGACACAATATTGTATTACTTGCAGTAACAGGCTATTCTGAGACAATAAACATCATTAATATTCAGAAGTTTAAAAGATACACAAAATTGTTTAAATAACTATCTGGATTTAGATAATACATGTTTGTAATGTATTTTTTTTTCTCTAAGGCAAATCTAGTAATAGGTGATTTTAGCCTTTGAATTGCATTTCACCAATTTTGAGGTTGGTTTTGCTTTAATATATTTGTAAAATGCCTCTTCGTGTGACTACTTTGAATAATCTTTTCATTATCCTTCTTGAGTTGAAGTCTTTTGTTATAGTTCTCAGATATGGTAATTTATTGTCCTGTTTTTGAAATTTTAAAGAAGACACATCTTATGTCTGGTTTCTAGATCTAACTTTCCTTTTACACATATTGATTTAAAGGGTAATGTCATAAGTGGAAGCAAAGGTTAAAAAAAGAATGGAGGGACAGAAATGAAGTCATCATCTTTACCTACCATTTCATATAGATGGCAAGGAATTGAATGATGTCTAAATTATGAAGAAGGAGATAAAAACAATAGATATTGTGCTACCTTATAACCTTTACTGGGAAGGAAATAAGTTCTGAAAAAATTGATTAACATATTTAGTAGCCCTAAATACTTAATGAAATATCCTGTAATGTACATCCTTGTGCATGCATACCTAATTTTGTGTCTATGTTTTCCTCACACACATTAGTTCTTAAGAGATTTAAACACTGTTTTTAAGGTATATTAACCCCACTGATCTAAATCAGTGAGAAATTATAAATTAAGTATACTTTAAAATTCAGGAACTTGTGATTGAAGCAGTTAGACACAGTTGCAATCTTTTTTTTTTAAGATTTTATTTATTTATTTGATAGAGAGAGACACAGCTAGAGAGGGAACACAAGCAGGGGGAGTGGGAGAGGGAGAAGCAGGCTTCCCGCTGAGCAGGGAGCCCGATGCGCGGCTCGATTCAAGGACCCTGGGATCATGACCTGAGCTGAAGGCAGACGCCTACCCAGGCGTCCCAGATATAGCTGTAATCTTTACCAAGCTGTGAGAACTTGTATAAGTGATAATCTAGTGGCTTTCCCAACATGGTTAAAATAAGTTCTTCAGAATGGAAGCACATGATTCTAGATAGAAACTCAAGTCTTTAGGGATGAATGAAGAGGAAGAAATATGGTAAATATGTGATTAAGTATAGAATTACATTTCATTTTAACTTCCTTTATATACATATGATCATTTAAAAGCAAATCTATTACATTGTATGGTGATATTTATAGCATATGTCTATGCCATGTATATAACAACTACCAAAGGGATTGAGGAGGATAGTATTAGAATATAGTTGAAAGCTCTTTCATTTTATTTTCATTTTACTTATACAAAATAAAAATGTTAAATTATAAGATTTTTATTATAATTCATACAATAAATAGAGAAAATGTAAAAGATCAATAGATTAAAATGTCATCCTATATATTATATATGTATATATGTGTATGTGTGTGTATGCATGTGTATGTATGTGTATGGTGTGTATTCCTTTAAAAAGACAAGAGAGAGGAACAAAAGAAAAAAAAACCTGAGGACAGGAAAAAAAAAAAAATAAAGGTAACATTGTAGACAAATACAACTGGACAAAATTACATTAAATATTAATGGATTTAAACTTCAATTAAAGAGTGAAGATTGTCAGATACAAATGAACAGCACAACTATTTGCAGAGATCTGAAATAGATACACCTTAAATATGAATTTGTTTTAATGTAATTGACAGAAAAAATATACTATGCCAAAAAGAAAGAATAAGAATGCAGGATGAGTTATATTAATACCAGATAAATTAGACTTACAGACAAAGGTAGAGAACAATTTTTTTATTAACATAAACCTATGTAAATGCAAATATAAATTAAAAAAATGCAAATGTAAATGTAAGATGAAAACTATAAAATTCCTGGAAGATAACATAGACAATATAGATGACCTTGAGTTTGGTGATTATTTAGATACAACACCAAAGGCACTGATCCATGAAAGAAAGAATTGATAAGCTGGATTTCATAAAAATTAAAAACTTTAGCTCTGCAAAAGTCACTATCAGGAGAATGAAAGATAAGCCACAGATTGGGAGAAAATATTTGTAGAAGACATATCTGATAAAGGATTGTTATGTAAAATATACAAGGAACTCTTAAAACTCAACTATAAGAAAACAACCTGATTAAAAAATAGAACAAAAAACTTAACAGATACCTCACTAAAAACCATAAACTAATGGCAAATAGTGTATGAAAAGATGCTCCACATCATGTATCATCAGGAAAATACAAATTAAAAAAAAGATATCACCACACATCTATTTCTTAGAATAGATAAAATCCAGAAGCTTACAATATCAAATGTATGATGGTATCATGGTAGGCACATGCCATTATATGTTTTACAATAAAATATTAGTCATTAGTAAAAAGAAACAAACTGCTTATGCATGAAAAAACATGGACAAAATCTTATATATGACTCTATATGACCTTCTGACAAAGGCAGAAAAGATATCAGTGGTCACCAAGGGATGGGCTGGCCACAGACAAAGGGAAATCAGATTTTGAGGAGGTGATGGAACTGTCTTATATCTTGATAGTGGTGATTATATGACTCTATGTTTGTCAAACCTCCTAAAACTGTACACTGAAAGGTTTTTTTTCTTCTGTATTTTACTTCAATAAAATAAAAGAAACAGTGGGTATGCATGGTCCTGTACATAAGATTTGACTCAGTATATATTTGTTTAGAGATTTCTTTATTTATTTTAGAGAGAGAGAGAGAGCACAAGAAGGAGCGGCTGAGAAAGAGAGAATTTCAAGCAGACTCTGCACTGAGCACGGAGCCCTACACGAGGCTTGATCTCACAACCCTGAGATCATGACCTGAGCTGAAACCAAGAGGTTCAGCTTAACTGACTGCACCACCCAGATGCCCCTTGACTCTGTATATTTTTATTTCAGTTCCTGGGTCGGATGTCTCTTTTATGGAAACGTGATCAACATAGTAAAATTTTGTGGAGCAATGGAGATGATCAATATCATGATTTTGGTAGTAGTTACATTACAGTATAGATTTAGTCAAAAGCCAGAAATTTTACACTAAAAGGGGTAATGTTTAATGTATATAGATTATACCTCAACAAATTGGGTTTACATATTTTAGGGGCTGGATTTGAGAAAAATTATATCATTTCCTCCTGAAGAAGGAAATTGACAATGTGCATTTAGGATATGGATAGATATAGATGATATAGTTACAGATTATCTTGCCTTGAAGTTTTGATTTAGTGCCAATATGTTAATCTATAAGAACTCAATTCCTGTCATAGCATATATTAATTATATTGTCATCCCCAAAAAAACAGTCTCTTATACATTGACTTTCATCTGAGTTCAATATATTGATATCACTCACACCTTTTAACAACAAATAGTGGCAAGAAGCAATTAGTGGCTTATGTATGTGGGTCTAATAATTATGAGGAAAATAATTTTTTATGATGTGAATTTGATGCAAGTTTAATGCATAACTATGCATTTCAATGTATATTTATATATTTTAATTAAGTGTAGATTCTAAAAAGGAAGTTAAATTAAATGATACAAAAGATACTGTATAGGAGGACCACATGCAGAATTTCCAAATTAAAATATATATGTATACGTATATATATACTATTTACATATGTATGTGGTTTGAATATGTGTATACACACATTTTATTTGGCATCTTTAGTGAGCCTCTACTATTTTTCACAATGTCTTCTTTATTCTCAAAACAGTATGCCACACACTATACTAAGATACTTTCTTCCTCTATTCAAAACTCTCCCTTTGGTGGGAGTTTTATTAACACAATACTGACTTTGTAGCCTTAGTTGTTTGGTCCAGCAATAACTACTTAATGAAGAGAAATGAATTCTTACTATTTTTTTATTCCAAAGGAGCCAGAAAAAGATATTTTTATTGATTAAAGTAAATGCTGGCCATGTGCTGGTAGCTGCTTCCCTCTGCACTCACCTTCTTTGATGCAAAAAAGTAACAGTAGCAATCATAAAGGTGCAGAAAAGAGAAAGGAAGAGAGGCAACATCAAATTTAAATAATCCCTAAAAGACGCTATAAAACCAAGTCATTTCCTTAGTTGGGCTGGATAACTCCTTCTAAATTAAGTCATTCTCATACATATCCATTAAACAAACAATATTTTTCTAAGTCAATTCAAATTATATACTGTCAACTGCAAGCCATACTTATGACTGAAACATCAGTTACATGTAGTTTGCTAATTAACCTCAAACAATTAGTTGCCCTAAAACCAGAGTATTGATTGTGTTGAAACAATTTAAAGCTTTCCCACCAGTATACTAGACACTTACTACTTATTTTGAAAGTTACTCTCATTTAGCAGTAGTGTACATTTTTGTAGAATTTTTTTTCAAGTAAATAAACGTTTAATTTTAATATAACATGCCTACACAAGAGTTTAAAAATTTTAGGCTATTTGGAAGTGTTTCTAGGTTTTGGGCTTATGTAAACATTTTTGAAAATGTGTGCATAATTGCAAGTGCTAGATTTAAAGCACTATTAAGAACATGGAAAGAAGAGCAACAAATTGAGAAAATATTAATTACAAATATATTTTGCAAATACACATATATATTTTATTCCCAAAATATATATTTGACTAAGGACTCATATAGTACTCTTATAATTTACTCAAATCTGTAAGAAAAAGACATTTCAGCAGAAAAGTGTACAAAAGGTTTGAATGGGGACTTAGCAAAATAAAATATCCAAAGGAATATATTGCTCAACAAATCTTTGTACAGTGAACACACTCATGACAACACCCCTCAGATCAAGAAAAAATATTAATGGCATTTTGGAAGTCCCCTTCATACTCCCTTGCAGTTACTACCTTGTGATGGTAACCACCATAATTTCTATTATCACCACGAAGGAGCTTATCCCTTTTATATAAACAGAATTAGACAGCAGGCAGTCTTCAGCAACTTCTTTCCGGCATTTTATTATGTTTGTGAGATCCATTCCTGTTATTGCTTGTATCTCTAGTGTATGCTTTTTTTGTTGTAGAATTTCATTGCTTATCTTCCAATTTATTCATTCATTTGGTGGTTGCTGGCGTTTGGGTTGTTGTCAGGTATAACTCTTATGAGTAATATTGAAACGAACATTCTTGTGCAAACTTTTTGGTAAAAGGATATGTGCATCACTTTCAGGTACATTCCAAGGAGAGAAAATGCTGAATCATAGCATATGCAGCATGTGTGAAAGGTCTAATAGATATTGCCAAAAGTTTGCCTAAAGTGGTTGTGCCAATTTCAGTTCCCACCAGAAACATATGAATGTTCCAGTTCCACATCATCACTAAAATTTGGGTTTGTTCAGCTTTCCCCCCCCCCCATGTTCTGGTGGGTGTACAGTATGATTTAATTATGGTTTTATTTTGCATTTTCCTGATGACTGATGAGGTTGAACACTTTTCCTATGCTGATGGCCAATTGGATATATTCTTTTGTTTAGTGGGTATTCAAGCCTTTTGCTCATTGTTCCATTGAATTGTTTGTCTTTTTCGTACAGAGTTGCAAGCACTATTTATGTAAATGCTATATATGAGTCCTTGTGAAATTTATGTTTTGCAAATATCTTCTCTCAATCAGTTGCTTGCCTTTCCACTCTTTGTTTTCTAAATCTAGTACCTGTAAATTTTGTACACATTTAAAATTTATTAAATAAAGATTCATTTATTAAATATTCACATGAGCCATACAACTTAGAGATACTTCAAAATAGCTATTATATCTAAGATTTATTTATTTAAAATTTTATTTAAAAATTAAAATAATTATCGGGCAAATAAAATACTCCATAAAGATAATTAAAAGCATAATGATTGAAAATTTCACTAATCTACTAATTATTATGCTAGGATTTCATTTCTTTTCATATTTTGTGATCTTTATATACTCTCAACCAATATTTTCTTGATTAAAGAAAAGGTGGTTCTTACAGTCTTACACATTTTCCCCAGGGTGCTTTTTTTCACTGAACACATTAAGAAGGATTACATGTGTTAAAAAGTCCATTTTTTTATAACACACATGAGGAAAGAAAAGAGTCCCTTGACAAAGGCAGGATATTATTGCTTAAGCATTCCAATCCTGGGAGGGCCATTAAGTGTAGTGTAAGTTAAACTTATTTTTGTTGCTTTCTGTTTTCTGGTAAATACCACATCTAGTTGTTCACATAAAACATATGGAGAACTATATTTCAACCTTGAATTTAATTTCCTATATGGAAATCTTGAGCATTGTACCCATCTTGGTATAATAAGATCATAAATCATATTTCTGAAGAATCTTTACTGTAAAGTCTTCAGAGCATGTGCATACAACCCAGAAGTTACCGCTTTAGCCTTATTAAGTTACCTTGAATTAATCCCCATTTATGATTGCTGAAAGTGTATCAGTTTACCCAATCTAATTAATCCTTCCATATAATTGAAGATTCTTAATGCACTTGCCAGTAGTCTAACACAGTGATATATTACCCAACAATGAAAAATAATAATCTATGACCTAAAATGAAGAAAATTAACCAGAATTTTGGAATCAGAAAATTGAGAACATACTTTAATTTCATCAAATTTTATATTATTTTAAAAAATGCCACTTTACTTTAGATTATCTACTGTTTGGACCATTTAATCATTCCATCAATACATCAATAAGCTGTCTAACAGACTGAAGTGGTTCTTGGTTCATTATTCTGACTCCAGATGCTGAAAAAAAAATTAGCACTTAAATTAAACTAGATTAGATGTGCATTTCACTTTCGACCAAATATATTTGACTCTTTCCCAAACACTAGATATTTAACAATGGCATCTTTTTTTTTTTAAAGATGTTATTTATTTATTTGACAGACAGAGACAGCGAGAGCAGGAATACAAGCAAGGGGAGTGGGAGAGGGAGAAGCAGGCCTCCCGCGGAGCAGGGAGCCCGATGTGGGACTCGATCCCAGGACAGGGAGACCGTGACCTGAGCCGAAGGCAGACGCTTAACGACTGAGCCACGCAGGTGCCCAGAACAATGGCATCTTTTAACCACTTAGACTTGGGGTTTGAAACTTCTTAGCATTGTTTCCAGAAAATTAAATCACTTGCAGAAAGGTGTTAATAGAAAAGCTTTGGATATATAAAAAAATTCCTTGACTCTTAGATTTACTCAGTACCATAACTTATTTTCTCTCTTCCTTTCTTCCTTTTTTTAAAAGATTGTATTTATTTATTAGAGAGAGAGAGAGAGAGAATGAGATAAAAAGCACGAGAGGGAAGAGGGTCGCAGGGAGAAGCAGACTCCCTGCTGAGCAGGGAGCCCGATGCGAGACTCGATCCCGGGATTTCAGGATCGTGACCTGAGGCAAAGGCAGTCGCTTAACCAACTGAGCCCCCCAAGCGCCCTCTTCCTTTTTTTCTAATCAAGTAAGGTCTATGCCCAACGTGGGCCTTAACTCAGGATCCCAGGATCAAGAGTCACATGCCCTCCTAACTGAGGCACCCCCGTAACTGTTACTTTCAATGCAATTATTATTTTATTATGACTAAGCAAATAAGAAATGTACGCTTACATAAACCGTTTAAAGTTAATTATACTGTATGAAATTTTTTATTTGTCTAATTGTATAAAATAGTATGTATTTTAAAGCAAAATATCTATATAGAGTGTCTTCAAGACCACTTTTTCTATATTCTGTTTTTTTAAATTTATTTGAGAGAGAGAGCATGAGCAGGGTGGAGGGGGAGCGGCAGAGGGAGAAGGAGAAGCAGACGTCTTGCTGAGCAAGGATCCGGATGTAGGGCTCAGTCCCAGGACTCTGAGATCATGACATGAGCCAGAGGCAGACACTTAACAGACTGAGCCACCCAGGGGCCCCTAGATTTTCTATTTTTTTTTTTCATCCTTTTTGTTTCCAGCTTAACTGGGGGCATAATGAACATAATAAGGTATTTCACATATTTAAAATGTAAAAATTGATAAACCTTAGCATATGTACACACCTATGGAACTATTGCAAAAATCAAGTTAATGATCCTATCTATCCATCGTGGCCTTCATGTCCCTTTGTCATTCTTTCATCCTGCTTGTTATCCATCTCTCCTGGCAGCAGTTCACGTAAAATCATTTTCCATTCTTCTGCACTTGCAAGAATTTTATATAAATGAAATCAAATATATTCCTTTTGTTTGATTTCTTTCACTCAGCATAAGTGATATTCATCCATACGTAGTGTTGATCGGTAGTTTCTCTTTATTGCTTACTAGCAATTTGATTATCCATTAACTTCCTAATCATTTTTTTCATTTTGGAGCTTCTACAAATAAACTCATTAAGAATGTTAATGTACAAGTCTTTAAACAGACATATGCTTGCATTTCTCTTTGGTAAATAACCAGGAGTAGAATGCTGGGTCAACTTGTAGGTATGTGTTTAAAATATTAACATAAATAGGCCGTTTGGAAAAAATTATATGCCATCATACAATCCCACAGCAATGTGGGTAGATTCCATATGTTCCACATCATTGACAGCACTTAGAGTGGTCAACCTTTTTTAATTTTTGACATTCTAGTAAGCGTATATTGGTATTTCATTGTTGTTTTAATGTGCATTTCACTAATGATGAAGGATATTGAGCATCTTCTCTGTGCTTTTTTGGTTACCTTTATATCATTTTTTCTGAAGTTCAAATCTTTTTTTTTTTTTCCTTTCCTTGTAGGAGTTGTTGTTTTCCTTCTTATTAAGTTATCATTAAATCATAAGAATTCTGTAATCTAGATGAAAGCCCTTTGTTTCAACATAATTTACACATTTTGCATATATTCTGTCCCAGTCTGTGACTTGGGCTTAATTTTCTTACTGGTATTTTTTGAAGAGCAACATTTTTAATATTTATGAAGTCCAATTTATTTTTATTTTATTTTTGTGCTTTTTGTGTCTTATTTCAGAAAAATTTGTTGAAGATCAGTTCACTGTGATTATCTTATGTTTTCTTAACATGTTTTAGCTCTTTTTTTTTTTTTTTGAGAATGTGCATGTGCACAAGCAAGGGGGGGAGGGGCAAAGGGAAAGGGAGAGAGAGCATCTTCTGCAGGCAGGCTCCATACCCAGCACAAAGCCTGATGCAGAGCTCGGTCCTGGGACCCTGAGATCATGACCTGAGCTGAAATCAAGAGTTGGATGCTTAGCCAACTGAGCCACCAAGACACCCCTAAAATCTTTTAGCTCTTACTTTTAATTTTATGATGAATAATGTGAGGTAAAGATTGAGATCAGTTTTTTGCATATTATTATCAAATTTCTTACTTCAAGAAGATGTTATCTATTGCTGATTGAATTGCCCTGATGCTAATGTTGAAAATCAATATATGGCTTTATATCTGGACACTTTTTATTCTATATCATTGATGTGTCGATTTAACTTAGGTCATACCATGTTGTTTTAATTACTGCAGATCTCTAAAAACTCTTGAAATCAAGAATTTACATATTCTAATTTTGTTTTTTCTCCCATTCATTCTGTTTGCTATTCTAAGTCATTTACATGTTTATATAAAGTATGGAATTAGCTTGTCATATTCCACAAAGAAATTTGCTGGAATTTAACTAAAACTAATTTGAGTCTCTAGATAATTTGCATAGATTTTATCTCTCTCTTTTTTTTTTAAGATTTTATTTATTTGAGAGAGAGGCAGAGATAGCGACAGAGCCGGAGCCGGCGAGCAGAGGGAGAAGCAGGCTCCCCGCTGAGCGGGGATCCCGCTGTAGGGCTCGACCCCAGGACCCTGGGATCATGACCTGAGCTGAATGAAGGCAGACGCTTAACAACTGAGCCACCCAGGCACCCCTAGATTTTATATCTCAACAGCATGAGTTTTCTATCTATTAGCACAGTATATATTATGATGCATTTCTTTCTTTAGTTCTAACAGTTTTTTGGTGGAGTCTTTAGAGATTTGGTAGTATCATTTCAACCGTAAATAGTGACAATTCTTTTTTTTTTTTTTAATTACACTTGCTGCTATGCCTTAAGAATTATAATGTTCATCAGGGATATGATCTGAATTTTCTTTTCTTCTAATACCATTTATAGGTTTGCTTTAAGGGTAATGATGAGTGTAGGTAATGAGTTGGGAAGTATCTTATTGCTTTTTTAAATGATTGGTAAAATTCACCTGAGAAGGCATCAGAGTCTATAATTTTCATTGTGAGAAGGAATTAAACTGCATATTCAATTTATTTAATAGTTACAAGTTTACTCAGATCACCTATATTTTCTTGAATGGCTTTGGGTCATTTGTGTCTGTCAGGGATTTTGGTCATTTCACATAAGATGTCAAATATCAACATAAATGTTTTCATAATAACCCCTTAATATCTATTTCATATCTGTGGAAGCCACTGATGTCACTCTTCTGATTGCTAATATTCATAATTGTTTTCCTTTCTTCAATCCTGATCAGTCTGCCAAAGGTTTATCAATTTTATTGATCTGCTCAAAGTATTGGACTTACGTTTTCCTCCATTGGCCACATTTCTCTATAATAGATTTCTGTTCTTATTAATACTAGTTCCTTTCCTCTGCTTCCTTTCATTTTAACATGTTTTTCTTTCCTAGTCACTTATTATGAAGACTGAAGCCTAAAGACTTTTCATCTTTTCTAATATGAGTATGTAGTACCATAAATCTACCTCCAGGGAAGGTGCATCCCACAAATTTTGATATGTTGCATTTTCTTTTCATTCAGTTCAAAATACTTTCACATTTTTCTTTTGCTTTCTCATTTGATCTTTTAGTTATTTAGAAAGGTGTTTACATTTGGGGATATTCCAGACATTTTTCTATCATTAAAATCTAATTAAATAGAATTGTAGTTAGAGAACTACTTTGTATGATGTGATTCATTACAAATTGATTGATATTTATTTTATGGCATTGAATTTGGCGTAGCTTAGTATATGTCTCATATTTAACTGAAAAGAATGTGAAATCTTCCATCAGAGCATGTAGTGTTCTCTAAATGTCAGGTCAAATTGGTTAGTGTTATTCAGTCTTTTATATGCTTATTGAATATCTGTCCATTTGATCTACCAATTATTTAGAGTGTTCATTTTGTCAACTATAATTTTGGATTGTTTATTTCTCCTTACCGTTCTATTAGTTTTTTTTTCACTTATTTTGAATCTTTAAAATTAGGTATATACATGTTTAGAATTGTTATGTTGTCTTGAAGTGACAGCTTTATTATTATGAAATGGCCTTTATTATTCCTGGTGATATACTTTTCTGCAATATCTACTTTGTGTTATATTAAAGTAGCCACTACAACTTTCTTTTAATTACTGCTAGGTTGGTGTATGTACATATATCTTCTTTTTACATTTATTTATTTATTTTAGAGAGGGAGAGAGAGCACGAGCAGGGAGAGGGACAGAGGGAGAAGGAGAGAATCTCAAGCAGACTCCCCCCCTGAGTGTGAGCCCAAACGTGGGGCGCAATCCCATGACCCTGAGATCAGGACCTGAGCTGAAATCAAGAGTCGGATGCCTAACTGACAGAGCCACCTAGGTGCCCTCTTGCTATATATTTTTCTACCAGTTTTCATTTAATCTACTTACATGTTTATATTTAATGTGGTTACATATAGACAGTTTACAGTTTGATTGTTTTGTGCAAAATACCAGTTACTTATAGTTTTTTAAATCCAAATTGACAATGTTTATATGTCATTTCCCTTTTCTTCTTTTTTAGCCTTCTTTGGAATTGAGTACTTTTATGATTTCACCTAATATTCTTACTGGCTCATCAAATGCTACCCTCTATTTTGGTTTGGCATTACTTTGTATGTCATAGTATATAACTTATTAACTTATTATTGTACCATTTCTTTTTTTTAAGATTTTATTTATTTACTTGACAGCATGAGAGAAAGAACAAGAGAAAGCACAAGCAGAGGGAGAGGGAGAAGCAGGCTCCCCATTGAGTAGAGAGCCCAATGCGGGGCTCGATCCCAGGACCCCCAGATCATGACCTGAGCAGAAGGCAGACACTTAACTGATTGAGCCACCCAGGCTCCCTTGTTCTACCATTTATTTATAGATAAGAACTTTACAATGATGTACTTCCATTTCCCCCTCCTAGTAGGCAGTTACTGTCATTCATGTCATTCTCATATATGTTAAACTCCACAATGCATAGTGATTTTTTTTTTCTATAAACATTTACAGTAATGAGATTTTTAAAGTAGGAACAATATTGTGTTTGCCCACATATTTACATTTCTTGTGCTCTGTATTTCTTTGCTTGGATCTAGGTTACATTTGGTATCATTGTTCCTCTACATGAAGGAATCTCTTTAACATTTTTTGCAGTGTTGATACTCTGTTATTTTTGTCTAGTCTTTTTCTCCCTTTGTTATTTTAAATACTTTTTATAGATATATTTTCAAGCTTGCTGATATTATTCTCTGAAAAGTCTAAATTAATCTGACTCCTATCTAGTAAATTTTCATTTCATATAGTTTTACCTCTAGAAATTTGTATTTTCAATGTCTCAACTTTTTATGTTTTTTTCTCTATCTTCTTTAATATATGGAACACAGATTTAGCAGCTACGGTAAAGCCCCTGTCTACTAATCTTATTATTTCTTCCATTTTGGATCAGTTTCAATTGATCGATTTTCTCTTCATTATTTTCCTGCTTCTTTTCATGTCTGTTAATTTTACCGGATGATAGAGATTGTGAAGTTTGCCTTGTTTAGTGCTGGATATCCTTATTGCCCTATAAATATTATAAAACTTTTTGTGCAGCGGTTCAGCTAATTGGAAACAGATTGATCCTTTCAAGGCTTGCTTTAAACTCCATGTGTGGCACTGTAGTAGCCTTTAACTTAGAGCTAATTTGACTCCACTTCTGAGCTAATAACCTTTTGATTACTATACTAGATGCCCAGTAAATCATGAAGTTTTCCACTTTGGATCCTGGGAATATGATCTGTTCCCTTCCCCTACGTGTGCTCTGGAGCTTGTCTTCCCTGCTTTTTTGTGCATGTGGTTCTTTTCCTAGCTTTGGGTAATTTTCTCTCCTGCCTGCACTCGTCAGCGCTCAGCTGGAGATTTGAAGGGGACCTTGTGCAGAGCATGGGAGCAGAGCACCCTCTCCCTGTGCATCTCTCTCTTCTCCAGTGCTTTTGCAAACTCCATCTTCCTTGGCTTGCTCAGACTTCCAGCTTCATCTTTTTAATTTCGGATGATCACTGGGCTCCATCTGGGTTTCCCTTCCCTGGAAACTCAAGTGAGTAAGTTGGGGAAATTTTAGGGCTCACATTTGTGGCCTCTTACTGAGAGATCACTGTCCCGTACTTCCTGATGTCAAAAGCCTGAAAACTACTCTTTCATATATATTTTTTTGGAGCTTTTAAATTGTTTTAAATGGGACTAAACCTAGTTCAACTTGCTACAAGATGTCTCTGATTCATTCTTAAATTATATTTTAATATTATGCATTTATTCAATGAGAAATGTATGTTTTAGGAAAAGATGTTATTTATCATGTTTTATATTTCATATATTACCTAATATCCTCTTAAGTTATAAAAACATCTTCTGTTTTCAGTATGTTTCTGAGAGAATTCATGTGTATTTATGAAGAAAATTAGGAAACGTTTTTTAAAATGGAGAGCTGCATTTTGAAAAAGAAAACTAATGCATCTTTTCTACTTTCAAGAAGGAGTCTAATTCTTGAGTTTCTTAAACAGAGTGAATGAAAACTATTAAGTCAACTCTCAACTCTCTTTACATTTATCTTTTCTTTTTTAAAAACTTGATTCTCATACCACAATCGGATAATGGGCAAAAAAACTATTGTAGTGTTCTTTTGTTTTCTTACAATCTCCCTTTATTATATTATAATGTCTTTGCAGTGTAAAAATCCTGAATAGATAGTAGTATGGGAAGCAAGATTATCTGACACTGCAAATACTGAAACCAAACTGTAGGAGATTTTCTAGCTCTATAAGTTGCAATAAAATATATAAGCCTAGAGGGGAGAACACAACAATGATAAGCCATCAGAACAATGTGTAGAGCTATACGTTTTCCCTGCAGAATACACAAACACCAAGAGACTTAAATCCAGACACTTTATATTCAGAATACTAAGAAAAAAAGTGTGAAGACACTATCTTTTCCTTTACAGAAGAACCCAGGGTCCCTTCATTGGACAGACCCCTTCTCAGTTTATCAGCTTTGTTTCTTTCTTTTTTATATAATTATATATAATTAATATTCCTATGCAATAATTTTATTTTCTTAAGATTTTATTTATTTATTTGGCAGAGAGAGCGTGAGACAGCACAAGCAGGGGGAGAGGCAGAGGGAGAGAGAAGCAGACTCCCCACTGAGCAGGAAGTCCAATGTGGGGTTCCATCCCAGGACCCTGAGGTCATGACCTGAGCCGAAGGCAGATGTTTAACCTACTGAGCCACCCAGGCACTCCTCTGCTTTGTTTCATATATGATTTAATTCAAACCCATTATAAAATTACTATAATATCAAAATAAAATGTAACTTAAGAAAACAAATGCTTTAAAATATTACTAAATACTATATTAAACTACAAGGTTATTTTACTATTTAATTTATTTTTATAAAAAGATACATTGACATTCAAATGTCCATGGCATTTTATAATAATTTAAGTAGGTATTATATATATCTATAGGAGCCAATATGTTGATTAAAATAATTGCATAGATGGGGCGCCTGGGTGGCTCAGTTGGTTAAGCTTCTGCCTTGGGCTCAGGTCGTGATCCCAGAGACCTAGGATCTAGCTCCCTGATCAGCAGGGAGCCTGCTTCTCCCTCTTCTGCTCCCCCCTGCTGTGCTCTCTCTCTCTCTCTCTCTCTGTCAAATGAATAAAATTTTTTAAAAAATAAAATACTTGCACAGAAATATATGTTATTTATAGAATTAGTAATGATGTATTATTAACATTTATGTGTCTCAGTAAAATCTGTATGGAATGCTAAATTTTGAAACTTGAAATGAAATGAAATATATATAATTGCATTTTAACAGTTGATATGTTTCTATTTCTCTTCATAGAATAATAAAAATAATTGGAGATTCTTCTTTCTCTGTAGTCTGCATAATCATTTAAATACCATTTGCCATGCTTTCCATTTTGAAAGGCATAAAAATATTGTAGGGTTTAATAGAAAACTAATGAACTCAAAAAATTAGTGTTAATTTTACTAGCAGTTTCCAGTTAGGTTTACAGGAATCTTTTATTAGCAGTTTGGAATCTCTATGACCATGTATATGTAATGGTTGGTAAATTTACTGAGATTTCTAATCTAAACAGTATATTTGATTGTATCATAATATTATCTTACAACTACACATACCCTTCTTTCTCTAAAACCCAGAATGAGGTGATGTGGCAAACATTTTAGAGTAGATAGTTCATATGCAGAGTCTGCTCTGAGTAAAACCCTACCACTGTCTGTGTTTTGTTTCAGCATATTCAATCATTGTTTTAAGGCCCTTCTCTCCTTCTATGGACACTCGCTTTTTCTGCCTGAAGTTCCATTTTTGTTCTCCTGTTTCTTCTCTATCAGAAATGGATATCATAAATTCACAGAAAATAACATTAACCTTGAATACATCTTTGGGCACAATAAGTAAGAATAGATAAAAGGAAAAATACATAGCGAGCGCTGTGAATTGTGCAAGACTGTTGAATCACAGATCTGTACTCTGAAACAAATAATGCAACATATATTAAGAAAAAAGAAAAAGAAGAAGATAGCAGGAGGGGAAGAATGAAGGGGAGTAAGTCGGAGGGGGAGACGAACCATGAGAGACTATAGACTCTGAGAAACAAACAGAGGGTTCTAGAGGGGAGGGGGGTGGGGGGATGGGTTAGCCTGGTGATGGGTATTAAAGAGGGCACATTCTGCATGGAGCACTGGGTGTTATATGCAAACAATGAATCATGGAACACTACATCAAAAACTAATGATGTAATATATGGTGATTAACATAACAATAAAAAATTAAAAAAAGGAAAAATACAGAGGTGAGGAAAGATGAGAAGAAAAACTTTTCCTTATGTAGAGGAATTTAAGTTTTTAAGCCAAATAGAATGGCACTTTTACTGAGAGATCTTAAAATATCAGAAAATTCCCAAAGCACTTTGTGTTTGTGATGTCATGTGAACTCCAATCTAATTGTTAGCCAAGAATTTTTCCTATTTCTTGCATTCTTAAGATAATTCAATAAATATTTTTTGAACATGTGCATGTGCAGAAATCAGTAGAAGAGGTAAAGTATGTGGAAAATGTATCCTTAGAAGGACTTTCATTATATGTTTCAAAGTTTCACAATTACTTTTCATGATCTTCTTTGGTTGACAGCTTCTTATGGGTCTTATTCTCACCTTATTAAAGCCAATTACAAAAAAAATGTTATTGGCATACTACTAATGTTGTTTAAAAGATTTACCTTTAAAAAATAATCAAGTATTTATGAAAAATAATTAATGTTCTCACTTCTAAGTTTTTTATTGGAATGACTTATAAACTTTATAAACATTTTTACTAACATCACATCAAGTGAAAAAGATAATTTAATTAGTACTGTATCTTTTTATTTTCTAAAATTTGATTATAAGTAACACACAATGTTACATTAGTTTTAGGTGTACAATATAGTGATTCAACATCTCTATATGTTATGCTCTGGGACAATTATTACTTCTTATTGATCCAGAATTTGGGGATGCTGATTCTACCAGAACAGAGATGATAATGTTGATATTAAAAATAAAACAAATAACATAAGCTGTATAAATAAATAATATTGAAAGGGTTCCTCTAAGCAAAGAGAGAGCCCAGAAGCAACATATACCAGAAAGGAATACAGACAATATACAGTAACAAGTCACCTTACAGGCAATACAATGGCACTGAATTCCTATCTTTCAATAGTTACCCTGAAAGTAAATGGGCTAAATGCCCCAATCAAAAGACAAGGCTATCAAATTGGATTAAAAAAAAAGACCCATCGATACGCTGTCTGCAAGAGACTCTTTTCCCCAATAGCATTTAAATGTCATAAGAATACAGAATTTGTCTTATTTACCTATGCATCCACACCATCATGAAGAGTGCCTCGTATAGCATACAGTAAACACCTAATAAGTATTTTAAGTGAACACGTGAATAAATAATCATTACAGTTATTTTTCCTTTTTTAAATCCTTTTTTTCCTAGTAGTTAAGTTAGAGCCTCTAAGCTATCATAGCCTCTGACACAAAGTGAAAGTATAATATATAATAAATGACACACTCCTAGGTCTATTTACATAATATCGAAACAATTTTGTTAATGTTCCACATTTATTCAGGACATTTTCCTTAGGCACATGTATATATATGATTGGGTCTATATCAAGTGTCTGGCCAACAGCTTTTGCAAATTTCATTCTAGTGAGTCATTTAGAAAGCAATTGTTCTTGTGCTTTGTCCAACCAAATGACAATGACTTCACAATAAGAAACTATTTTTCTATTATGAAAATATCTGCATGGACAAGCTGATTTAGATATGGTAGTTTTCCATTGTCTGGGAATAGAGCTTCTTCTACTTTTTTCTCTGCCATTGTTAACATATGCTTCATATTTTGCTTTAAGATGTTCTAACTTCTACCAACATCTCTTTATTTTATATTTTATTACATGTTTATATAACAACTTGAACTTGCCACAACACAGCCATTTTAAAATTGAAAATTTCATTTGAACCTAATAAATTCCTTCTAAGGAATACAGATGATAAAACAAAACTCAGAGAGCATTAAGGGACTGCATCTATGTTGTGCGGGATATGGCCAAGTAACTTGAACATCTACATGCTTACGGTATTTTAGCCTATGATATTTATTCTTTGTATATAATATGATAATATTTCAGTAGCTTTTCCTTTTAAAAAATATTTGAACCAAAGAGTCATTATAAAATACCTAAATTTGTATTCAGGAACAAATTAGCCCAGCTCATTAGATGTCCATGCATTTTTCCCCAGAATAATGAGCAAAGAGATCAGGGAGATAATGAATCTTTTCCTAACTTGGCACAAGAAGGATTATCATTCACAGATTTTTCTTAGAGTCACACCATAAATACTTTACATATTAAAAGCCTGATTGACCTTTAAATTCTTGGATACCTTAACTGATGGAAAAACTGATTCTGAAATTTAGCAAAGCATGTTATGATGCATTCAACTAGTGCATACATTTATGAATTACAATGTCTTAGAATTATAATGTCTTAATGTCCTAAATAATATTAACTTAAAATTTTTAATTTCACAGTGCACTTTTACATATATTTATAAAATTCATTTATAGCTGGTAAATAATAGTGACTTAAATAGACTGAACACTTTTATTATCATCTTGATCTAACAGATAAACTCTAGAATTGACATTTAAACCCATTTTTTGTTAGAAATGCTACATCCTTTCAATACATTGCTTGTATTGAGGAATATTGAAGTAGTTTGAAAAAGGGGCTCAAGGAAGGTGATCTCCTAAGGAGGAAAACACAGGGCTCTAATAATAAGCAAAATGGTCAGATCAAGACAAAGGAATGGTTACTTTGTCAACAGATAGCAGAGCCTCGATCATTGGACGCATCTTTGGTGTAGAATTAAGTTTTCAAGATGTGAAAGTCCTGACTCCTCATCAATTATATACTTGGGTAGTAGAAATGAGGAAAGGGATCAAATAAAATCATGCATTAGGATTTCATGATCAAAAGAAAAGTTGACTATTTCGTATGAATTTTGACTACTAACAACATTTCTTTGAACAGAGGAAATACCAACCCCTAGGTCTGTAACCGAATAAAGCAGCCTTGGATCTGACCAATTCTAAGTGCAGAGGATTGGCACATGGAATCTCTTTGATAGGAAGATGATACAGTCAAAACCTGGCCGTGACTTCTTCCAAAACCGCTGAGAGAACAAACTAAAGCCAGATAAACAAAATCTCTTTTCTTAGTTTAACCTCGATTATATTGACATATTAACTTATTTTATCAACCTACTTGTATGTAACTAATTCACATCTCTGCACCTCTTCTCCCTGCTTTGCTCATTAAGAGTATCAGATCATTTCAGAGGACACAGTTTGGGAACATATCTATGTATCTTTATATGTTTTATGTATATTGATAGATGTGTGTACACACAATTCACAAATCACATATAAACATAAACATAACAATATATCCAATATCTAATACCACATTGTCCATTCTAGTAAGTTTAGCTACCCATATCTCTAATTCTGTTCTTCAATTATGAGAAGGCTGGCTTCTATCATCTTAACATATTTATGTATTCTATTAGTAATTATTTCATTCTAAACATTTCATGTATTTGGTTATATTATAAATGGCACCACTTTTTAAAATTTTCATTTAGGGGCACCTGGGTGGCTCAGTCAGTTAAGTATCTGTGTTTGGCTCAAGTCATGATCCCCGGGTCCTGGAATCCAACCCCACATCAGGCTCCCTGCTCAGGGGAGTTCGCTTCTCCTTCTCCCTCTGCTGCTCCCCATGCTTACGTGTGCGCCCGTGCTCTCTCTCTCTCTGTCAAATAAATAAATAAAAATCTAAAAAAATATTTTTCATTTAATTGTTCATTGCTAGTGTACCGAAACCCTGTTGACTCTGCACACACTTTCAATATGTGTATATGTGTGTGTATGTGTTTTAAAATACACTTCAATTTTTAGAGCTTAGTTTTAATTTCACAGTAGAATTGAGCAGAAAGTACAGAGTTCTCATATACCCCTTACCACCACACGTATACACAGCCTCCTTCACTATCAACATCTCATACCACAGTAATACATCTGTTACAATGGATGAACCTACACTGATTCATCATTCTTACACTTGGAGTCCATAATTTACATCAGGGTTTATTCTCAGAGTTGTACATTCTGTGGGCTTGGACAAATTTATAATGGCATGTGTCTACCATTTTAGTATCATACATAATAGTTTCACTGCCCTAAAAATCTGTGCTTGACCTATTCATCTTCCCCTCCCCTATAATGTCTAGCAACCACACCTTTTTATTGTCCCCATAGTTTTATCTTTTCCACAATGTCTTGTCATTGGAATCATATAGTATGTAACCTTTTCAGACTGGTTTTTTTGCTCAGTAATATGCAGCTAAGATTTCCTCATTTATTTTCATGACTCAGAAGTTCATGTCTTTTAGCCCTGGATAATATTCTATTGTCTGAATTACTACAGCTTATTTATTCATTCACTTACTGAAAGACATCTTATCTTTGTTGCTTCCACCTTTTGGCAGTTATGAATAAAAAACTTCTTCTATAAACATCTGCATGGAAGTCTTTGTATGGACGTAGTTTTCGACTCATACTAAATACTGTGTTTGCTGGATCATATAGTAACAGTTACTAGTTTTTTTTTGTTTTGGTTTCAAGTTTTTATTGAAATCCTAATTAGTTAACACAGCATAATATTGGTTTCAGGACTAGAATTTAGTGATTCATCACTTACGTATAACACCCAGTGCTCATCACAAGTGTCCTCCTTAATGCCCATCACCCAGTTGCCCCCTCCCCCCCACCTTCCCTCCAGGAACCCTCAGTTTGTTCTATAACTTAGTAGCCTCTTATGGTTTACCTCCTTCTCTCTTTTTTCTTCCTTCCTCTATGTTCATCTGTTTTATTTCTTAAATTCCACATATGAGCTAAATCATATAGTATTTGTCTTTGACTATCTTATTTCACTTAGCATAATACAGTCTAGTTCCATCCATGTTGTTGTAAATGGCAAGATTTCATTCTCTTTTATGGTGGAATAATATTCCACTGTATATATATATATATATATAACACCTCTTTTTTATCCATTCATCAATCGATGGATGCTTGAGTTGTTTCTATATCTTGGCTATTGTAAATAATGCTACAATATTAGTGTTTTTGTATTCTTTGGGTAAATACCCAGTAGTATAAGAGTTGAATTATAGAGTAGTTCTACTTTTTGAGGAACCTCCATGCTGTTTTCCACAGTAGCTATACCTGTTCACATTCCCACCAAAAGTGCCTGAGGGTTCCTTTTTCTCCACATCCTTGATAACACCTGTTATTTCTTGTATTTTTGATTTTAACCATTTTGATAGGTGTGAGGTGATACCTTATTGCGGTTTTCATTTGCATCTCCCTGATGAGTGATGCTGAACAGTTTTTCATGTGTCTGTTAGCCATCTGGATGTCTTCAATGTCTTTGGAAAAATGTCTGTTCATGTCTTCTGCTCATTTTTAAATTGGATTATTTTTTTGGGGGGGTGTTAAGGTTTATAACTGCTTTATAGATTTTAGATACTAACCCTTTATCAGATATGTAATTTGCATATATCTTCTCCCATTCTGAAGGTTGTCTTTTAGTTTCATTGATTGTTTCCTTCACTGTTCAGAAGCTTTTAATTTTGATTTAGTCCCAGCAGCTTATTTTTGCTTTAGTTTCCCTTGCCTCTGGAGACATATCTAAAAAAAAAAAAAAAAAAAAAACATAACGTTGCCACGGCTTATCTCAAAGAGATTACTTCTAGGATTTTTATGGTTTCAGGTCTCACATTTAGGTCTTTAATCCATTTTGAATTTATTTCTGTGTATGGTGTAATAAAGTGGTCCAGTTTCTTTCTTTCATATGTTGCTTTCCAGTTTTTCAAACACTGTTTGTTGAAGAGACTATCTTTTTCCCATTGGCTAGTCTTTCCTGCTTTGTCGAAGATGAATTGACTCTGTAGTTGTGGGTTTATTTCTGAGTTTTCTATTCTGTTCTATTAAACTGTGTGTCTATTTTTCTGCCAATACCGTATTTTTTTTGATCACTACAATTTTGTAATATAACTTAAAGTCCAGAATTGTGATGCCTCCAGCTATGCTTTTCTTTTAGGAATGACTATTGATTTTATTCTATAAGTTTTCAAAAAAAAATCTGCACAAAAATAAAGAAAAAAATGCAAAGACCAATCAATATCTACGGAGGAAGACTCAATATTGTAAGCATGGCTGTCTATAATGTATAAATTTAATGCTAATACCATTTTTTCAAGCTCTTTTCAACACGACTACTAAATCCTAGATTTTGTATTTGTAAAAATTTAAATAGTATTAAAAATGCATTAAATAAGTGCAATGAAAGGGACTAACATTACCAGATTTTAAAAAATAAGCGAGCTTTAGTTATTAAAAGTTCTTTCACCACATACATTTAAAAAAGAAACCCAGTGGGAAACCTGGGTGGCATAGTCAGTTGAGTGTCCCACTCTTGGTTTCGGCTTGGGCCAAGATCTCAGTGTCATGAGATCCAACTCCACATCTGGCTCTGCACTCAGTGTGGAGTCTGCTTGAGATTCTCTCTCCCTCTGCCCCTCCTGGTCATGCTCTCCCTCTCAAATAATTAAATCTTAAAAAACAAAACAAAATCAAGCAAACAAAAAAAACCAGTGGTATAGAATGTAAAGTCCCTAAAGCAGACACAAATAATCAGAGGAGTTAGTATAACACAAATGTATTAGGGCAAACCAGTTGGAAATTCTAGTATTTAAACTAGATTAAATACTAGTATTTAAACTGGTTCAGGGAAAAACAGAAATTAAGAAAAAAATATTTATTTGGATCCATACTTCTTATTGTAATCAAGAAAAGTTCCCATTAATCAAAATTACAATATAAAACAATAATAAACCATAAAAACTTTAGAATGTAAGAATGAGGGGCTCTTGGCTCACTCAGTCTGACGAGCATGCACTTCTTGATCTCTGGGTCATGAATTGAGCCCCACATTGGATGTAGAGATTACTTATATAAAAATAAAATTAAAAAAGAACTTTTAAAAAATAGAATATAAAAATGATGTTTTCTATTATAAATCTGGAGTGGGGAACATATTTCAGCTGTCACTCAGAACCAGGAGCCATTAAAATTAAAAAAAAAAATAAGAGGTTCAGCACAGAAAACAAGCACTTCCAATACTTTTGCCCAGCAGTGTCACAGGGGAGCAGGGAGAAGTGCAATTCAAAAGATAAAATAGTGAATGATAAATTGGGCAAATAAGTTTGCAGTTTATGTTTCAGGAAAAGGCCTTGATCCCCCAGTATGTAAAGTTTCTGAAAGTTAATAGAGAAAAAAATAAACAATTAATAGACAATAGCCAATTTATATAAAAACGTTGTTGATAGAAAAGTCAATTAAAAGCTACTTAATGGGACACCTGGGTGGTGCAGTCAGTTAAGCATCTGACTCTTGGTTTCAGCTCAGGTCGTGATCTCAGGGTCATGGGATGGAGCCCCTGGAAGGGATCTGCATTCACTGCAGAGTCTGCTTAAAGATTCTCCCTCTCCCTCTGCCCCTCTCCCCTCTGCACGTGTGTGCCCATGCTAGCTCTCTCTCAAATAAGTAAATAAATCTTAAAAAAAAAAACTCCTTAACTATCTGAAAAGATGCTCAGCTTCACTTATAAAAGACAATTTCAAATGAAATTACACTAAGAATTCTAATTTTGTATCATATCTATAATGGAGTAGCTTGTGTTAGATTAACTCTCACAGAGAAAAACTTTGAAGCCTGGACAAAATTAAAAAAAGAAACAGAAATCAGCCACTTGAAGGTATGAAAGAACAGTCAAGGCATGTGGGCTCCAAGGTACAAAATCCTGGAAGGAGGAGAACCTGGTGGCATGAGCCAGCCTTTCTCAGTTGGTTTCTCCTCTCTGAGGCATTTGTGAATCAGTGGCCCTGGGTTGCTAGAGGAAAGCATCAACCTAGAGTTCTCTGTGGTCTCATAATTCTGAATTGACACAAATTGGATTGATTTCTTATTTTTAACTGGATTTTGGAAAATTCTATACTTCTATTAAATAGGTGCACTCAGTATACCATATAATATCTGCTTCAAAAGCTAGTTTGGCTCTCCTACTTGATGTAGAGCATGAGATGTTTTTTTGGGATAAGAAGGCATTCATGTGGCATATCTCAGATAATTAGTCTTCCTTCTCAGGTTTCAGAACTCTGAGATTTTCTTAGAGACATCTCTGGAGTGCTAAATACAAAAACTATGTAGTAACATTGAAAATAACTTGTGCTTATGAGATCTTTTTGTCCAACAATAATCAGAGCATTTTATAGTGTAACTGGTTGTACATGTTCTGTCTTCTTTCTACGAATTCTAGGTACCTGTCATCATAAGCAAATCCACCCATGCCACCTATTCCTCATGTCTAAATTTTTTTTAATTCTTACAAGGCATGTGCCTCAGGCCAGTTGTGGGCTATGGTATTAGGAGTTTTCACTAGAGATCACAAGGTTCTCCATTCTGGAAAGCCAAAGCTTTGTTTGAATTGTGTAATATTTTCCTCATGAACTAATTATTATCAAACTAATTCCAGTAATTGCTGTGAACAAGATAAGTACTGAGCTGGTTCAAACACCAAAAATGATAATCCTAGGGAGTTCAAACACCAAGAATGATAGAATCTTGAAGTTTCCTGGTCTAAACCATGACCAAACTAATTTGGCCTAGACGAGAGAGTTAAACTCTCAGCATGATATTATAATCATCCTATTGGGCTCTTTTTCCTCTCTTTTAACATCCTGAAAAATACATCTGAGTTAATTTCTGATTTTCATTCTCTGATATACACATTAACAGAAGCTCATTAACAAAAATGAAGTATTCTCTCTATTTGCAGTCTTTCTGACTCCCTGCTTACTTGAATGAGTTCTGTAATGACTTATCTCTTTGAGTTGAAATGATTACACATGAATGAGAAATATCAGAGAGTATAAAGCATTTTGCCCAATGCCCCACCCTTGATAACACCTCAGGGTCACCACAGGGATAACTGGCATGGAGACATTTAACTCTCAAAAATTATTTTAAGGGGCGCCTGGGTGGTTCAGTTGGTTAAGCGACTGCCTTCAACTCAGGTCATGATTCTGGAGTCCCAGGATCGAGCCCCACAGAGCCCGCTTCTCCCTCTGACCCTCCCCCCTCTCGTGTTCTCTCTCTCATTCTCTCTCTCCCACAAATAAATAAAATCTTAAAAAAATAATAAAGTAGAGGTTCTTTCCCCCAGTTTCCAAAAAAAAAAAAATTAAAAAAATTATTTTAAGCCCCCTAAATCACATTTATGTTTCAAACAGACCAGATTGGAGTTTCATATATAGGGCATATAAATTTCTTTTCTGGCAAAATCGTTTACTTCTGTCACTGCTGTATTGGGTATACTCCATAGTATACAATTTGGTAGAGGACCTCCTAGCAGCTCCATCTACATTGGAGCCAACCTACAGTGTAAGATCTTGTAGGCTCAGACATCTACATTTTTCTATTTATCAGTAATCTCTCTCAGATTCTCAAACATTTGATAAAACTACCATACAGGTTTTGAGTATTTAGCTCTAACAATTTCTGGTTAAATTGGCTCCACATTCATATCTGTTAGAATTTCAATGGCTGTTATGTTCAACAGATCCCACAGATTCAATCAATTGTCTTCTTTCCCTAGCTCACATAAAAATCAGCCTCTGGAAACTGGATATTATCATTTGCCTATTTTCTGTGATCTACTAAATTTTTATTACCTCAATATTTGTATTCATATCTACTATCTACTTATTCATGCTAATTAATTGTCTGGTATTAATAATGAAATGCCAAGGATTCTGATGGCCAGCCATCCCTTGGACTATACAGTGGTGTCCTAGCACTGCCTAAGAGAGTGTCCCTAATTTTGCTTCCTCTATTCAGTCATGAAGTAGAAATTGGTACACTTGATTTCTCCAGCTAATTGAGTTTGTCTGCTATTATAGTATATCTTAACTAGTTGTATAGCCTCTGTTTTATCCTGAGGATGGAGTAACTCACTTTGATAGCATTTAATTCTGCTGGGGAAAAAAAGTCTTTTTTAAGCAAAATTCATGGCTTGGTGGTAAAATGTATGACATTTCATTGTGTAAAAATCGTATCTGACCTCATTGAGCCATGTCTAATTGGTTTCAGTTTTCCTTGCTTCTCAACTGTTATCAACAACGTTCCTTCTAGCTTCTGGCTATTTATCTTCATTTTCTCTTTGTGACCCTCAAGTGTATAAATCTCTTTATTTCCCAGATATTTGGGCATTTTGCTTTCTCTAAATTTTTGGACTCGTATCTTCTTCTTTATAGTATACTCTTCTAAATTTACCTCATATATTATAGTAAGATTTCACAGAGCACCTCTGTGTTGCATGTATTACACCGTTGGAGACTCTTAACATTGTCATTTATTTTTTTTAAAGATTTCATTTATTCATTTGAGAGAGAGAGAGAGACAGAGAGAGTGAACAAGTGGGGAAGAAAGGCAGAGAGAGAAGGAGAAGCAGGCTCCCCAGTGAGCAGGGAGCCTGCCCTGGCTGGATCCCAAGACCCTGGGATCATGACCTGAGCTGAAGGCAGACGCTTAACCAGCTGAGCCACCCAGGTGCCCATTAACATTGTCATTTAATTTAACTGAGTAACATATGAAATACAGTGGACATCATCACTGGTCATAATTTATATGGGGAAAAATGGGTAACATTTTAGCTTAAGCATAGTGTACGTTTGAAATTATTTTTATTAGTATATGCATTTGACCTTTCCTGAAGGGCCTTTTTGTGTCAAATAATACTCTGCTCACCAACAATAACAAGAAAATAAATAAAGGAGAAGTAGGTGATGTTGGGGTTATGGATTTAAGAAGTTAGGCAGTGGTAACCACAGTCCCGATCACAATTTGACTTAACAGTTAATTCTAATAGCAGAAAAGAAGAAAAAAATAGAGAACATAAGGAGTGATGTTTTCCCCCCTTTTCATTTTTGGTATGAAAAGATCTCTACTAAAAACAAATTCTTGGTGCCATCTTTTGTTCTCACTTTCATCTACTATAAAAAAGGGGTATGAGTTACCTGGTTGATATGTGACTCAGGGGGTAGACCTAATATATTAACAGTTTATTAGCGCAAGCTGGACCATTGGAGCTAATCTGGCAGTGCTTCGATATAGCCCAATGGCATCTAGAGGCTCCAGCTGATTAGATAGAACTGAATACAATTTCAATCCCAGTTATACCTGGGATAGCCTCATGGTCAGAGATACCGGATAAAGTGAAGATGTGAACGATTTTTTTTTTTTCTTCTCTCTTTGACTTGTTCCAGTGTAGAATAATTTTCTTGAATAGGTGTTTTGGCTTTCCTAATACAAATTTCCTCCTAGGATATGCCACCCAACAGCTTAGTGGGTATGGAAATAGGATGAGTGGTCAAAGGTAGGAAACTTTAGCAAGCCAATCTGGCCCACTTGTTGAACCATATGTTTTTTTAGTAATATCATCAGCAATAAAGCGCTTTCATTTATATTCTAGTAATCGAATAAGTTATCAAAAGATTTTTAAACTTTATATTCATGTGTAGACTAGTGCATTATTAATTTTCTTAATACTAGAGTTTACTAAAGTTCTTATTCAGACACCACCAGAATAATGTGTTGCTATGTATTGCTTAGCATTTTGCACCTCTCTTTCACTTAGTACGTCCATGTATGTACCTGAAATATCTAAAATTTTCAGGAATGACATCTTGTTTTTAGTGCATAAGCCAGCGCAACTGCCTGAGTTGATCACGTGAGTCTAATTTGTTTTCAATTTCACTTGTTTTATATTGTCTAAGTGTATAATAATTGCTATTTTCATGAACGATAACTTGTCCTATAGCCTTTAGAATAATAAGATACTAAGTCATATTTTGAATGGCAGTTCAAAAATATGACATATACTCCTATTGTAAAAGGGATTTATTTTTGTACAAAGCATGTTCATTGCATATCATTGTGCGGGGTTGTGTGTTTTGTGTGTGCACACGTGTGCGTGCATGTGTGCACTCTAAAAGAAGTAACAATGGATGCAATGGTTGTAGTACCTAAATGGGTCACAATTAAATACCTTTGAAAAATATAGATCTCAGTCAAATATCCAGCCAAAATAGGTCACTCAGCTACCTTTTTTCTCTGGAAATTATAAAACATACTGGCTTTTACAATTGGGTGAATTTCAGCTCATAGTTTTAAATTTATGTGAGCCTCTGTGTATATGTGTATGTGCTTATTAGTCCCTGTATGTGTTGTTATTCACATGTGGAATATGTGAAGACAGATATAGGGAATGTTCAGTAAAGTTTAACCTGGTAAACTTAATTCAGTACTTAGATTACTGGGGAGGTAAAAACTATGTTATTATTTCAGTGCCTTATTCTGTAAACTCACTTAACTTTTGAGTCTAACTTTATTGAGATTTTGCTTATAATTTCTGTGATCCATGTATATATTACTATTCTCTTTATGTTTCGGCAACATTGATTAGCATTCAGTGCAGTTCCTATTGAAAATAGCATAGTTTTATATTCTTAAGGCTAAGGGGTACAAAAACTGAAGTGCATTTTTGCCTCATCTCCAACACTAATGTGGCATGATATTAGAGGATTATTGCCATGAAGACTGCATGATAGGGAGGGCAATGCAATTTTTCTCTTCCTTGTCTATGAAGGAATAAAAACAATTTACATATTATTAAAGAACAAAATATATTAAAAGTACAAAAATACTATTAAAACAACATCTTCGTGTTTATTAAGGTATATATTTATGTAATTTTTACATTTTTTTATCCAAAGCATTCATTCATGAAAAAGGATACTTAACATTCAAGGCATATTTTAATGAGGGAGACCACCATGAGAACGGTATAAAGTTTGATTTCTGTTGGTGGGTTTCAGTCTTAACCACGCTTTTTTTAAAATGAGCAATGGTTGAAAGATTTCTTGATAACATCACAGGAGCTCATTTCCACAGCAGTGCCTTCTCTAACCTGCAGAGCCTTACTATGGTGTTCTGGTTAAATTCTAATTTGGCTAATTAAATTCCACCTGCATATCTGACTTCTTACAGTTTTCAGCCTTTTTGCAATCTTCTGTTATTTCCTGTTTTGAATTGATGACTGCTGTGCCCTGTGGAACCGAGGCTGCATAATGCACCGGAAATTATTCACCCTGCTTCTGCTGCGGTTGGAGTAGAGCATAACAGTCTCCAGCTCCATTTTTCATTTCATTGTAAATTTGTGAAAAAGAATCACTTTTCCTTGTTTCTGTTCTACTAGGAAAATAAATTCCACAGAAGCCTGTACCTGTTCAATTTCTATTAAAATATGTACTTATCCAACTGAACGTTAAAAGATAGTTTTTTTTTAAATATGTGCAGAGAATATATAGTGGACCTTTAAAGATTTTAAGCAAAACTTGCAAAGTTAATATTGATTAAAATAAACCTTGATTCATTAAATTCAGATAGCAGCCTGCTTTTCCTGATTGAGATGTCCACCATTAAAATCTCAGGTAGAAAACTCAAACTCTATGTGTACTTAGTAAATAATGTATTGTCTGAATGCAAACTCAGGTCATACAGTTCAATTTGGGCGCAGATGACCACATTTGTTGTAGACGAATTTCAGTGGTTCTGGTACCAGCTCATTTTCATCAGATCATTCTGAAGAGAAAGTATTTCAGTCATGTTATTGACCGTGTGCCCCAGCCCCACTTCTGCTCTCATTTTCTCGACTTAGAGACTCTCCAGTTCCTACTCTGCCTCGGTCGAAGGTAACATGAAGTGCATGGTAATGAGTGTAATAGTACAAGCTGGGCCTTTCCTTTTCACACAGGTAAACCATAGATTATATCCTATTCTAAAAGGAAAAATATATTACTTTTAGGTTTATTACTCAGCATCAACCATATAAATAAATGTGAAGTTCCAGTGGGTTTAGAGGAAAGGCAGTATTATCAAAGAAATCTATGGACTCTGGCAATGGTTAATATTTCACCATAAAAAACACAGAATATGATAATAAAATGAGTACTTTGAAGTCAGTATTAATATATACATCTTAAAGAACTACAGGTGTACAATTTACATAGACTTATATTTATTTTCTAACCAGATTTGCTTCAGTGAATATATATATGTATGTGCACCTATGCCTATTATAGTGAATCAGTAATACTGAATAGAACATAATACTTTTATTTTTACTTGAAAAAAACATATTCTCATTAATTCATCTCATGTTAGCCAATCCAAGTTAGAAATAAAAATTATAGATTTTTTTGTTTTGAAGTTTGAAATGTTATACAATTATAATTCCCTTTGAAATGAAGATATGTCTGTGTTATCCTACAGAAAAAATTAATTGTGTGCATGTATGTGTACATGTGTGTGTGCTACTTCTCTGCACTCTAATGGAGGGGTAGAAGCATATACTCAAACTTTGGCCTCTGGAAACCTTAAGCCTCCCCTACCGCACTTAGAAGAAAATAGAATGTGAGTCAAGAAAAAAAATGGTGTCATTAAGGAGAAAGTTGTGTCACTATGCTAGTAAAGGAATAATAAATAAAGCAGTTAACTGGACGACAGTGTACTTTCCTCTTCTTCTTTTTTTTTTTTTTTTTTTTGCTTCTCCTCTTCTATAAGTTTAATGAAATAACTTTAATCTGTAGGCATAACCCAGTCAGGGGCATCTCTGCCCTAGTAAAACCAATGGAAGGCCAGAATACAGTCCAAAGAAGACATATTACAGGGTTTTGCTTATACCTATATCAAAAGGATACAAAGATACCATCTGGATTCATGGTCTACCTTGTATACCTGGGCAGAATAAAATATTATTCTGTGTTTCTTTAATCCTGGAATGTATATCTTTCAAAAGCCAACCACTAGTGATAGTGGACATGGTAGGTGTCTTGTAGAGAATTCAGTAATCTAACATAGTAATTAGTAATGTAATTTATTAATCTAACATATTGATTATTCTCTCTTGAACATATAAGTGACAGTGGCTTTCATGCTGTAATGCTGTGATCTGCTATCCTTAGTTTTTATTATTTGAAAAAGCAATTATACATTCTGTCCTGAGCTAATGAGTTAACATTGCAACATTAAATCTTTTAATATATGTAATGATGTGTGTGTGACCAACCTAAGAACAAAGGCTGTTGAGACAGACAGAATTCATATCTAAACCCCAGGTTCATTAAATACTGAAAAACTCAAAGCCTAAGTTTTCTTACATATAAAATTTAGATAACAGTGCCTAACTCACTATATATAAATAAAGTATTGGGTATAATAAATGGTCATAAAAAAAATCCATGATTCTGGAACAGAGGCATACATGTGACATAATGAGAAATCCTCAAGTAATGGAATTAATACTACCCCCCCAAAAAAATGCTATGGGGCTCAATCAGTTAAGTGATTTCAGCTCAGGTCATGATCTCAGGATTCTGGGATCGAGCCCCATGTTGGACTCCCCACTCAGCAGGGGGTCTGCTTGTCCTTCTGCCCTTCCCCCTGCTCATGTTCTCTCTCTCTCAAATAAATAAAATCTTTTTTTTAAAGCTAGTTATATTTTCTTAAGATATTAGCTAAACTTTCTCAGTAAGTTCTTATAAAGAGATATTGAAAATTGGTTACAGAAGTAGAGCATTGTTATAACTGCCTGAGATTTGATTGCATATATGAAATAATTAAATGAGCTAACCAGGGGGCACCTGGCTGGCTCAGTCAGTAGAGTGTGTGACTCTTGATCTTGGGGTTGTGAGTTTGAGCCCCATGTTGGGTGTAGAGATTACTTTAAAAAAATTAAAAATCTTTAAAACATGAGCCAACCAGTATGAAGCACTAAAAAAATATCTGGCACATAATAAATATTTAAAATACTTTTATTATCAGTATATGCATGGTTAAGAGAGTTTTATGGTAAAATATAGTTTTCAATACTAAAATGTGTGTTCAGTGTTTCT
Source organism: Callorhinus ursinus (assembly GCF_003265705.2). NCBI lineage: Eukaryota > Metazoa > Chordata > Mammalia > Carnivora > Otariidae > Callorhinus > Callorhinus ursinus. The sequence goes on from NW_027397116.1 coordinate 11,674,431, forward strand.
CAATAAGTCCTTTCATCATGGCAGCATCATGAGTTTATGAACTATTCTAGTTATTTTTATGTACTTACCTACGTTGGCTAACTTGTATCTGACTGAGTCTATCAAGACAACTATTTGCAGAGTGGGTGAAAACAGGTAATAAGCCCCTCTGGCAGACTGAGTACTTTCAAAAGATTTAATCTGTCTGAATACAGGAAATAGAATAATCTGGAAATGATAGCTTGGGACTATTACAGAAAACTTGTATTTGTGTCTTTATAAAGGGGATAAATGAGAAATCTTAATAAATTAATCACTATAGCTTAAAAACATGCAAATGTAGATTTATGTTTTGCTTGCTCTAATCCTTTTTCCTTTTGACATGCCCTCAGATAGCTTATAACTTTTGTGCCTATGACTTTACAGCTACAAAATATCATCAATATCACTCTTTCCAAAGCATGTATAAATAAATGATTTTTTAAACAAAGAAATAGATATTTGTGTATCCTAATTCTTATGAGAGTAGAACAGTATCATAAATAATTTAGTTCTTAATCTGAAATATCAATAGCTAATTTTTCCTGTTTCACATATGTTCCCTTAGGTCATAAAAGTACTTCTGTTTTCCCTTCTAAGCAGGCAAAATCAGATACATATTTTGATGTTAGATTTCTATAAAAATCTTTTCTATAAACTTTATAATCATATGGCTTTGGACAGTGTGCCAAAGTATCAAATATGTATGTGTGTGTGTATATATATATATGTATATATATATATAATTTACTTTATACATATACGATTTTACCAATGGCTCTTTTCTAAAGGATGTGTTTAGTAATTTGCTGTTTTAAAATTGATTTTGCTCTGCTTTTCACAAAACTGAAATGAGACATGTCATTTGTCATTTCAAGACTTTAACAACAAAGCATTAGGCCAAGCATGGGGCCCTTCTGACAACAAGGTCCTATGGAACTGCCCAGGTCACGTGGCCATGAAATTGGCTCTGTTTTTAAGGTAATATGAACTTCGGAATATAATTTTTTCTCTTTGATAGCAAGGTCAGGGATTTCCATCCTGAGGTGATCTGCTATTGGATGTATGTTTTACACCAATACAACTGTGACAAAAAAATTGTTTTCTTGCAAAAACCAGAGATCATACTGAGAAAAATGTTTTTTTATTGTCTTTGGTGAATTCAATAACTCAATACATATGTTTCTTTTTATGTTTGAGATGTATGTCTCTCTCGTTTATTATATTTAGATTATTTGAAAATTAATTTATCCAATATTCTTTTCTGTCTAAAGAAGTATTAATTCTTAACTGAAATATTTGTGTGATATATTAATGTTTTAATGTACATATACTCTCAGAAATTTCTAGGGTTTTTTTTTGTAACTAGCTATGCACTATTAATTTAAATATGACTGAATTATTTTTTAAAAAAATGAAAAATAAACCCCATGTTTACTTTCAACCTACATGAAGCTTTGATGATATATATAGATAGGTAGATAGATAGATAAATATATATATTTTACCGTTTTAAGAAATTCTGAAACATATTTTCTAAAATAAAACTGATGGATAAAAAGGAATAAAAGTAACATTGATATAAAAGTTTTGACATAATCTCAGATTAATGAGCATGACTATTCTATCATATATACTAAATCAACAAAATGGGAAATTATAGGAATAAAATATGATGGAATTCCACTTTTTAAAAATATTTTATTTATTTATTTAACTGACAGAGAGAGAGACATAGTGAGAAAGGGAACACAAGCAGGGGGAGTGGGAGAGGGAGAAGCAGGCTCCCCGCTGAGCGGGATCCCGATGCGGGGCTCGATCCCAGGACCCTGGGATCATGACCTGGGCCGAAGGCAGATGCTTAACGACTGAGCCACCCAGGTGCCCTGGAATTCCAGTTTCCTAAAAAAATAGGTAGGCCTCACATTTTGTTAGAGTATCTGACATGGCGAAGTGTGAGAGTAATACCCAGAATTTATTCTGACAACTCTATTCTGTTTGTATGATAATAATTACAATGATAAAACTAATGACTAATGTATATTGAACATATTTATGTACTATCCACTATGCTTTGTCATTATTATATCATTCAATCTTCACTAACACATGTTGAGGTATTCATACTCATTTCAATATTAGAGATGAGGACGCCCAGAAACTGAAAGTCAAATTAACTTTCTCAAAGCACAGGATTTATAAGAGTTGCTATCAGGACAAAAAGCTATCTACCCATTTTCAAAGTCCTTACATTGCTCAATTTATCACATTGACTTATGACCTATTTCAGTTCTCTTTTCCAATGTCCTATGTACAAAAGGGCTTTATTCTTAAAATATTGACTATATTAAAAGCTGTAATAGGATGTTATAATACTGGAACTGGAAAAAAAATATTTGGATTTTATGGATGCAGTAGAAAAAACATTAGTTTTTATTTTAAAATAAAACATTATTTTGAACCCATATTTGTTCTGTCTTATAAGCAAGCAGCTTTAGTTCTCTAAAGTTCAGCTGGTAAGGGTATAATAAGTTAATGATCTCGGGTCACTAGTACTGTCTGTAACTGTACTAGTTCATAAGATTATGGGCTCAAAGTCATAGAAACAAAAAAAACCAAAACAGGTTGCCTGGGTAGGATCCTCTTCTACTTAGCTACTATTTTTTTTGTATTTGAATTCAAGGATAATATTTATTTTTAGAAACTATTTGTACTTTTATTTTATTTTTTATTATAAAAGATTTTATTTATTTATTTGACAGAGAGACACAGCGAGAGAGGGAACACAAGCAGAAGGAGTGGGAGAGGGAAAAGCAGGCTTCCTGCTGAGCAGGAAGCCCGATGCGGGGCTCGATCCCAGGACCCTGGGATCCTGACCTGAGCCCAAGGCAGACACTTAACGACTGAGCCTCCCAGGCGCCCAACTATATTTGTACTTTTAAAATATTTGAATTTTCCTCTTTAGGGGCCTTGGAATTCACTGTGGGTTACGGTAATAGAAAATGATTAGTGAAATTGTGAAATTGCATTCCTGATCAGGGAGCCAGAGAGTTGAATCTTTATGTTAAACTTTTCTGAAAAAGGGACTTCATTTTCTCATTTGTGCAAAATAGGAATTAGGTCAAGTCATTTGATTCAGATTGAACAGGATTTCAACATGAATCCCATTAATTCCTAGCTACATAATCAAAAGAAAATTAACTGCTTTGAATTTAAGATCATCATTTGCAAAATGGGCAGAGGGATAATCTTATCTCATAGAATTTCTGTGAAGACTAGATGAGAAAATGCCTATAAAATGATGTAGTGTTGTACTGCATGTGTATTTAGAATTTTTAAAATATTAGCTATTATAAAGATTCTCTATGGCCATCCACTAGTTTGAACTTTTCCAGTTAAAGAGAATTCTCCAAATTGTGAAAAATGACAGTGTACTATGCACGTAGTTATTTGATGTGGAAATCTGTGTAGTTCCCATGGTTTTTCAGAAATCCTAGTGTTATCAGCTTGCAGCTTTAGCTCATTCCACATAGCACGCTATCTTAAATTACCATTGTATAATTTCTTATTGTATTATTTATATTTTGATATGTGCTTCCTATTTTTACTTTTGCCTACCCAGAAACCTTTTCTTCTTTAGGAGTATCCCACATTTGCTTTTGTGCACTAACCTGTTTTTTGCAGTCTGGATGGAAGTGTCCATCCAAGTGACAATCGACTTCCTCCTCTCCCACTGTCCTCAGGCTTGTGAATTAACTGAGACATTTAGATGTTCTCTCTTTGGAATATGAAACATATTTAAGTAGAGAAGAAAAAAAATGCCTAGAATTGAGCTGGCCACTTTCTTCCCAAAGGTAGTTAAAGAGCAGACTTCCATTTGTCATTGATACTTTGATATCTCATTTTCACTGGTTCTTGATGTTTCTAATATATATATGTGTATATATATATTAGAAATTTATATGTATAGATCTTTTATTCCATGATATAATCAATATTTTAAAATAAATTTGTTTTTGCTTATATGTTTCTCAGAGTTTGTTTTTGTTTTTTTTTTGGTTTCTACCCACATCACATGCATAACTATGCAACAATTTTTTAATATATGCCCTTTGTTTTTCTCTTATAAATAGTAATATGGTAAAAATATCTGAGCATATACATTTTTCTACATTTTCAATAGTTTGCACACAATCTATAGTATATTACATATAGTTATATTTTATATGGCAATATAATCAAGTTGTTATGATTGTAATAGTTATTTAAGAGGAAGGCATAATAAAATAATGAGATGGATAAAGTATGGTCAGAATTGAAACATTTCATAGAAATTCATAAGTCTTGCAAGAATTTAGGTAATATTACAGGCATTAAAATCACTATGACATCTTCAGAAAGGATATATTTTGATGAGAAAGTACTTTAATATTTTTTGTAAAAAAGGTTGGTGTCTTATATTTTTATTATGATAGGTTGGCATTTTAAATAATGAATATGAAGTTATCACTTCAGTTAGGCCTGAAGCATTTGATAAATAAGAAATAAGAAAGGAAGAGGCAAATTGAAAAGTTTATCTGCAAAGAAGAAAACAAAAACCATGCCATCAGTATCTAATAGATTTGATATGAAAAATGGTCAATCTCTATTTCTTGTATTTATGATCGCATTTCTGTCACTTTTAAATGACTATTTTATTTATCTTTTCAAATAATAATTATTGCAATCTGACATATATGGGCAAAACTCATGTAAACTTTTTTTTTAAGATTTTTTATTTATTTGACAGAGAGAGACACAGCGAGAGAGAGAACACAAGCAGGCTTCCCACTGAGTGGAGAGCCCCATGTGGGGCTCGATCCTAGGACCGTGAGATCATGACCTGAGCCGAAGGCAGACGCTTAATGACTGAGCCTCCCAGGCGCCCCTCATGTAAACATTTGTAAATAGGTTTTCTAGAAATGTAATGTCTTTCTTCTGTCAGCCAAGATACAATAATTGCTATCATAGTTAATTATATTCTGAAATCAGTATCTAAATGTATGTGTGTGTGCATGTGTGTGTGTATATATATATGTTTATATGAAAATATTTTATGATAAGTATAAAGATTTCTCTACACAAGGTAAATTAAATTGTTCTGAAAATCAACAGGCTTTTAGACATTTATGCTTCTAAATATTATAATTATTGTGTTTTCTTTCTATTCAAATCCTATTTCCAACAGTAGTTCATATTGCTCATATGCACTGTGAAGACACTTTAATTCTGATTCATACCACCTTTCACATTTGCTTTCTGTCAGAAAAATACATGCCCTGTCATCATAAATTCTCCCTGGCAGAACTTTTTCTTCACTGCACTCATCCTATTCAGAGCCATACTACTCATCACTTGACAGGATGCAAAATGTAATGGTCATAAAAGTAAAGTCTGCTAACTTTCTCTCCTGACAATTTGTCAAAAGACACATTAAAAAATGATTGGAGAGAAACTGCACAGATTTTTTAAATGTATTGAGTCATTTTTCTTCATTGCTTGACTGGTCAGCTTGCAAGATACCATTCTCTCCATTATTAACAAGCCAAGACTACTGCTTTAACAAAAGAAATAGCACTATATTGCACTCATCTTGCTCTTGGGGTTTGTTGCCATAGACCTCTGATTTATCTGGAAAGTCAACAAATAAAACAGTTCTTTATCACATGACTAGTTTATGTTTCCAATTTTACTTTTCATTACAATTGTGGGTTTTTTTTCCTCCAAGCCTACAGGGAATATCATAAATACCCCCTGAAGTAGAAATAATAAACCCAGAATAATTTTTCCTTGTATACTGTTTCATTAACAGTTTAATGTGTTAATAAAATTTTGGAGAATTCAACCATTATGTATGTTCTGTGCTTATTCTATCACACACAAACCATTTAAACCATAGTAGATTTCAGTGACTCATTGTTACATTGTCATATGCTTCTCATGAGAACCTAAACAAAATATAATAAGTGTCATAAATTATGAACTCTGTTAAGAGGTAAGAATCCATATTCTTTGTAATTACAACAGAGAAAAAAAACAAGACAAAACTTCCTCTTTAGGGAATTGTGAGGTGGTAGGAATAAGAGATAAGTAGCAAAAAGAACAGGAAATTTAAATTGAAGTTCATTTGCGGGCTAAAAAAGTAGAATCTGAACTATAAGTTCCCTTTGAACAAAAAAAAAGGAATAAGATGATTTCTATATCACAGTGATTAAATAAAATGTGGGTCACTAATAACAAGATTTTAAATAATCAACAGGATTACTGATATTCCATAGAATTTCTATAGCTGCCAAATAATACTATTAAGCTACAGTAATAATTTCAATAAAGTCATGTTCATTTTTCCCAAACATACCATGCCATTTTTTTAAAATAAGAAATAAGAACTCATTTTCTAATATTCTGAGAGGCTAGCTGGCCAAGAATTTGCTCCTGGAAATATTTGATATATTTCTGAATGAAACTAATGGAAATATTGTTAGGAATAGTTTATGAGGTTTTAACAAATATTTTAAGATAAAATATTGTAGAGTTAAAAAATAACTCTCATGACATGTATGACTGATGAATATGGCCTATTTCCTGTAAAGTATTAATATTCATGATAAAAGTGATATAGTATCCTTTTTGCTTTTTTTCATAAATCCTTCCTCTTCTAATTCACTAAGTAAACTAAATCTACACACTTTTAAAATGCTTTCTGGCAGGGGGGAGGAGTTAACAGAGCTAAGTTACTAGTAGGGGGACCTTGAGCTTGCTTCCTCCCCCTGAACACAGCTAGATCAACATCAGATCATTTTGAACAACTAGGAAATCGATTTGAGGATTAGGAAAACAGTTTGCACAACTGGAGGGAGAGAATGTGGCAGATGCAAAGTTCACGGCCATGAACTGGGGGAGAGAAAAGTCCAGGTGCTACGAGGGGAAGGGAAACCTTTTTGTGGAGCAAAGTTGGGTAGAGAGGGAAAGAGTGGGGGACAGATCAACATGTAGGGTTCCCATAACACGCCGAGGGGATCCTCTGGGTTGCACTGGGAGAGATCACTCCCCTTCTTGGAGTACATTTGGAAGAGGGTATTTTGCCTCCCCAAGGATAGAAAGCCCACGGGAGCCATTGAGCATCCGTTCAACAGCAGGGGACAGAGATACCTGCAGAGGGCAGATTACCTGGTCACAGCTTTTTGGGGGGTGCCATAATAGACTCCAGTCACCGAGTACATGCCCTGCGGTTGCTTTTCTGGGACAGAAAGATGCCTGGCACAGCACTGCGAGGCTCTCCTCGTACCTCCTCCAGAGGTAAATGGATAAATAAACAAACTGTGGTACATCCAGAAAATGGAATATTATTCAGCACTAAAGAGACTTAAACTATCATACCACAGAAAGACGTGGATGAACCTTAAATTCATATTACCAACTGAAAGAAGCCAACTTGAAAATGCTTCCTACATATCATATGATTCCAACTATATGAGATTCTGAAAAAGACAATAGTAAAAAGTCATTGTTTGCCAGGAGTTGAAGTGGGGTGGGCAATCAGTAGACAGAACAAGGAGAATTTTTAGGGCAGTGAAAATTCTGTTTGGTACTGTAACGGTAGATACATATCATTATACATTTGGCCAAACCCATAGAATGTAAAACACCAAGAATGAACCCTAAAGTATACTATGGATTTTGGGTGATTATGATGTGTCAATATAGGTTATTCATCTGTAACAAATGTACCGCTCTGGATATGGATGCTGTTAATGGGAGAGGCTATGCGGGAGTGGGGGTAGGGGAAATATGGAATATCTCTATACCTTCTCAGTTTTGCTGTGAACCTAAAACTACTGTGGAAAAATAAACTTAAAACAATCTTTAAAAATAAATTGTCACAGTAAAAATAAACCACCATATTAGAATTTAGTTAAGGTCTCTTTGAAAAAAATATATTTGTTACACATTAGACATTTTTTATAAAGTCTTATACTTTTGTATTTCTCATATGCTTAACTTTAGTTATTTGACTGAATTAAAGTTACGTTCTATGTCAACTTCTTTATTTAGGATTGTAGCTAAGTCACAGGGGACCTGGGTGGCTCAGTTGGTTAAGTGTCTGCCTTCAGCTCAGGTCATGATCCCAGGGTCCTGGGCTTGAGTCCCACATTGGTGGCAGGGGTGGGGGGGGGTCCTTGCTCAGCGGGGAGCCTGCCTCTCCCTCTGCTTGCCGATCCCCCTGCTTGTCTCTCTCTCTCTCTCTGCCAAATAAATAAAATCTAAAAAAAAAAAAAAAAAATTTTATTTATTTATTTATTTTATACCTCCTAGGTCAGGAGGTATAAAAAATAAAATTTGATAAATTATCAATAATCAGGATGAGTTAAATAGTTCTAAGACTACTTCACAAATATTCTTTTCATCCATTTTCTTTTTAACAGAAATACTTTTATTCCATAATATTTTCAAAATTACAATTTCTAGGGCATATAGAAAAATTTACTGAGAACTCTTGCCCTTGGTGTCTTAGAACTCATGTTCATGCTATGATATAGATATAAAATAGTATCAGCTGTAATGTGGTATTTTAGGGGAAAAAGCATGTCTTTCATGTTATAAAGGCAACAGATGTATGTTTCTAAAAATTTTACATATCTCTTCATGAAATTTTACACACATTTGAGATTAGTTATCTAATACTCTTTTCTAGTGGTAGTGTTATGAAAAATCACTCTGTGAGTACTTTTGTCATTTTAGCTTGAGATATATAAAGAAGTAAATCTTAGAAATGGGACTTATGAAAGTGGCAGAATGGAGCAGTTTGATTGAGAAAGTCAGTTTGGATATATAAATAGAAAGAAATGTCTTCCTTGAATCTATGGTACATTGCAGAGTTTCATTTTTGCTGATTTGAATTCTTTTTCGACACTCATTGGTCTTTTGTACCTGTCACTGTAGGGTAATAATTCCTCAAAAAAATCTGCTGGTAGTTCTCAAAGATAGGAATGGGTTACTTACCCATTACTTACTCATCATATATTTCTGTATTTTATAAGATATTGGTAATAATTTTTAATCATATTTTATTTTAATTTATAATTTAAGATTAATACCTTTTGGATTTGGATTTAATCACTGATTCTTATTCACTCGTATCTCTTATTTCTCCTTCACATTGTACCTAAATAGTATTTGTCATGTGCCAAATTGAATAAAAAGCAAACATAAAAGATACTAAAAGATAAAATATTACATAATATCACACAGACTCTGATTATTTTTGTATCTTAATTTAAAATTAGCATTTTCATGTTATGAAATAAGGGACCATAATTGTAGAAAAGTCTGTACTTGCTTTTGGTTTTCTTTCAAACAGCATGTTAAAGGATATATAGTTCAAATATACTCCTTCATTATGCTCTTTTTTTCCCCAAGAGAATTTTAAGAGATTATTTTCCTTTACTAAAAATGTCTTAATAAATATGTTGAAGAACTTCACCTTGTGATAGCCTTTCTTTTTACAATTTTTTCAGTACTTCCTGTCTTCATCTGACTTAGGTGCATAATTTTTATCTGTTTAAGTAATTACATATTATATTAATGGCCAAACTAGTAATAGTTATTTGAGTTATGATACACATTAAAAGATGGATTTGCCTACAGTAGCTTTCTCCTTTAGCATAAAATAGAAACCTGCAGAAATACTGCCCACTAGGAAAAAATGATTCACTTGCCAATTACAATTTATAATTTAATGACAAGAGAAGAAAGAGAGAGTTAATCTAAACACATATCTGAGATATGACAGAAATTTCATATTAGCTAGCATTTCAAATTACTTTGGGTAAAGTTTTCAATATTAAAGCATCTCCTATAAAAACAAACTATATTACTCCTGTATCTATAATGGTTTTGTATTCTATTACTGAAACTACAGAAAATTTGGGAAAAGACAAAAGGATCTTTGCAACTCAGGGTATTAATTTCTGCTTGTATCTACTTCCTCACTTAGATCCAGACCAATTCCTTGTATCACAGTCCTGCAAAGCTTTTTTTCTGTTTTCATTTTCACTTATTTACAGTGATTTCTTGAGCATTTGCTTAGGATGATATCCTTTCAGAGTTCTTGCGTCTCCAAAATATCTTCACATCGTGCTGGCATTTAAACACTATTTTCCCTGGATGTAGGATCCTTGAATTATAGCTCTTTTCTTTCAATGAGTAGTGCATATTATTCCATTGTCTTCCATTATTCAATGTTGCAGTTAAATCCATATTCTTCTGATTTCCATACTTTTTAACAACTTTATTTTGTCTAAATACTTAAGATATTTTTATACTCAGACTCTTACACTCAGAAAGTTCATGGAACTTTAGGCTAAAGGTCTACCATTTTGTTAAATTTTGCCAAGTTCATTATGCTCTTACATATTCATTTAAGATAGTCATCAGCTCAGAGAAATTTGCTGATTTATAAATTTTCATTTACTCTTCTAAAAAGAAGTTAGGATTCTCAATGCCATCTGCACAATATTCTTAACTTGTGAAATAGTCAATCACTGGAGAATCATATCTCAGCTTCTAGGTGATTTTTATGATCACTCATTTTGAGAACCATTGGAATATTTTGAAAGAAAATTTTTGTTGGTTCCATAGCTACCATGAAATTTGATATTTTGTAGATATGTAGATTTGATTTGCCTTTTGAAATAAATCTAAATGAATTCTAGTCAAGATTGTTCAATGACCAGAAATGAAAAGGCCCTGTGGTAGAAAATATTATTTGTTATAATCATTTTTTATTCCCAGAACATAAATGTAGTTGCCTGTGTGGTATCATTGCATTTGGCCATGTGACTTTTCTTTTTCCAAAGAAATGTGGATGGAACATAATTAGTGCCAAGTAGATTCATCCATATTCTTGATTTCACTGAATGCATCCCCAGATGTTATCCAACAGGCTCCACTCTTCCTTGTTTTTCCTATAAACAAGTAGATAGGTTTAGAAAATGAACCAGATTCTGTTTCAGTTTTTCAACATGACTACTTCTTACGTGGTAATGTATGTTTTTTGTTGTTGTTTTGGTGAAAGTCGTTTTTTTGTTTGTTTGTTTGTTTTTTATGTTAGCAGTTAGTGATAAACATTGTCTAGATCCGTTATTTCATTTGGTGTTGCAAATGGTACTTTTATTATCCCATGATATTTTCCTCGTTTATTAGCCGGAATACTTTCCAGAATGAGAAATTTCATGTCATCAAATATGTAACTTACAGAATACAATTTACACATGAAATGCATGTTAAATACTTGATTATTTTTTAAATATACTGAAAAGTTTATAAAATAGTAACTGTTCTTTTAGCATTCTCCAATGCAAATCATAAAGATTTGCTTGTTTAAATTTTCAGTTCTAATCTTCAGTTTTTATGTTTGATATTCTTAAGAACATATTTGATATTTTTTAACTCTATGTCAGATATATTTCTTATTGGAGCTCAAATTGTCCAGTTTTGACCTGTCAAAACTTCTTCAAATTGGCCTACATTAGCTCTTACTTGACTTTAATAACTATCTGTAACTCTGAACCTGTTTTCCTCCATAATAATAGCACTCTTTGATAGCTTTTTTTTACTCTAGTATGACAATATGCCCTAGTCTCATTTTGCACTTTTTCTGCCTCAGTTCTGAAATTAGTCATTACATCAAAAAATGCTTTTAGTGTAAATTATATTTAGAGACCGCAATATAAGCTGTTCATTCTATTGTTCTGTTATTTCTCCATATTTTTAATGGATAGAACCAGAAAGTTTGTCTGTATGTGTGTGTGTTACTGTGTTTTCTGGTGAGCAGAAAAAAAAAATGTTTGAAATTCAGATAAGAATTCAGGATTTTTGTTTGTTTTTTACTTAAATTATTTACTTTATAATTGCATCTATTTTACCTTAAGGTAAAAATCTTGGTTCTTAAAGGTATTGTCATGATGAATTATTTGTTTCAATCTGTTGATATATACATTTATTTATTTTAGTATTTTCAGAAGAAAACATTATTAATAACACTACTTATAATAGTTTCAAGTTTTTATTCAGGTTCCTTTGGGCCTTATAAAAATACAGGACTAGAGAAGTACAATCAAATTATTGGATCTAAAGTCAAATTTTATTTGTTAAATTTCGCATATGAATGGAATCATATGGTATCTGTCTTTCTCTGACTGACTTATTTCACTTAGCATGATACATTCTAGCTCCATCCATGTTATTGCATTTAAGAAACAACGTGGGTGAACATATGGGAAAGGGGGAAAAAAGAGAGGGAGGCAAACCATAAGAGACCCTTAACTACATAGAACAAACTGAGGGTTACTGAAGGGGAGGTGGGCAGGGGGATGGCTAAATGGGTGATGGGTATTAAGGAGGGTGCATGTGATGAGCACTGGGTGTTATATATAAGTGATGAATCACTAAATTCTACCCCTGAAACTAATATTACACTATATCTTAACTAAAATTTAAATGAAAACTTGAACTTATTAAAGAAAAAAAATAGTCAATTTTTATAATTCCTCATTGCATAGAATGGGCTGTAGAATACAGCTCAAAAACATTGACAATGTTCATTCCTTTCATTTACTTTTGATTTTTGGGAATCTCTTTTTAAATTTTTATATTGAATAATTATTATGTAAAACATTTGCCTGCTTGTGAAATCAAATCTACAAAATGTGGTACATGCGGAGAAGTCTCGTTTCTCTTCTTGTCCCCTTCAATCCGTTTCCTTCCGTCCTCATAGGTAACTGCATGTTAACTTGGTTGGTTTCTTTTCCTATTTTTCGAAAGCAATATATTTATGTGCACGTTCTTTCGTAAATTTATATTTTTGAATATGAAAATTTATAAGCACACAATTATAAATTTACGGAGTAATAATAATTGCATTAGCGACTAGACTAGCTATATTTAAATAGGTAGTGTCTTTATTTTTTTTCTGAGTTTTTTTTAATTTTAAGTTATGTTAATCACCATACATTACATCATTAGTTTTGGATGTAGTGTTCCACGATTCATTGTTTGCGTATAACACCCAGTGCTCCACGCAGAACGTGCCCTCCTTAATACCCATCACCAGGCTAACCCATCCCCCCACCCCTCTCCCCTCTAGTGTCTATAAACAAATATGTTAATGTTCATAAACCTAATGAAATTCAGATGCAGAGAGAGTTGGCATTTCATATCAGCTTCTACAAATACAATATCTTTATTTAGTTTATCTTTGCCAGTACTCTCTTTTGTTGATTTCAGTTTTAAAATATATTCATTGCAATGATTGAGTTTTGCAATACTCAGTATGTTCATTTGGCATTTCCTATCATTATAAATTCAGTACTGCATAGTTACATGAAAGTGTTTAAAGCATAATATTAAACATGTTTTTGTTATATTTGTATGACATTAAACATTTTGGAAAGCATATGGGTTATGTAAAAAGACAGAATATCATATTTCTTGAATGATATCCTGACTAGGATCAATCACATTGCTTAGAATCCCATTGCTTGGGAATCACCAAACTCACCAATTCTAAGGATTTCTGATTGTTGTCTGTGCTTGAAGGTAAATAAAACTTTAAATATTATTCAATTTTAACTGAAATTATAATGTGATCATTTCTTTCTTAATTTTAGCAAAGCTTGGAAAATATTTAGATTATTTCAGTCTTTTTATTCTGAATAGAAATATGTTTTTGAGAAAATACAAATGCCAAAGTCATCCCACAATTGTTAGTTACCTTTTCCTTGTTCTTTTGGAGCTGTAAATGCTTACTTATAAAACACAGATAGACCATAATGGCATTTCCCATTCTCCTTTTTGTTCATCCTCCACCTGTATCTCCATTCCATTCACTTAACCATCTAATCTCAATTAAATTCAATTAACTTTTTTTAATTAAAAAAACGCATCTGTCTTTGAAAATACCTGAAAAAAAAATCCCATAGAATAAAAATCAGATGAGGACATTACTTTGTTAATATTTCATGGATATAACACTGATTATCTCTGATCACAGCACTTGAGATCTTAATACCCTACACTTTCCTTTTAGGAAATCCAATGAAGACATTTAATAGTTTAATCATCATCTCTCTAATTTCATCATCCTTAATGTAAATATCTCAACATTTTCATAATAGGATAATTTTGGTAACAAAATAATGAAATACATAAGACTTGCATCTACAAGTAGATACAGCATAAGCAAAATAATGCATTATTAGAACTGTGGTAGTCCACAGAAATTCTTTTTTTTCTACCCCCTGTTTTCTATCCAAGTAAACTAGTTTTGTATCCTATGTAGTTCACTAAAAGAGAAATTTTAATATTTTAGACTTATATATAATAATGTAAAATCCAGTTCATTTTTTTATTGTAAGTAAAACATATTGTAATCTATGTTTTTTTCCCTTTAATTTTTTATTGTTATGTTAATCATGATACATTACATCATTAGTTGTGATGTAGTGTTCCACGATTCATTGTTTGTGCATAACACCCAGTGCTCCATGCAGAACATGCCATTTTAATACCTATCACCAGGCTAACCCATTCCCCCAACCCCTTCCCCTCTAGAACTCTCAGTTTGTTCTTCAGAGTCCATCGTCTCTCATGGTTCATCTCCCCTCCGATTTACGCCCCTTTATTCTTCCCCTCCTGCTATCTTCTTCTTCTTTTTTTTTCTTAACATATATTGCATTATTTGTTTCAGAGGTACAGATCTGGGATTCAACAGTCTTGCACAATTCACAGCGCTCACCATAGCACATACCCTCCCCAATGTCTATCACCCAGCCACCCCATCCCTCCCACCCCACCCCCACTCCAGCAACACTCAGTTTGTTTTCTGAGATTAAGAATTCCTCATATCAGGGGCGCCTGGGTGGCTCAGTTGGTTAAGCGACTGCCTTCGGCTCAGGTCATGATCCTGGAGTCCCGGGATCAAGTCCCGCATCGGGCTCCCCGCTCAGTGGGGAGTCTGCTTCTCCCTCTGACCCTCTTCCCTCTCGTGCTCTCTATCTCTCATTCTCTCTCTCTCTCAAATAAATAAATAAAATCTTTAAAAAAAAAAGAATTCCTCATATCAGTGAGATCATATGATACATGTCTTTCTATGATTGACTTATTTCACTCGGCATAACACCCTCTAGTTCCATCCATGTCGCAAAGGCAAGCTCTCATTCCTTTTGATGGCTGCATAATATACCATTGTGTGGGTATATCTATATATTTATATATCTATATAGATATATAGATATACCACTCTTCTTTATCCATTCATCTGTCAATGGACATCTTAACTCTTTCCACAGTTTGGCTATTGTGGACATGACCGCTATAAACATCGGGGTGCACGTACCCCTTCGGATCCCTACATTTGTATCTTTGGGGTAAATACCCAGTAGTGCAATTGCTGGTTCGTATGGTAGCTCTACTTTCAACTGTTTGAGGAACCTCCATACTGTTTTCCAGTGGGGTTGCACCAGCTTGCATTCCTACCAACAGTGTAGGAGGGTTCCCCTTTCTCCGCAACCCCGCCAACATCTGTCATTTCCTGACTTGTTAATTTTAGCCATTCTGACTGGTGTGAGGTGGTAGCTCATTGAGGTTTTGATTTGGATTTCCCTGAAGCCAAGCAATGTTGAGCACTTTTCCATGTGTCTGTTGGCCATTTGGATGTCTTCTTTGGAAAAATATCTGTTCCTGTCTTCTGCCCATTTCTTGATTGAATTATTTGTTCTTTGGGTGTTGAGTTTGATAAGTTCTTTATAGATTTTGGATACTAGCCTCTTATCTGATATGTCATTTGCAAATATCTTCTCCCATTCTGTCGGTTGTCTTATGGTGTTGTTGACTGTTTCTTTTGCTGTGCAAAAGCTTTCTATCTTGATGAAATCCCAATAGTTCATTTTTGCCCTTGGTTCCCTTGCCTTTGGAGATGTTTCTAGGAAGAAGTTGCTGTGGCTGAGGTCGAAGAGGTTGCTGCCTGTGTTCTCCTTTAGGATGTTAATGGACTCCTGTCTTACATTTAGGTCTTTCAACCATTTAGAATCTATTTTGTGTGTGGTGTAAGGAAATGGTCCAGTTTCATTCTTCTGCAGGTGGCCGTCCAATTTTCCCAACACCATTCGTTGAAGAGACTTTTTTCCATTGGACATTCTTTCCTGCTTTGTCAAAGATTAGTTGACCATAGAGTTGAGGGTCCATTTCTGGGTTCTCTGTTCTGTTCCAGTTATCTATATGTCTGTGTATGTGCCAGTATCATACTGTCTTGATGATGACAACTTTGTAATAGAGCTGAAAATCCGGAATTGTGATGCCGTCAGCTTTGCTTTTCTTTTTCAACATTCCTCTGACTACTCGGGGTCTTTTCTGGTTCCATACAAATTTTAGGGTTATTTGTTCCATTTCTTTGAAAAAAGTGGATGGTATTTTGATGGGGATTGCATTGAATGTGTATATTGCTCTAGGTAGCATTGACATCTTCACAATGTTTGTTCTTCCAATCCATGAACATGGAACGTTTTTCCATTTCTTTGTGTCTTCCTCAATTTCTTTCATGAATATTTTATCGTTTTCTGAGTACAGATCCTTTGCCTCTTTGGTTAGATTTATTCCTAGGTATCTTATGGTTTTGGGTGCAATTGTAAATGGGATCGACTCCTTAATTTCTCTCTCTTCTCTCTTGTTGGTGTATAGGAATGCCCCTGATTTTTGTGCATTGATTTTATAGCCTGCCACTTTACTGAATTCCTGTATGAGTTCTAGCGGTTTTGGGGTGGAGTCTTTTGGCTTTTCCACATAAAGTATCATCACCTGCAAAGAGTGAGAGTTTGACTTTTTCTTTGCTGATTTGGATGCCTTTGATTTCTTTTTGTTGTCTGATTGATGTGGCTAGGACTTCTAGTACTATGTTGAATAGCAGTGGTGATAGTGGACATCCCTGCCACGTTCCTGACCTTAGAGGGAAAGCTCTCAGTTTTGCCCATTGAGAATGACATTCGCTGTAGGTTTTTCATAGATGGCTTTTATGATGTTGAGGTATGTACCCTCTATCCATATACTCTGAAGAGTTTTGATCCAGAAAGGATGCTGTACTTTGTCAAATGCTTTTTCTGCATCTATTAAGAGGATCATATGATTCTTCTTCTTTCTTCTGTTAATGTATTGTATCACGTTGATTGATCTGCGGATGTTGAACCAACCTTGCAGCCCAGGGATAAATCCCATTTGGTCATGGTGAATAATCCTTTTAATGTACTGTTGGATCCTATTGTCTAGTATTTTGGTGAGAATTTTTGCATCCATGTTCATCAAGGATATTGGTCTATAATTCTCCTTTTTGATGGGGTTTTGTCTGGTTTGGGGATCAAGGTAATGGTGGCCTCATAAAACGAGTTTGGAAGTTTTGCCTCCATTTCTATTTTTTGGAACAGTTTCAGGAGAATAGGGATTAATTCTTTAAATGTTTGGTGGGAAGATGGGAAGCCATCTGGCCCTGGGCTTTTGTTTGTTGGGAGATTTTTGATGACTGCTTCCATTTCCTTAGTGGTTATAGGTCTGTTCAGGTTTTCTATTTCTTCCTGGTTCAGTTTTGGTAGTTTATACATCTCTAGGAATTATCCATTTCTTCCAGGTTATCTCATTTGCTGGCATAGAGTTGCTCATAATATGTTCTTATAATTGTTTGTATTTCTTTGGTGTTGTTTGTGATCTCTCCTCTTTCAATCATGATTTTGTTGATTTGGGTCATTTCTCTTTTCTTTTTGGTAAGTCTGGCCAGGGGTTTATCAATCTTGTTAATTCTTTCAATGAACCAGCTCCTAGTTTCATTGATGTGTTCTACTGTTCTTTTGGTTTCTATTTCATTGATTTCTGCTCTGATCTTTATGATTTCTCTTCTCCTGCTGGTTTTAAGCTTTATTTGCTGTTTTTTCTCCAGCTCTTTTAGGTGTAGGGTTAGTGTTTTTGAGACCTTTCTTGTTTCTTGAGAAAGACTTATTATGTACTTTCCTCTTAGGACTGCCTTTGCTGCATCCCGAAGATTTTGAACAGTTGTGTTTTCATTTTCATTTGTTTCCATGAATTTTTTTAATTCTTCTTTAGTTGACCCATTCATTCTTTATTAGGATGCTCTTTAGCTTCCATGTATTTGAGTTCTTTCTGACTTTCCTCTTGTGATTGAATTCTAGTTTCAAAGCATTGTGGTCTGAAAAATATGCAGGGAATAATCCCAATCTTTTGGTACTGGTTGAGACCTGATTTGTGACCTAGGATGTGATCTATTCTGGAGAATGTTCCATGGGCACTGGAGAAGAAATACATCACATAAAATATGGCAAAGAGACAATTTTCAAATTTTGTATCAAAACTCTAAATATAATATGGCTTAAAATAAAGGGAATACAGAGCCAGATTGTTTCAGTAACATTCGGACGAGGTTTGAGGGGTTGATGTGGGTAACAGAAGACAAGAGTGATAAAGTCATTCATTTATGAACACTGAAATGGAAACGCCATATTATGAAATTTTGGGTCCAATTTGTGTCCTGAATAATTGAAAGAATCAATTATTGAAACTGTAAATAGGGAATTTTTGTCATAGTGTTAATATAGGAAATACTGCTCAGATTATTTCACATCATTCCATCAGCCTTAATCTCCAAATTATACATTCAGTGACTCCTTTTCCCAGGTTATCATAAGCTATCATGTGGTTTCTAAAATTTATTACCTTTTAAATTCTATGTGCACATGTATTGTATGTTGTTTATATGTACAGTTTATATCATATTCTATAAAGCCTAGGTTTTATTCAAATAGCTTTTGATATCATGCAAAAATTTACATGTTATGTTTTCTGTGTATACAATTTTTTCTGTGATATATTTGTATCAGAAATTCCATTTTAGGTTATTCAAAGAATACTCCTAGTAGATCATAGCAATATCTTGGCCATAGGTAAATAGCATATCTAGGCTATTGTCAGGAATATATGTTCTCAGGGTAAAGATGAATACAAAATATGTGTGTAAACTCGTTGTAGGAACTTGTAAAGATTTAAGGTGATGTGTCAAAAGTATTTTCAAACAAACAAAACGTTTCGTTTTTTTAAATTTTTATTTACCTATTTATTTGACAGAAACTCAGGGAGAGAGGGAACACACGCAGGGGGTGTGGGAGAGGGAGAAGCAGGCTTCCCACAGAGCAGGGAGCCTGATGTGGGGCTCGATCCCAGGACCCTGGGATCATGACCTGAACTGAAGGCAGCCACTTAATTGACTTAATTGAGCCACCCAGGTGCCCCAAAACAAAAAGTTTTCTATAAATCTTGTATTTTTTAAATCAGCTCCGCTAAACAAGAGAGCTTCTACAAATCTTCAGGATTGTGTTCCACAGAAGCTTCAAGGGAGATCAAGATAGAAAAGGGACTATCAAAAAATTTGTATGAGTGTCTTGTGTAATGGAATCTAACTGATACAGAAGAAACCCACACCATTTTTATAAGAATTTTATCAGCTTGGACTAAAAAAAAATACATTTTGTAATATTAAAAGAGGTTTCATACTTCTTTAGGCAGTAAGCAAGTGTATACACTTCATTAAATGGAATGCTGGATTCCATTTAATGACGATATCGTTAGTAATGGGAAGTACAGCACTTACACAATACTCACATATTCAAGAAGTTACGCGGTACTCACATATTCAGGAGGTGCGCGGTACTCACATATTCAGGAGGTGCGCGGTACTCCTATGGTCAGGGTCTCTCAGATGACTGGAAAACTTTTCCTTTAAATGAAATGAGTGCAGGGCGCCTGGGTGGCTCAGTTGGTTAAGCTACTGCCTTCGGCTCAGGGCATGATCCTGGAGTCTCGGGATCGAGTCCCGCATCGGGCTCCCTGCTCAGCAGTGAGTCTGCTTCTCCCTCTGACTCTCCCCCCTCTCATATACTCTTTCTCTCTCTCTCATTCTCACTCTCTCAAAATACATAATAAGTAAATCTTAAAAAAATAAATAAATGAAATGAGTGCAATATTTGTGGCTTAAAATTTGGAGTTTGTGGTAACTTTATAGTCATCTAAAACTTCAGTGATTTTGTCTCTACAAATGTTGCAAACATAAGCTATTTCTTGTAGAAAGCGAAGGGTGACACAGAAATAGGAAAATAAAAGTCATTCCCAGAGAACATTAATGATCTTTAATTAAGGTATAAGCAATGTATACCTGACTGAATTTAAGAATTTCTTTGGGAGGGGTGCCTGGGTGGTTCAGTCGGTTAAGCGTCTGACTTCAGCCCCTGTCATGATCTCAGGTTCCTGGGATTGAGCACCACATATGGCTCCCATCCCTGTTCATTGGGGAGTCTGTTTGTCCCTCCTGCACTCATGGTCACGCTCTCTTTCTCTCTCAAATAAATAAATAAAATATTAAAATTAAAAAAAGAATTTCTTTGGGCATTTGAGCTCATGGACAGGTACCTGATATGTGCATCCTTTTTCCCCCATTTCTGAGAGTGTCTATTGTAGTCATCAACGTCTATCCCATGGTTGTATATTGGACATGTAGAGGGCAAAACTCATGTCTTTGGTCTATAGATCTGCAGATCGAAATAAACTGTACTTGAAAATCTGAACCAGAGAAGCCTTTTCTGTACCTCAGCCTGATTTAGATAATGAGATCCCGGACTGTCAGCCTGAGCTTGCTACTATAATTTTATGAGACAATTTTAGGTCTTGAGAATAGCAAGTGCACTTTTCATTTGGGAAGACTATAAATAATTTTTGGCCAGAATGTATGCTGTGATAGTTTTAAAACTTGATGAGACATTCTTTGACACTCCTTTAATGGACAAGAAGGATTTATGGCCACTCCTATTAAATCTGGCCAGACTTGTGACTCCTTTTACCCATATAGTGAAAATGATGTTGAGATTTTCATGGCTAGGGCATAAACAGGTTTGTCGTGTCTGCTTTGGTGTCAGGGAACATTTGCTCTTGGAGCTTTGAGTTACCATGTCAGAAATCAGAGTATCTTGACACCATCCTACTGGCTAGTCCTTCCATCATCCTAGCTCAGGTACTAGATATGTGTATGAAGAAATGATTGCAAAAATGGGTGTTACAGACCCACTGGTTCCTGTCTCCAACCATGGAGAATACCTGCATCTATTTCAGTCAACCCAAATGATGATCCAGGTATCAAAAAGTCTGTAAGAATTATTTGTTTTTAGAGTTCCTGAACCAAGTATCTCTGACCATAATAAAATGGTTTTGTTTTATACCATGTTCTTGGATGATTTGTTTGCAGACATAGATGACTAGAACAGAAATGTGTGGAACTTTTTGAAGTATTTTAATCAGGGAATAGCATGACCTTTTCTTTTTAGAAAAGATCATTCTGCCTGCTTTGCAGAGAAATGTTCAAAGGGAGGATAAGTGGAAATGATATCACCAATTACATATAACTGAATTAAATCAAGTAGGACATGATGATGGTTTCTCAGAGAAAAATTAGACTTGGTAATGGAGGGACATAGGTGACTATAAAGTCCATTTTGCAGGTAGAACCATAGACTTTAGTCATTATTTGGTTTTTGAATTTTAGAACTACAAGATAAATTCACCTTCTTTAACTTTATTATGCAGACAATCCACTTGGCTATTTTACTGAAATACAGATTCTTATTTAATAGGTCTGAACTGAGGTCTCAGATTCTGCATTTCTAACAAATTTCTTAATGATGTTGACACTGCTCATCTATAGTCTGCATGTTGAGTGGCATGTTTCTAAGCTATCCTTAAGCCTCAGTCATGAGGTATATGGCCAGATATATGAGTTAAGGAACTATAAGGAGGCTGAAAGATGCTCTGCTTCCTCATCCTGGTAGATACAGTACTATGATAATCAGAATTAGGGCAGTCAGTCCACAGATTTCAGCTAATATAATATGTTGATTAAAATAAGCATGGTTTTGCTACCAGAAACTTATATAATACAAATGTCAGTGAGCAAGAAAAAATAAGTAAAAAATTTTAAAATACATATTTCAAAAAAAGCCATATTTTAGATTGAATATCCAGGGAATGTCCACTTTATTTAGTTTGAGATATGAAGAACAAAATTCGAGAGAATAAGATCAAACATAATAATGATTTTTGAGCGTACTAGTATGATGAGGCTGTTCTTTTGAGGTTTTGAAATAAGCTAACATAGCTAGAGAGGTATTACATACCAAGAGAATAGGTGCAGTGTCTAGAAATAAAATCAGGCTCAGATTGTGCATAGTGGTGTTGCCAACAGTTAGATCTTGCTTGTATCTTTAAGCAAATAAGAATTTGTCAAACTCATAAATGTACTTCAGCTCAGTCTTGTTATATTTAAATTGAAAAATGCCAAAGCTACAGATTTGTTAGGTTTAATTGTCTATCTTTGAAAACCAACACACACACACACACATACACACACATAAGCATTTTAATATTGAACATCTAGCAGTTTTCTGACACTTCATAAGTTTTCAAAAATTATATTTGTGTCAATAATCTTTCTATTATGAGTTCATCTATTTTAAATTTTTATTCTTTTTCACTGATCTTTAAATTCCTTTCATGTTTCTATTTATTGTCATAAAAATGGCTTAAATAAAAGTAAATATAACAAAGAAATTATACTATACTATTTATTTAAAGTATTGTACATATACATTTATATTTTTGAGGTACACTTCCATAGAATTTAACACTTGTACAGATTTGTGTAACTAATGTTTTAATCAGCATCAGAACAGTTCCATCAACACAAAACTTGCTCCCTTGTGCTGTCCCTTTATAGTCACACCTTTTCTTCAGTCCTATCCACTGGAAACCACTGATCTAATCTCCATCACTATAGTTTTGTCGTTTAGAGAATGTAATATAAATGGAATCATGCAGAATATAATATTTTCATTCAGAAAAATAAATTCTCTTCAAGGAAGGGAATACTAGTGACTGGAATAACTAGCCATTGTTGTGCTTTGAAAGTGAAATTATTTGTTTATGGGATAACAATTTTGGAAGTTAGGTTTTGCAATGAATGCAGGAGGTTATTTTACATATTCTAGACTTTCTCTACATATTTGGAAAACTTAGATCATAGAATTTTTTTAACTCATAGAGGAAGTGAAGTAAGGATATGTCATAAGTAAGGGCGTGCTGTAAGAATAATCCCACTATCTGGATACAGTAGGCTTGCACCATGTAGAGGACATGGTAAGAGTAGTCAGGCATAAAGTAGGATAAAGGAAAGGAGGGGGGAAGAGAGGAGAAGAGAGAAGAGAGATTTTTTTCCATGTAGAGAAGTAGTCATAATTTGCCACTTTATCCATTTATTTAGATCAAAATCATTTTTGCAAAAACTATAGACATAACAAAACTGAGAGTAACTTACAAGTCTTTAAGTCATGTTATTTTGAACTTATCTGAGAAACAAATCACAGACCAGTAATACAAAGCAGAAACAAGAAATCATTAATGAACAATTAAGTCAACTGGTGCAGGAAATAAGCAATTAGAACTTGCATGAAGAAAAATCAATACCCGCTTGTAACTTTTTCCAACAACAAACTTCAAAGCAATAAAAGTGGGGGGCTTACTTTACTAATGAAAGCTAAGTAACCAAAGTTGAAATGCTAAATAGAACAAGATAAGGACAAATTCTGGCTGTTAAAAAATAACTAGAAAATTTAGCTAGGTATATTCAGATTTTAAAATATTCATATTTGAATTCATTTTTACTGAATCTATGTAAAAGATAGTTTCAGTTGTAATTCTTTGGACTTTTTAATTATTTTTATGAAATATTTTCAATTAAATCAAATATGAATTCTTAAATTGAGTACTCTTTGATCATGGAAATTAAATTCTACTTTATAACAAATACATTTAAGACGCACATACACACACACCCCTTGGATATATAACCTTTTTTTAAAAAATATTTTATTTATTCATTTGAGACACAGAGATACAGAGAGAGAGAGAGAGAGAGAGAGAAGCAGGCTCCCCGCTGAGCCAGGAGCCCGATGCGGGGCTCTATCCCAGGACCCTGGGATCATGATTTGAGCCAAAGGCAGACACTTAACCATCTGAGCCACCCAGGTGCCCCGATATATAACTTTTATTGTACCCTACAGTTCATTACAAACTACAGTTCTATTATTTTTTAGTTCAAAGTGCTTATTCAAAATGTAGTCACAAATATAACTTCATATTTTCTTCATTAATTATCTAATTATCTCACTATGCCTTGACTTAAAAAAAAAATCTCGTAAACATTCTTAATACACCTAATCAGCAATGTATACATAGTGATTGTCAAATGATTACAGAATGTGGAGGAAAGAAACACAGGAAATCTAAATAGCTTAATGAGGGTCTGCCACTCTTACTCTATGACAGCAAAATTATATTTTTGATGTTCAATGAGTTTTTTAGGCTCAAATAAATCCCATTGTTATTTGCTTTACTTCACTTACATACTTACTATATTCCTCTAATAATTTAATGATATATACCAACTTATGCTGAGTTATTGTTAGGAATATATTCCTGGGTATCTAAGTGCAACTAAGAAAATATTAGTTTTTACTGGGGTGCCTGGGTGGCTCAGTTGGTTAAGTGTCTGCCTTCGGCTCAGGTCATGATCTCAGGGTCCTGGGATCGAGCCCTGCATCAGGCTCTCTGCTCAGGGGTGAGTCTGCTTCTCCCTCTCCCTTTGCAGCTCCCCCTGCTTGTGCTCTCTTGCTGTCTCTCTCTGTCAAATAAATAAATAAAATCTTTAAAAAAAAGTGTACACCTCTATGAATTTAAAAAATAAAAAAAGAAAATATCACAGTTTTTAAAGTGGTAGAAATCAAGTTAAAACAAAATACTTCAAAAGATAAGCAGTATCTACTCATACATTGCTTAACTATTTGATTAAAACCTGTACTATTTTAATATCAATATTTTTAAAAAATTTCTTTGTTTTTTACTTTTTTCCATAATTTAATTACTAATAATCATGTATAATAAACATTATATATTTAACATTTTTCACCATTCTAACTTTTTTTCTGCTTTAGTCATATTTTACTGTTTTTCCCTCTTAGTATTCTTATTTACATTGTGTTCACACCATAATTTAACTTTCAGAGAAGAATGGAAATGTCAGATTCTGTACAAGATAAAATCTATAATGTGTGGAATACAACTAAATGGTTATTAGACTTGCAAAGAACCAAGAAAATGAACCAACAACTAGGAGTAGAAAAATAAATAAAAGGTAATAAAGATAAACTCAGAAACAACTTTATGTTGGAGTTTTGCAGTTAAGGGTTTAGAAAATTGCTATTATAAACATGTTTAAATATTTAATGGACAAGATGAATGTAACAGTAGAACCGATGAAAGTTTTCTACTGGCTAATGCAAATGACATAAAGGCTAAATCTAGAACTGGAACATCTATCTTAAATAAGACATAATTAACAAATTACAAAATGAACTGAATAGTGCAAAGGAAAAAAGTAGTTAAAAATTGAAGATAGGTCAAGAGAAACTACCTAAGCTGAAGCACAGAGGAATACAAAAAAAAACAAAACAAAAAAGAAGAAAAATAAAAGATAACGTGGATATTTTCCAAATTTGATGAAATAATATTGACTCATATGTCAAGAAAACTTAACTCCAAAGCAAGACAAATGAAAAACAACCCTAGACAGACCACAGTTAAGTTGGTGACAACCAATATAAACAGAAAATGTAAAAGTAATCAGAATAAAAAACAAGCAAAAAGAACAACTGACATACAAGGATGGCAAAAAAATTTCAGTGGTTTCTAAGTCAAAACGATGCAGAAGGTAAACAGACAATGAGATGGCATCTTTAAAGTGATAAGGAAAAAATAGCAGTCTATTTTTATCAAAAGAAAACTTGCTTGATAAATGAAAATGAAACAAAGACTTTGAGATAAAAGATTGGCGAATTTTGTTTTTACTAGCAAGCATGCACTAATAAGAAAGGAAAGAAAGGAGGAACAGAGGGAGAAAGGCAGAGAAGAAAAGGAAAAGAAATAAAGAGAAGGGAAGGAACGAAGGAAGGAAGGAGGGAAGGAAAGAAGGTTCTTTTCTTTCAACAGACCAAAGGCAAATTATATCACACAGAAACATAGATCTACACAGAGAAACGAAGAGCAATATAAATTATAACTAAGTGGGCAAATGTTAAATATTCATATTTGAATTTATTTTTAAATTTAGGTTTGAAATTTGGTAGATAAGTGACTATTTAAAGAAAGAAAACAATAAAATGTATGTGGAATTTATAATTTATGTTGAAGTAAAATTTTTGCCAACAATAACACAAGTAAGTGATGCAGAAGTCAAATTATGACACTATAATGATCAGTTAAAATACATCTTTCAAGAAAAAGAACCTAATGGAGATAAAGATGTATATTTCTTATTAATAAAAACTTCATTTATCCACATCTATATCTATTTTGAAGTGACTGGTAATACAAAGACAATGTGTCACAGATTACAGGATAGATTAAAGATATGCTAGAATCAGATTTATAATTTTAAATACTTTTATTAGAATGAGGAAAATTCTTAAATTACCTACATTTTCCCCTTAAGAAGCTAGAAAACAGAACAAATTAAACCCAGATTATTTAGAAGATAAAACATACTAAAAGAAGGATTCAAAGCCACAGAAAAAATTAATGAAACAAATTTTATTACTTGAAAAATAATTACAAAAAGATAAAACTCTAGGTAGAATAATCAAAGAAAAGAGCCAGGAAATATAAATTACCAATGTCAGGCATGAAAGAAAGGACATCCTACATATTATGAAATAAAATAATTTCAGAGATTTTCACAAATATATGCCAATAAATCTTAAATTTCCTTAAAGATAAAAATGACCAAATATTCTTCAGGAATTATTTAAATCTGAATAGTCCTGTATCTCTGAAAGAGAAATAATAACAATAAGAAGAAGTATCCTCATAGAAAACTCTTCTTTAGAAAACAAAGGGAAAAGGAACACTATTGTACTAATTTTATGAAGCCAGCCAATCATGGATACAAAACAAGGAATATTACCCCCCCAAAAAGAAAAGAAAATTACAATATAGCCTGTGAAAATATAATCAAAATCCTTTACAAAACTGTTTTTTTTTAAAGATTTTATTTATTTATTTGACAGAGAGAGACACAGCGAGAGAGGGAACACAAGCAGGGGGAGTGGGAGAGGGAGAAGCAGGCTCCCCTCTGAGCAGGATCCCGATGTGGGGCTCGATCCCAGGACCCTGGGATCATTACCTGAGCTGAAGGCAGACGCTTAACAACTGAGCCACCCAGAAGCCCCACAAAACTGTTACAAAATTCTCTCTCTATAAAAAAGCATGAAAGACAGATAATTACAAATGTTGATGAGGATGTGAAGAAAGGGAACTCTCAGGCATTGTTGGTGGTAACGTAAAATGATGCAGCCACTTGGAAAACATTTTGGTAGTTTCTTGAAATATTAAACATAGATTTTTCTCACGTGACCTCACAGTTAAACTCCTAGGTATCTATCCACACAAAGACTTATACATAGATGTTCTTTGCAGCATGATTCATAATAACAAAAAATTGGAAGCAACCTAAATGACAGTTTGTGAATGGATAGACAAAATATGGTGTATCTATAGAGTGGAATGGTACTGAGAATATGACCATACATTATATTATTCTTCTTCTGTGAAATCTCGAGGAAATGCAACTCTATGAAAACAAAAAAGTAGATTAGTGGATGGGGCAAGAGGTGAAGAATCTCATTAGAGTGGTGAGATGTTTTCCTGGCTTTCCATCTGTCCCTGGCTACATATCATACACCTTTACGGTTTTATTTTCCTTAGCTTTCTGGTTAATGTTGAGGGAACATCAGTGCTGCAACCAAGACAGCTGAATTTTCATTCTCTAAACCTTCCACAGGCAATGACATTTACTCCCATGTAGCCTATTGTCATCTTATATTGAAATCTCACAAATCCATTTCTATAGTTCAGAGCTAATTCCTGCACTTCATGCCTTTCCTTATAGTTAGCTATTTATTAGAACTAACCACTTGGGTATTTTGCCAGCACTTCAAACCCCTCAAAACCTGTCCCAAGTGCAACACTTTGTTCTGATGCTCCCCCTCTCAATTATGCTTCTCTCTTTTTCCATCAGTCAGTAAATGTATCTTATTATCCAGTCATTCTTCCATTCAGGCATCTAAGCTCCCCATTTGATTCTTTAAATAATTGCCTTCATTCTTCACTAATTCCCTCAGTTTCCCAAATTTCTACTTTCTTCCCAACCTCTATCCTAGTTTGTCTCCTTATGTTATAAAAGACATCCTGTTCTTACCTCTTTGTAAGATGTGTTTCTCTTTAATTATGTTACCTATGTCTATATATTCTAACTTTAATCTAATTATAATGGGGATTCAAGATCTACTGTATCCACTTCTCTAGCCTCAGCTCTTATGTAAGTTCTTACCTTGTAGCTGGATTTCAGTAAGTATACACTGAATGAACTGCACAATAATTAATTAATGGCTTGTTAATCTCCTTATACCTAAGAGCCTAGAAGGAAATACAACCTAATATGTGCACTAACTCAGTGTTTGTTGAATTTGGTTTTAGACATATGACCATTTATTCTGCCTTGTGCATATTAACAATAAAATATACAGAGAGAATTGTTAGTTAATATTACAGCGCTGACAGTTTCTGGGAGGACAAGTTAAGTATGATGATAGATGTCAATTCATGTCACATGATGTTAAAAGCGTGTGGTTGGTAAGTAGAAGCAATTGGTAATTACGGTAGTTTGAGAAATATGATAATGAAAGCATTGCAGAACACAAAATGGCAACTTAAATAGATCAAGGAAGGTATTCATTGAAAAACATACCTTTTTTCTTATAATATATTTCACACATTTTACAATGAGCTAGTAAAATAATGATGAATAAGACAGTCTCACCTTTGGTGATTTTGCTGTCTGGATGTATGAAAGACAAGTAAATTGACAATTATATTACTGTGTCATGAGTACTAAGCTAGGGTATACGAACCATTACAGGAAAAAGTTGCTCAGAAGTTATGATTTCAGAAAGGGAAAATGCTAGGTACGAGGAGCATAGTCATGAAATATTTGCAGTAACTCAGAAGTGGGATAATAATGACTTGTAATAGATCCTAGCAATTAGAATAGAAATAGTTTTTGGTTTGGATCGAGGAATAGAGAATGCCAATAATGACTCTCAGAGTTGGCAAAATTGCCAGAGGCATCTCGTGCCATACGCTAAAAGAAGAGCCTAGGGAAAGGAAGGAGTAATCCAAAGAAACTGATCTTGTGGACACCAAATAAAATGAAGATTCAATTTGTGTGCATTATATGGAAACAGTGTGATTATTTGTAACCCATTTTGAGGATATAGAGATATAAAAGCCGTTGGCTGGATGGCTCAGTCAGTTATCAGGTCATGATCTCAGGGTCCTGGGATAGAGCCCCACTTTGGGAAGGAGTCTGTTTCTCCCGCTGACCCTCCTCTCTCTCTCGTACTCTCTCACTCTCTCAAATAAATAAAGTCTTTTTTAAAAAAAGGTATAAAAGACTTTTTTTTTCCTTAAAAAAATTCTTATTGGCAAATTAGGCGCTGGATAAGAATATGGGCATAAGAACGTATCAAGGAGTTGGAGAAGGGGTCTTTCTAGAGTGAGGTGACAAGATGAGGAACCCAAAGCCCTGAAACTAGAGAATACTGACCAGGGGATATGGAAATAGACTATTATATAAATGGATAATTTACAAACTAGATAATTTATACATAAATTACTAGGCATTGAAATATTAATTTATTTCTTCTAACTTTGAAATTTGTGCAAAGATGCTCCAAATGGAAAAACAAAAAACTTCAGTATAAGCAAATGATTTCTCTTACCTCAGTTACTTTATTAAGCACGAAATAGAAACCTGAGGAGTATTTGAAAGGCAGAGGGAATGAAATCTAAGCCTTAGAGCAGTGTTAAGATTTACTGATGACTAAGAATTACAATGACAATGTTCTATCCATACACAAAAGAACAATTTTATCAGAGAACAAATATTGAAATTTTTTGATGTTGAAATAGGCAAACCTTGCAATAAAAAGTAGAACTTTAGATTTTCTTTCCATTAAATCATTTAAGTCTTACCTTTATACTCATTGCCCACATGAGACTATACAAAATATATAAACAGACAAGGTGACACTGTTCCATAAATAATTATATAATTGTTTCACGGATTTCTCTTACCAATATGAAACTTCTGCAAAATAAGGACATATATATCAAACAATTCAGTAAATTGTATTTTTTTAATGCTTCCTTTAAGAAATTTTCAAAACAAATGCTAACATTCAGAAATTCAATTGCTATACAGTAATGTGGTTTTAGGGATTTTTTTTTTTGTCTTTACATTTTTTGAGCATATCTGCTATATATTAAACCTTATTTGTAATTAGGATGCAAAAACACAGCTGAGGAACTAAACACATAAATTAGGTTCTGTCATAAGCACCAATATATGCAGCTTTAAATATACAAAGCATACACAGAATGCTTATGTAACATAAACAAAAAAGTAATGAATCTGGCTGAAGCTAGTGTAAATACTGGACTACTCCGTTTTATTATAATTCAACTAGAATATAGGAAGAATAATGTCCATCTTTCATGGTTGCTTATACGACATATACCTATGTACAGTAAGAGAATTTTCTTGAAAGCTTTGTTTTCTACTTTTTGCTTTTGTTCCTAAGTAAGAATTCAATCATAAGTGTTCTGGGCTCTAAAAAATAAGAATCTAGGGCGCCTGGGTGGCTCAGTTGGTTAAGCGACTGCCTTCGGCTCAGGTCATGATCCTGGAGTCCCGGGATCAAGTCCCACATCGGGCTCCCTGCTCAGCGGGGAGTCTGCTTCTCCCTCTGATCCTCTTCCCTCTTGTGCTCTCTATCTCTCATTCTCTCTCTCTCTCTCAAATAAATAAATAAATAAAAATCTTAAAAATAAATAAGTAAATAGAAAATAAGAATCTACCTGAGAAACCAGCATTCTAAGTTTTTCAAGAATACTTGAACAATCTTATATAAAACCTTTAGTTAGCACTTTTTTTTTCTAAAATAGATTATAGTCTGGTAAAATTAGAATCTAGCAAAAAAACAAAAATACTTCATTATCTTCCACTGGATTTTTAGAGAATAGACAAGCTTATTTTGATGTTTTATATGTAAGTGGGTATAATAAATAACTATAACAATACTACTAAACTGTTAGCTCTTACTTGATCAAGACAATACATTAGTATGTTGCACTGCTATCTTTAATGTGATTTATTCATGTATATGCGATATACTTCAAAGATATATATGTATAAATAAATATAGTTTTGATATATAATTTAAGCATTATATTTGCAAATATAGGGTGACTAGAAATAAAAGATTCATTTTGAAAGTAAAATGTCAATAGATATGTAGGGTAAGTTTGTTAAAATTATTATTGAATTAACATGGTTGCATTTGGATCATGAGATTATTAGAATTATGAGAGTAAAAATGAGAATTTGTTAACAAGAAAAACCATATTAACATTTAGATAAACAAAAATGACTCTCAAAATGTCATAACAATTTAGGATAAAATTTGTATAGATATAAAAAGAGAAAAATTGAAATAAATTATATGTGATATCCTAGAAATCATAGACACCACTAATTTCTTTCAAAATAATTTCAAAAAGGCAAAAAAAATTTACATCTGATGGCTATAGATTTTTATTATAAAAACATAGTATGAAAAATATTTTTCAGGATAACAATTTCTTCTAATTTTTTCACCCAGGAAACTCCTAAGGTTGCAAACAAACAAAAGCTAAGTCTGAATCTGTTAGTAGGGAACAATTTCATGGATATGTTTTATGTCATGCATACTGCTTCATACTGTTTCATAGTTTACAAGATACTTTTACACAGAAAATCATTTGATCCTCACAAGGGCCTTATAATAAGGAGATTTTAACATTTGTGTTTTACATTTAATACAATTGAGGTTCAGGAATTTATCATGGTTCTGAAACCTTAGTATGGAGAGGCATTGCCTGAGTTGTCTATTAAAAATATATATTTTCATTATCTGCTCACAGGGATTTTAATGCCTTTTAATATTTAGTCTTGGGGTGCCTGCGTGTCTCAGTCAGTTAAGTGTCTGCCTTTGACTCAGGTGTGATCCTGGAGACCCAGGATTGAGCCCTGCATCCCGCATGGGGCTCCCTGCTCAGCGGGGATTCTGCTTCTCCCTCTGACACTCCCCCACCTCTCGTGTGCTCTCTCTCTCAAATAAATAAATAAAATCTTAAAAAAATAATATTTAGTCTGAGGTGGGGTCCAGGAATTTACATCTTTAACAGATAAGCAACATGATTCTTAGTTATATGGTGTTTGGACCAAGTCTGGAGAATACCCCTAATAAGCAGTGATCAAAGGATTTTAAACAGGGAAATGGCATTTAAATAGATCACTGTAATTGTAATGTAGAGGATGGTTGTGAGAACAAAATTTTAGGAGAGAAACTAATTAGCAATATAATGCAAAAATTTAGATAAAACATGAATAATTAGAATATAGTAGTGTATCAGAAATGGAGAGGATAAATTGATTCCACAGATACTGAGAATATATAGGTGTGTGTGTGTGTGTGTGTGTGTGTGTGTGTGTGTGTGTGTTTATTTAAATTTCAGTTAGTTAACGTACACTGTAATATTAGTTTCAGGTATACAGTGTAGTGATTCAACACTTCTCTGCAACACCGGGTGGAGAATTTATATTTGTGAAATATAAACATGGCTTGAATTTAAGAGATGGTAAAATAAAAGGGGGGGATTGGCTTAGAAGACCTGTTTTTTACTCTACTTTGTGTGACTGGCTAGTTAGGACATTAAATTAAATAAGGCATATGGCAAATTTTATGTTTTTAAATTGGTGGTTTATTATAATTAGGTATATATTCTAATATCTTCATGTGAAATATAGTGAAAATGAATAAAAAGAAACATTTAGCAACACCTAAGCAATTAAGCAAACCATCTGTTAATTGGAAAGTGAAAGAACTTTCTGAAAAGTAGACAACAGACAACAGACACCAGCTACATATATAAGAGGGTTTATTCTATAGGATGGGAAAACATCAAGGAGCTCCAAGGACAGGTGTATACAAAGCAGGGAGCAGAATGTGTATATGGGGCAAATATCAGACTAATGAGTTGCGGGAGGTATTTCATCATGTCCAGTTATGGAGCTTGATTCAGATGAAGTCCTCATCTCTCAACCACAACCTCTGCACTTTCTACAAGATAGTGATAGATAGCTCTTCATGTGGGCCAGTGAGGTATAAGCATGCTCTGGTATCAAGGAAATTCAGGGAACACTGAAAACCGGTGTTTTTTGTTGTTGTTGTTGTTGTTGTTGGTTTTGTTTTGTTTTGTTTTTACTGAAGTTACCTCCCTGAGGCTCATCCTCTACTGCCCATGGAGAACAAACAACAGCATCTTCTTCAATATTTCCTAAGTGACCTGCACAAATAGAGGCAAGAGATTCATCAAGCATAGGCAAGATAAAGACAGCACATGTTTAAATCAAAGTAGCATCTTACTTAGAGGAGAGTTATCAGATTCAAGAGGACAGACACATCGTAGATATAAAATGGAGATAAAAATTTCATTTTGAGTATGTTGTATTTCTGATGAGTGTAGAAAATATGTAAAAGTATGAATGTCTAAATGAAAATTGAGTACATAGATGTAAATCTCAAGAATGAGAGCAGGATTAGGCATACTGATTTAAGAAAGAAAAGTTCTGAGCAACTGCAGTCTTTAACAAATTACATACATTTATTACTATATAAATATAATGTATAAATTTTAAAAATGTAGAAAAATAAAGGAATTAATATATGCCAAACATAAGAAGTTTCTAGTATTTTTCTCAAATACCCTTGGTACCATCTTAGACCTTGTCTTTTCCATGTTTTTGATTTACACTATTGATTTTCATTTTGATCAATGGGCAATTGAGTTATTTATATGATGAAACACGAGAAAAATCAGTGAACGAGAATGTCAATTTTGGAGCAACTATTTATAGGCTCGGTTTGATGGTATTAATCATTGTAAGAAAATCTTGTTTAGTGTTTCATAGTTTACAAGATACTTTTACACAGAAAATCATTTGATCCTCATAAGTGCCTTATAATAAGGAGATTTTAACATTCGTGTTTTACATTTAATACAATTGAGATTCAGGAACCTCAGTGTCTTTCCTGGCCATATAGCCAACAATAACATATCTGATATTAATAACAGGATTTTGCAGTGCCAGGCATTTGACTAGAGTCAGGGTTTAGAATGAGGGTACTCTGGGTGATAGAACCAGGATGAAAAGAACTGATATATGTAAGGACAAGATTGGCCTGGTCATGGTGAAGAATAAGGAACTTAAAACTGAGAGTCCTAGTGGACCTAGATCAGGAAGTGAATCCAAAGTTCAGGTGATGAAGCCCAGAGGATCAGGACCCAGGCAACAATGAAATAGGCAATGCAGAGTGAAGAACCAAGTACAGAACTTCTCTCTGAAGGTGGTTGATAAGCTTTTTATATATAATGGCATGCGTGCATGTGTGCATGTGGATGTGTGTGAAGAAACATGTCATCTCTGATTTAGAAGATAGTTGATTCCTCACAGGGAATCAGTGCTATTTTCAGGAATCCTGACCACCATGGAGTAAGACAGTGACAGCCAAATATTCACAAGTACCTGCATCACAAGAATCTTCATGTTACATGATTCTAAACTTTTTGAGGGCAGTTAGTACATAGGCCCAACCTCCCCTTAGTTGAAAGAAAGGTCTTTATTTTGGGATATAAAAAAATAAAATAGAATAAGAATTTCTTTCTCTGGGAAGGGTATGAAGAAGGAGCCCAGAATTTTATGATCCTGGAATCTGAGCAGATGTCCGTAGGTCAGAGAAGTCTGAGTCTCCTAGTCTCTCTAGAGCAATGCATGACCTAGAGCTTCTGAGGCAATCATCCTTTCATCAAGCCTGCCAGTGTTCTTAGGTCAAAAAGTCTGAGCCTTGAAAAACATAAACATATTCATGAACATTATTTTCTTTTTTTTAAAAGATTTTATTTATTTATTTATTTATTTGAGAGAGAGAATGAGAGAGAGAGAGCAAGCATGAGAGGGAGGAGGGTCAGAGGGAGAAGCAGACTCCCTGCTGAGCAGGGAGCCTGATGTGGGACTCGATCCCTGGACTCCGGGATCATGACTTGAGCCAAAGGCAGTCGCTGAACCAACTGAGCCACCCAGGCGCCCTTGAACATTGTTTTCTAAAATTGCTGACACAAAAGCAAAAGAGAACACAGCTATACCAAAGCCTCCAAAATGGAGATTTCCAGGTATTTCCTGAATTGCTTGTCAAGCTTTTCAGCCACATACATTATCTCTATTGTTTCATTGTTTTAGTATTGTTTTTTTCCCTCTCATTTTATCTTTCTGCCTTAAATATTTATTTTTAACTGCATTTTCATAAAATACTCATCTTTTATAAAGGCTCTTGTAGCCATGATCACCACATTGAAAATGTGCCCTTCACCTCCCACTGCTTGAGCCAAACTACTGGCTGTACATTTTTTCACATAGTTATCCTGGGAGTAGCAGCAGTGGGACCCCTTCTGAGATGCTGTGGTCTGGTTCTGATGTGACCCAGGGATAAGGGGAGCCTGGGAGAAGGGTATGAAAAGGGGCCAGTCACAATGGGGTGGCTATACATTTTAATGCTGTATTTCATCAAAAGAATTTTTTTCTTTCCCTTTAAGAACCTTCTTCAATGACACTAGCTCAGAATATTATAGGCATCTATGTACCTCCAAAATACAATGGCCTGTCAATGAATATGATGAATTAGTCATAAATCCAAGACCACAAAGTCATTACTATTTAAAAATTGACACAGTGCATCATGTTTTGAAATAAAAGGCTACTATAAAGCATTATTAATAAAAGTACTCTTTTACTTATCAAAGTTGAATGGTAGTTTTAAAAAGTTAGTCTCTACAAAAGCTTTAACAAGATGAATGGACTTACAACACTGTCAGAAACAGCTAAGAAAAACTTGAAAATAACTGACAAAAAAAGAGGCCCAAGAGACATTTATCCATTCATCCTCACCACCACAGATACTGTCTGATAGCACATCTAGTTTCTCTGATATTCAGTACAAGAGATTACATATCTGACACCGGATTTTTATAGGTAAAAACAAGAGTTGCTTGCTATAAAATGGCCTCTTGAGAAGTTTGGAATACCTTGGCATCACTTTCAAGAAGAAACAACGCCTCAAAAACTTAACTATAACCATATGCATTCTTCCTCTTGCCTGTCTCTTACTGTAGAATTTGTGAATACTAAAAAACAGGACACTTTTTACAGTGTCCTTTTTAAATTACATCAAATTAAAATGTAAAATGTAAAATTAAAAAAGTCCACTTTTTAAATTACATCAAAATTTAAATGGTGTAACAGTTTTAATGGTGTAAAACTGTTTACACCATTAAAACAAAAACTGTTTCTAGCTTTTTGTATACAAATGCCTCATGTCTTAACAGTGCACTGGGAGTGTTCTCATATTGCTTTGCCTAGAAGACGCTTACCCAACTTCTCTTTGTTCTGGACAACAGTTTAGGTTTTTTTTTATTATTGTAATTCCCTTAGAAAGGATTTCCTTTTATCTTTTAGGTCCTTTTTTATAGGCTTACTTGGCATCTGGCACTCTCCCTTTCATATCACTTTTCAGAATTGAAATTTCTCACTTAATATTTCCTTACTGTGTAGACCATACATCACAAGGGCAATGACCACGTTCATTTGGTCCACTGTTCTACCCCAAAAGGTTAGAAAGTATCTTGTGTAGTGTACATAGATTCCTAAATCCATGAATTATCATAAATTTAGAAATTTGAATTTATTATTTCAGAGATTAAATATGAAGCACTTAGTAGGCCAAGGTCTGTATAAATGATTGGGTGACTAAAGGGGTATGGATCTGAGATA
Source organism: Callorhinus ursinus (assembly GCF_003265705.2). Lineage (NCBI taxonomy): Eukaryota > Metazoa > Chordata > Mammalia > Carnivora > Otariidae > Callorhinus > Callorhinus ursinus. The sequence goes on from NW_027397116.1 coordinate 11,711,737, forward strand.
TTGAATTTGAGAGTTCAGTGTAGTCAAAACCTAAAATATAGACTAATTTATGTAGATCTTGAGACAACACATGGTAGGTAAGAAAATATAGAGAAATATTAGCAATATGTAAAAGCTTCAATAGCAAAGCGGGAAAAAATAGAAGTTCATTGTAATACTGTAACAAATAAACTCAAAGAAAGTAGAAGGAAACAGATAAAAATGATGAAGGCATTAACTAGAAAATTTTATATACTAGAAAGTACCTATAAAACTATTTTTCCTTGAAATACATAATAAAATCAACAACCTTCTGTTGACACTAATCAATAAAAACATAATGGAGAGAGAGAGAGAAAAAAAAGGCACTCATACACAATATCAGAAGGAAAACAGCAGATATTTAGCAAATCAAAAATCATAATCTTAAACAACTATGTAGTCATTTATCAACATGAATATATTTCTCCAACATATAATTCATCAATAGCATTTATTTATCTTATAGAAGTATATGCAACATGATATAATTCATAAATATTTAAGATATTTCAAACTAGGGGCACCTGGGTGGCTCAGTTAAGCATCACCTTCATCTCAGATCATGATCTCAGGATCTTGGGATCGAGCCCTGCATTGGGCTCCCTGCTCAGTAGGGAGTCTGCTTCTCCCTCTGCCACTCCCCCTGCTCGTTCTCTCTCTCTTTCTCACTCTCTTTCTCACAAATAAATAAATAAAATCTTTTTTAAAAAGATATTTCAAGATAATAATGTATAATGTATATGGAAACCCATAATGGCTATTTATGGAAATGATAAACATTAATTATATTACCACTGGGAGTTGAGGAAAGAAATTATTTTGCAAATAGATACCTAATGAGACTCAACTGTATCTTTAATATTTTATTTATTAAAACAAAATTAAACATGGATTTGAAGTAAATATGGTTTAATATTAGCAGTTATAAAGATGATTGGTGGGTTTTTTGGATGTCACTCATATTATTCTCAATACAAGTCTAGGTTTTTGAAATATATAATGAAATTAATTAAAATTCTGCTTCCAAGAAGATGTAGTAGATATACTTTACCCTATTCCTCCTGATATGTATAACTAAAATCTCTGACCATTGTATATAAAAAGTAAGAGAATAATGAAAGGTAGAGAAAAGTCAGACTGGCTATAGGGTCTTCAGGACTCAAAAATCAAGTTTCCTGAGTTTTCTCCTACATTTCATGCTGGATGCTGGTGGAGTCTACAACCCAGAAATGCCAACAGACACAACAAAATAAGCCCCAATAAGCCTGATCTCTTGAGTCAAAGGAACAGGAAAACAGAACTTTAGGGAAATAACCAGTATTACAACCAAACACCACCAGCAGGTGCCCAGTGGGTAAACTAGATGTCCATCCTTGTCAGACTAGAACAAGGTATTCCAACCCCCTTGCTTGGGAGACTCTAAAGAGGGATGCTCAGGGAACTGGGACTTCATCTCTACCATGATGTCATTGGAGACCATGCGGGAAGCCTGGACTTCCACTCCAGCCTGCCGTTGTTGAAGCATCCTTCTCTCTCCCCACTGATGCAGAGTTAGAGGAAGCCTAAAAGAGAGGCAGGACTTTGTCCATCAGCAGATGGAAGGAGTCTGGTCCCATTGCGCAACAAGTAATTATCCTCCTTTTGGGGGGGGGGGTGATTAATCTAGGGATTTAAAAAAAATCATTCCGGTTTATTTTCTCTATTGACTTTTTAGCTATACATTTTTACATTTTTTTCTAAAGATTTTATTTATTTATTTGACAGAGAGAGAGATAGCGAGAGTAGGAACACAAGCAGGGGGAGTGGGAGAGGGAGAAGCAGGCTTCCCGCTGAGCAGGGAGCCCAGTGCCGGGCTCAGTGCAGGGCTTGATGTGGGGCTCGATGCAGAGCTCGATGCGGGGCTGGATGTGGGGCTTGATCCCAGGACTCGGATCATGACCTGAGCTGAAGGCAGATGCTTAAAGACTGAGCCACCCAGGTGCCCCAACTTTTTACATCTTTAAATGATTTCTCTAGGGATTAAAAAAAAATGTGTCCTTAACACAGTCACCTTTTACTTATTAAATAAAATGTAAGAAACTTGCTGCAGATATACTACCCTCATCCTTCGTGCTACTGTTTTCTTGTATATTGCACCTATATACATTACAAACTACACAATGCGGGTTATATTTACCATTTTATATGTCTTTTATTTTTTTCTATACCTAAGTTTCTGTCTGATGCCATTTCTTTTTTTGTTTTTTTAATAATCTATTTACTGTAATTGGCAGTTCAGCTTAATGGCTACAATTTTACTCATATTTTATTTATCTACATAAGGCTTTATTTTCTCTCCATAGGAAGGGTAGTTTTGCCAAATATGGTATTTGGGGTTCAGATTTTGGACTTTTGTTTTATTTTTCAATAGGATTACATCAAAATTTAAAACTTCTGCCTAACAAAATATCTTATTAAAAAGATCAAAAAGACAAGCTACATACAAGGACAAATATTTGCAAACTGCAACTCTACACAGGAATTGTTTAGATGAATATGTAAAAACTCAAAACTCAACAGTTGAACAATTAGGAAATGGACAGAGTACACGAACAGATATTTTACTGACAAGGATTATATTAGGGTTCTCCAGAGAAACAGAAGCAATAGGCTATCTATACATATGTAAGGAGAGATAGTTTAAGGAGTTGTCCCATGTGATTCGGGGGCCTTGCAAGTACATAATCAATTTGCAGGGCAGGCTGGGGGACTGGAGGCCCAGGAAAGAACTCACGTTGCAACTCAAATCCTAAGGCATTCTAGATGCAGAATTCTGTCTTTTTCAGTGGACTTCATTTTTTTAAGGACATCAACTGAACAGAAGCGGTCAACCCACATCATAAAGGGTAAGTTGCTTCTTCAAAGTTTACTAATTTAAATGTTAATCTCATCTAAAAAAATACCTTCACAGCTACTTCTGGACTGGTGTTTGATCAAATATCTGGGTACCATATAGCCTAACCAAGTTGATACATACAATTAATAATCACAAGTTTATACATATGGCAAGTAAGAACTTGAAGATGTTCAACATTAGCCATTCGAGTAATACAAATTAAAAACACAATAAAATATAACCGTGCACCTTTCTTATCAGAATATCTATGATTAAAAATTAAAGTGACACAAAACGCTGACCAGAATGCAGAGAAATTGGATCATTTTTACATCACACGTGGCATTGTAAAATGGTACAGCCACAATGAAAAACAGTTTGACATCTTCTTAAAAACTGAACATGTAACTATTGTGTGATCTGGCTATCGCACATTCATCCCAAATAAATGAACTCTTATATTCTCACAAAAATATACCATAAATATTTATAGCACATTTATTTGTAATCACCAAATCTGGAATTAATTCAAATGTCCTTCAACAAATGAATGGCTAAACAAACTGTGGTACATACATACCTTGGGATACTGCTTAGCAATTTGATACATACAAAACTTCTGATAAATCTCCAGAGAATTATCCTGAGTTTAAAAATGAATTTAAAAATAATAATTCTAAGTAGCTACATAGTGTATTATTCTATTTTATATATACCATTCTTGAAATGATAAAATTATAGAATGGAGAAGAGATCACAGGTTGCCAGGGCTTAAGGATGGAATGTGGAAAGAAATTACAGGTTGCCAAGGCTTAAGGAGGGAGTAGGGGCAGGAAGGAAATGAGATGTGTGTGCGGCTATAAAAGAGCAGCCTGAGACTCCTGTCATGATGGAAGTGTCCGCTGCATTGTCTGCAGCAATGCCCATGTCCTGCTTGTGATATCATATTACACTTTTGTAAGACGTTAACTTTGGGGAAAACTGTGTAAATGGTAGGGATATCTCTATTATTTCTTACAACTGCATGTGAATCTACAATTATTTCAAAATAAAATGCTTAATTAAAAAATCAGTTGGGGACACTAATGATAGTCTGCTTTTACAGAAAATAAAATTAATTACAAAAGCAATTTGTGAGACAGATCTATGCATATTGATACAGAAATCATGTTGTTAAACCTATCAACAAATCATTTGTTCAGAAAAGATACTCATCTATATATGGCATTGCAGTTTTCATTAAAAAGTAATATTTATTATAATATTTTGAAAGGGAGCTAAACTACACACACAACTGTAGACAGTGGTAACCTTAGGAAGGAGAATTTTGTGAAGATGTCTGAGTTTGTGTGGATTGGGGAACATTTTGTTTTATTTTGTGCAAAACAAATAAAGTCCAGGAAATGTTACACATCTATGCCTGGTTCTTTGAATTTTATATGTTCTGTGTTGGTTGGTTAGTTGGTAGGTTTGGTTTTACATTGTAAATCTTCACAGGTGTTTTACATGTTAATCTGTTCAGTCTCTGTTTCTGGAGCAGCAAGTTTGGTGATCTGTGCCAGGGACAATGATTTTGACTATTTTCTTGTTTTATTTCTTGGTTCTTATTTGCACAGTGCCACTCTCATTCCTAAGTTCCGTTCCAATTGAGTATTGATAGGAAGGCATATATGTATTGTACCCTGTGCACATTTCATGAAGCAGCCCAGATTTACCAGACTGTCAAGAAATCCTGAATACACAGACTAAACTAATGATTAAGTAGTACTTTGGTTTCATATTTAACATTTCTCCTTAAGTGGGAAGTCATGTATCCCTTTACTTTTAAACAAATACATTAAGAAATACATCAGTACTGGTAGCGAATGATCATAAAGGGCTTGGCTCCATTTTTGATATTTTACTGCTGACTGCTTTCACACCCCATCACTCCCCCTTTCCCTTTCACCTCATGTCTGCGAAAGCCAAGTAAGAAAGTTGGAGTACTTTGGGGCACCTGAGTGGCTTAATTGGTTAAGTGTCTGACTCTTGATTTTGGCTCAGGTCATGATCTCAGGGTTGTGAGGTCGAGCCTCCTGTCAGACTACCCTAAGTGTGGAGCCTGCTTAAGATTTTCTCTCCCTCCCTGGAAGGAAGAAAGGAAGGAAGGAAGGAAGAAAGGAAGAAAGGAAAGAAAGAAGAAGGGAGGGAGGGAGGAAGGAGGTGAGCTGGAGTATGTTTTAGTGCTGGCAGAAAGTTCAAACCATGAAAATTCCAGGAACCTAACCACAATAGCTTCCCAACCATTTCCTCAACCTTGTTCTCTACTCCATTTTCAGACCAACCAGGAGGCTGCTTTATTTTCCCATTATGTGAGAGTGTGGGGTCATCAGTCTTGATACCCAAACCATTTTTTAGTGGGGTGTGGTTCTCACTTCCATGGGGAAACAAGAAGACCATTGGTACAGAGAGACAGGGTATTTAGATAGTCTCCATCTTGACCAGAATCTGTTTTGCCTTAGGTTTGCAAACTGACTGTGTTGTCTGCTGATGATCATATACTCTGAGCTGCCCCTGCTGCAGATTTAACCAACATATGTTGAAAGTATTTATAATGGGCTTTTAGAGTGAAGAGTATGGGATAAGGCCCTCCTTAAGATGGTCCTAAGTGGTTTTGACATGGACTTATTTGTATGTTGAATTGTGTGCCTAGATTCAAGCTCAGGCCTGACTGATGATAATTAACAAAGCTTTGTGGCCTTAGTAAATACTGGGTCTTAAGTTGCAGATATACCTGGAGATCCCAGTAAATTTCAATAAGTTACCCTTATACTCTTAGAGGAGTTACTATTCACAAAATAGAAAACACCAGGTATGACTTAATGGTTGAAATTGTCACCTTGCTCAAATGCCACATGGTTATAACAACTGTTGCCCTAAAATATCCCATAGTAGACATGGAAGTTCTGGCCTGATGAACAATAAATTTAAATAGAATTAAGTCTTTGTACTTAGAATTGGCTTAGCAAAATGGGATCACATGGAACTCTTCCTCAGCTATTAAAAATAACGAATACATTGACGAACCATGAGAGACGATGGACTCTGAAAAATAAACTGAGGGTTTTAGAGGGGAGGTGGGTGGGGGGATGGGTTAGCCTGGTGATGGGTATTAAAGAGGGCACGTTCTGCATGGAGCACTGGGTGTTATGCACAAACAATGAATCATGGAACACTACATCAAGAACTAATGATGTAATGTGTGCTGATTAACATAACAATAAAAAATAAAAAAATAACGAATACAATGCAACATAGAATAAAACAAGGCTGATGAGAATTAAAACCCATCATAGGCATTTACTAAAGGAAGGGGCCAATGTCCCTCTTGCCTTTCCTTTAGAGAAGAACCCAATTGGTCACTATTCAATCCTGACTTAAAAAAATGGTTCCTAACAAGGGATTACTACAACCTTAAATGCACAGCACCCCTTATTAAGGTTCCTATACACAATATTATTGAAATGATGGACTCCATCTAGTCAGTGACTAGAAAATATTTTGCTTTTATGGATCTTTCTAATATGTTCTATTCAGTGCTTATTTATCAGCAGACTTTCAGTAACAGTTAGCCTTCACTTTCAAACAGACACAATATACTGTCACCAGGCTACCCACTCTCAACAGTTCCATCATTGTACACATGCTTTAGATTAACTACATTCAACATTGTCTAGGAACACAAATATAATATTGGTGTCATCTACTTTAGAAAAGGGTCATTTGACACATTCATCCACGACATCCAGTCATTCACAAATGATCTTACACACACACACACACACACACACACACACACACACACGCACACCCACAAAGAGATGGGTCATTGCCCAACATATAGTGCAAGGCTCTGCCACCTCAACTAAGTTTTGGGCATTATAGAGTCAATCAAATGCTGCTTTCTCTCTGACGCTGTTAAGAAACAACTAGTGACCATTTCAGCATGCATGATGTTAAAACAAGTCCAATAGTTTTGGGGACTTTTAGTTGCTGGATGTAACATATTCCTCATTTACAAATTTTATCCAAGCTAATGTATGCTGTTGCAAATCAGTCCATTTTGAATGTCCTTCCACCCACTGACAAAAGGCTGTAGAATCTATCTATCCAAACTATAATACAAACAGGCACATCCGTTAGGACCCAACAGAGACTCTTCTCTTTAACTTTAGAAGCTTTAGCAGTTGTCTTTTATTCTTCCTGAAGTCTCTGTACCACTCACAAAGGTCATAAAATGCCCAAGGACTTCTGTTTCAAAAAACTGCCCTTCTTGCTACTATCAGAGAAACTGCTAGCCTCATCTTGAGCTTGTGACTCTCTGCAGCCCGATGCCCATTAATGATGTTCGTTATGAATGCAGTATCATGCATGCTCAGCATGGCCACAGAAGCCTCTTTACTAAAATGTAAATTATATCTTTGGGATAAATACAAAATTGGGCCATCTGGTATATTCCTTTTGCAGAGGGAAGTGGTTTCTCTTTGTCCTCAGTCCCTTGCACTAAACTATGATGCTGGGGGAGACCACATCTCTTCCAGGACCATTAGCAACTTGAACCAAGTTAGGTTGAGGTGTCAGGAGGGTTGATTCCTTCTGAATCAATTCCATGCCTCTCTCCTAGCTTCTGGGGATTTGCAGGCAATCCTTGGCATTCCCTGGTTTGTGGTAGTGTAATTCCAATATCTGTTTCTATCTTAACATAGCACTCTCCATGTGTGTGTCTGTAGTCTGTGTCCAGATTTCCATCTTATAAGCGTACCAGTGGATTAGGGTCTACCCTTATGATTTCCACTTAATTTGACTACATCTGCAATGACCCTATGTCACAATAAGGTCATCTCTACAGGTATCTGGGTTTATGATTTAAACATATTATTTTGGAGGACTCAGTTCTACCATAGTTCTACCATTGCAGACTTTCTTCCAGGCCCCACCTTTCCTATTCTTCTCTTGCTCTATATCAAGGTAAGATGATAAGAAGACCCATGAGCTCCCTTCCTTGATGTAGGCAGAATGTTCAAACCATGTATACCCCAACTCATCTAAGGGACTCTTCATCCTTGTGCAACCACAATAAAACCCAAGCTCCTGGTCCCCTTCCTACTCTCTCAGCCCTTTTCAAACTTTATGATGTGAGAAATTAGGCTTCCCATGTCTGGTTGATGAGTTTGTAATGTTACAAGTCCTAAAACCTCAACCAATTTGGGCTGGGGTTGGTTGATCAACCCTGTTTGGTACAGTCATAAGATAAAAACATTTTTAATTTTTTTTTTGGTGTATTAACTCATTTCTCTCTTAGACTGATAAACAATGTCATTGATGAGGATAAAGAAAAAAGTAGTCACACCCTCTGAAGGATTCAAGATGTTATATAATAAGATTGTGTGTGTCTGTCTGCACGTGCACAGTAAGAGTTATAATTAAACTTTACATACTAATAAAGGATGCAAAAAAAGAACAACTTAAATGCATTTACAAAAATCAATCAAGTTTGTCACACTTTATTTTTGTTATTTTTATTGTAGTAAAAATACTTAACATGAGATCTACCCTCTTAAATTTTTTAGTGTACAATATGGTATATTGAAAAATAAACACAATATTGTACAGCAGATCCCTAGAATTCATTTGTCCTGCATAACTGAATCTTTATACCCACTAAAGAATATATCTTCATATCCTCCTTGCCCTGGACCCTGACAAAAACCATTCTACTCTCTGTTTCTATGAGTTTGACTATTTTGAATACTTTATATAAGTGGAATAATACAATATTTGTTTTTCTGTGACTGGTACATTTCACTTAGCATAATATCACTTGGCAAGAGTTCAGTTCATCCATGTTGTCACATATGGTAGGTAGGGTTACCTTCTTTTTTCAGTGTGTGTGTAAGTGGTATGTATAAACATCACATTTTTTTATTCATTCATCATCAGTGGATTTTTATGTTGTTTCCATATCTTCATATTGTGCATAATGCTCCAGTGAACATGAAGTGCATATATAGCTTTGAGATACTGATATCTAATGATTTTGTATATAATAACCAGAAATGCAGTTGCTATAACGTATGGTAACTATTTTAAATTTTTGAGGAGCCTTCATACCGCTTTTCATAACAGCTGCACCATTTTTATACCACAAGCAGTGCACAAGAGTTGCAAGGTTGCCAACAAATACCTCTTGGTGGTGGTGGTGTTGTCTGTTTTATAATGGCCATTATAACAGGTATGAGGTATATCTCATTATGGTTTTGATTTCTAGTTCCCTGATATTTCAGATTGTTGAGCATCTTTTCATATACCTTTTGGTCACTTTTTTGTCTTCTTTGGAGAAATGTCTATTCAATTCTTTTTCCCATTTTTAATTGCATTATTTGTTGTTTGTTTTTGCTACTGAGTTATAGGAGTTCCTTAAATATTTTAGATATCAATCCCTTATCAAATACATGGTTGCAAATATTTCTCCTGTTTGTAGAATGCTTTTCACTCTGTTGAGTGTTTCTTTGCTGTTCAGAATTTTTATTTTGACGAAGTCCTGCTTGTCTAATTTTGCTTTTATTGTTTGATTAATAAACAGAATAGAAAAAAATAAACAGAATAGAGAGTACAAGAAATAAACACACACATATATGATTAACTGATCTTCAACAAGGTTGTTAAGAATACACAATGGGAAAAGTATGGCCTTTTCAGCAAGTTGTATTGAGAAAACTGGATATCCACATGGAAAACAAGGAAACTAGACTATTATCTTACACCATACACTGAGATCAAATTAAGATGGATTAAATATTTAAACATAAGATTTGAAACTGTAAAACTTTTAGAAGCAAAAGCTTCATGACATTGGACTTGGTGATTTCTCATCTATGACACCAAGAGAATAAGCAACAAAAGCAAAATTATACAAGTGTCACACATTTTGGTTTAAATTAGTTTTTATTGATATTTAGCTTTTTTAGATACATAAAATAATTGAGCATTAACCAAAAATGCCATCGTAATTGACTAAGTGATATGATATAATGTTCTTTTATGAGTTAAGAGTGATTATATCTTTTATGAGTTAAGAGTGATTTTTTATAGTCTAAGTTTCTAGAATATTCCATGATGTTCTAATGATAAGATGGTATGGTAGGCAGAATTAACCTGTGACAATGTTTACTTACATGACAAAGAAATTAATGACCTAGAGATGCGGAGATTATTTGGAATTATTCTTGAGCCTAGTGTAATCACAAGTCTCTTTACAAAAAGGAGACAGGAAAGTAATAGTAATGTGTAAATAAAATAGAAATAGCCTTTAGAATCTAGAAAAGATGGGAAATAGATTCTCTCCCTACAGTCTTCCAATACCTTGTGTTTTTATGTCATTCAGTTTTAATTCACTACGTTTGTGGTGCTTTATTACTGCACCAGTAGGAAACTAATACATATGATAAATTAAAATTATTTTGATAGACTAAGAAAGTTGATTTTCCCATCTTACTGATATCAAACAGGAAAAATAATATAAGTATTCAAGCACATGAGTTTTCAGTTTTCTCACTTTTATAAAGAATTATTTTTTGCTAAATTTATTTTTCATTTGTTTTCCACTATATTTTTGTCATTGATATTTTAGTCCTAACAGGATTTTATTAAGGCAAATATCTTGCCTTTTTCTTTAGAGATCTGAAAGAGGTCACTGGATGCTTACAACATGCTCAAGTATTCTTTCTACAACTCCCTTTGCAATTACTCTTTAACAAGTGAATGAGCTATTCTGTTGATTGATGCCTTACTTTGCTAAAAATGTGAGAACAAGATATTCTTCTTCAAGCATAAAACTCAATATTCACACAGACAATATTTTTATAATCCTAATTGTGCAGTGTTTTTTTTCTGTATTTCTGGATTAGGATCCAACATTTCTATATTCATTCTTCAAAAAAGTAAGCTTTTCATTAGAAAAGTTAGAAACAATAATGCAATTAAACATTCTTTATGAGACAAAAACATTTTGATTATTCTCTCATTCAAACAAATATGTGGGAAGTATGGAGATTTAATGCAAATATAATGGCAACATTTTCTCTTTCAAGAATAAACTTGTTTTCTGGCAAAGTCAAATTGTTTATAGCAGCTCCACTTAGTAACAATTCAATGCAATCAACATATGTTACTTAAATTTTCTACTTGTCATTTTTTAAAAAGGCAAAGGAAGTGGGCAAAAGTAATTTAATAATATATTTCATTTTGCCTTCTCTATCTAAAATCTTGTCATTTAACAATCAATTTATAAGATATCAGTTTATTTTACTTTTTTTTTACAAAGTCTTCAAGATCTGATGTGCATTTTATACTTCTCGAACATTTCAATTTGAACTAGGCATATTTCAAGTTCTCAGTAGCTAATAAGTACTACATTGGATGACAAAGGTAGGTAGGAATAGTAATAAAAGCAAAGATTAATGATTTAAAATATTTAATGAATATAACAAAAAATCCAAATGATATGGTTCATATTAGTATTGTTCCACATAGTATAAAATCCTCCCAATGTTTCCTCTTCGGTTTAGTGCATTTTTAGCCTAGAAAGCAATTAGAAAGGTATGTTTCATGCAAGGACTTGACGGGATAACACCATTCTCATGACTATGTCAAGGAACCATAATAAGATTCAGTGTAATAAAAACAGAGATAGATAGAAAGAAAAAAAAAGACCAGATAATTAGAAAACTAGCATTCCCCTAGTAGTAAGTAAATGGCAAATATTTTGCACAGGTTAATATGTTTTTATTGAAATATCATTTATAATAATACTGTTTTATATTTAATTAAACACTGGGTAATTTTAGTAAAAGGCGAAAGATTTATACGATCTGAAGAGAAACCAGAGTATTAAACACTGGGTAATTTTAGGAACAGAGTATGTTGTGTAAAAACAAAAAGAGAGAGAGATAATCTTGCTATAAGGATACTACTCTCCTACTACATGGACCAAAGCATCTCTATACATTAAAAAATAGTTCAAGATTATTTCAAGAGAACAAAAAAGAAAATCTGTTCTGCTGCAATATAGAAAACTATTCTAGCTGTGATATTATTTGTTTTTAATATTCGAATTGATATACAAATTGACTTCACTGTCTTGACAAAGGATGTCACATCCATGTTACAGATATGAAAATGGCCAGTGGAATTTTAATGATATTGCTATAATTTGTTGAAGAAGTTCTTTCTAGAAGAAACTCCATTAAGGGAGTTGTTTAATTCTTACTTCATTGGCATAAATTTTCCCATTTAAAAATAAAATTAAATTTGGTTGATTGATTCTTTATTCAAATTTGTCATATTTTACTTATAACTTGTGATCTATTGTGATTTTTATTGGAGACATTTTTGCCAGTAAGCCCAAATTTGTCGGACAAATTTTTTCAAAATTCAGTTTTATTTTAAAAAATAGTATTTGGATCTCAATATATTGTCATTTCATTTTATGTTGATTGCTACTATTTAATGATTTTTCTGAGGGAATGTTTATTGTTTAAATGTTACTGCACTAACAGTGACAGTTATGAACCTTCAGTTTATCACAAGAAAAGAATGCAATATAATAAGTACATTAAAATAAAGATATACATCACAACCAAATGCTGTCACAGAGCAATGACTTTTATGACATCAAGTATGTCTCCTATTGGACTTTTAGATCCTTGGACTGACACACTTTCTTTCTGGGATTAGAATCTACTCATTCTCAGGGAACATCTGGGAACTAGGAACACCAAAATGGAGCTTATGCCAGGTGTTTCTATATTTTGTTAATGCAAAATATAGTCTTAGGCTTTTATCTAAAAATTATGCCATTAATACAATACCTTTTTGGGGGGTATTGATACGAAGATCGTATCATCACCAAACAATAATTGCTGTACAAAGCAACAATATATTTATAAATAGTAAATTAAATATAAATAATGAATTTATAAATAATTAAATTATACTTGATAAATATTATACATTGTGATATAAAACAGCATTTGCTCTTTTTTGAGCTCATACAGACTATATTACCAGTAAAGGATTGAGCACGTAGACTATGTTATTGGTAAGGGATTTTGAGATTAGATTATATTTCTCTTCAGGAAGAATTCTTACAAATACTATTACTGTTTCACAAACTAAGGGAAATGCTAAATTTTTTAAGAAACCATGTAGCTACTTTAGTTGTTGAAGTTTCCCTAGTCCATAATTACCAAACTAAAGTAAATCCAGGGAAAATTTATTATTCCTTAAAGAAGTCTGTAAGTCTAAAGAACTATGACATGAATTTAAAATTGCATATATATATATGTATATATATATATATATATACATGTGTGTGTGTGTGTATATGTGTGTATGTGTGTGTGTGTGTGTGTGTGTGTGTACTTAGTGAGTTCCACCGGGGTTTGTTGTTATTCAACTTAGAAATAACTCTTGGGCAGTGAGGAACTGGTTCCTGTGTTTAGTATGTAAAATTTGAAAGGCACTAAATTTGCATTAAATTTTTTACACTTTGGAAAGTTTGCTCTCTGGAGATTTGGGTAACAGAATTTATCAAATCTTTTATATTGAAGAGTAAGAAGAAAATAAATTCTTCTCTTTCAAAAAGCACAGGTTTCCAAAAAAAAAAAAAGCACTTTCTTGATTTGCATTTAGGCACTTGGGTGAAGAAAAACTAGGCTTCTTCTAGAGTAAAGTTGGTTTACGATTCCTTCCCCAGTAATTTTGAAGTCGTGAGATGCTCATGAATAATATCTCTGAGGAACACCTGTAATAGGAAAGAAAAAAATAAACCTCACTGATGTGGAGTAAGTAGCATATGAAAGCTACGAACTTTCTGGTGTAAATCTCACTAGTCTATGTGCCAGAGCCAAACATGTGCATTAACACGAGCCTATATGTGTGCAAGTCCCGCAAAGATAGAGAGTAAATGGGATTCAGACAATTTGAATAAATATCCTGTTGAGACTGCTATACTGCTAAATCGTTTTTTGTCTAGAAAAACAATAAAGAACAAAAGCACTTAGGTTTTTCCTTCAGTCTATGAGTTTAATTTTTAGTAGGTACAAAAATGAAAATTAAACATTGAAGAAGAAAAACAAAGTTGACTGTTGGAACGTATTAAAAGGTAGAAATAAGTATCACTCTAATTTTTTCAACAATTTGTGACAATTTGTTATACCCTAGTCAAATATTTAACAAAAATACCTTTAAAAGTCTATCTTATTCCATTAATATCATATAGAATTATATCTAAATGAGTATGTATGCAAATATACATGTATATATGCATATATAAAAATTGTTGCAGTTTTGTTTCTTTGTTTCCTTATTTTTTTTAAAGATTTTATTTATTTGTCAGAGAGAGAGAGAGCACAAGCAGGGAGAGCAGCAGAGGGAGAGGGAGAAACAGGCTCCCCGTTGAGCCAGGAGCCCGATGCGGGCCTCGATCCCAGGACCCTGGGCACATGACCTGAGCCAAAGGCAGACACTTAACCGACTGAGCCACCCAGGCAACCCAGTTTTATTTCTTTAATAATAATTGTAAAAAATGTGAAAAATATAACATATAAAAACATAAAGTAGAATTTTACAAGCCTTATAGAAAGAAATTTTAGCATAATTTTGGTATTCAAGAAAACACATGCTTTTATTGTAAACCCATATTATTCTCTTGTCTATAATGCAAACTGCAAGGCTTTTGTTAACCTTATAATTATTAAGCTTAAATCCATACCAGTGCTGCCAAATAGGAAATTGAGCGTCAGCTAAGACATGTTAATTATCCATTTTAAAATTTTCTACTGTGCATTAATAAAGTGACGAAGATGGTTTCAGCCTTTCTGTTATTTTGCTTATGGAAATCCATGTCAAACCTGGAGATGAAACAATTTAGTACAATCAGCTTTAATTGCACTGTGTCAACAATTTATCTCCTTGTTTCTCAAAACATTTCTCCTACATTTACTTGCTTTGGTCTTTAATTTGTCTGACATCAATTTTTCCACCCAAAATTTGGGGATGTGTTTTTGATTTGTTGGTATGGTTTCTATTTCCCAAATAATCTTTGTGCATACTTTGTTACCAATTTTTGGTAGATTGTAAATAATTGACATAAATTGCCATAAGCAAAATATTTGTTTTGCCTACTGCCTTATATTTTCTTCTTATTTCTTGGGATTTCTTTGTTTTCTCTATTTCATGATAGGTTTTTGTTTTATTTTGTTTTGTTTTTTAGATAGTTATGTTTTCTAGTGATTTTTAGTTTTGTTTCTTCTGGTAGTTCCTTTTATGCATTCCAAGAAATAATATTTACACAACAGTATAATTCTTAAAGCCTATTATGAAATTTGATTATTTGTTCATTAGTCTGTTCATTCAAAAACATTTATTGGCATCTAATATTTTCATGGTATCTTGCTACACCAATATAAATGTAATATGTTCAAGTATTAAGGGTTTCGTTTAATTGTGGGGGATTCAAAAATATAAATAAATTTTTATAATATCATGATGTTAAAATAATAAGAGAAATTGATTTCACTGACCAAAACAAAACAAAAAGTAAGCTTTCTTTCACCATGGCAATGGAAAATACAATTACTGTCTGAAATACTAAGTTGAACATAGCTGCCATAACATCCAAATATCAGATGTACATTTTTAGGAACTTAAGTGATAAAGAATTAATGGTTAATTTCTAATTAATAGATAAATGTTCACTGTAATGATTAATTTCTTACATTAGGATTCTAGTCTTTCTTTCAGCATGTCTTTATAGAAGATTCTTAGCTTTGATCTCACAGGTATGTTGAGTCACTGTAAAGTCCTAGAGATTGAAGAGAGAGATAATGTTCAAGAGGAGTAATGTCAGGATGGTATATTATTGACCTCTTGATGTTGTCCATATCAACTACTGAAAAGGACACTATTCCCAAACTAATCGTTTATGAACCGATTTTAATAATTTTTAAATAAATATTTGTTTCACCTTTGCAAAATAATGCTTCATTCCAACCTCAAATACAGCTTCATATAAAAAAGAGTTATTCTGGGTCATCTGGGTGGCACAGTAGGTTAATCAACCTACCCTTGGTTTAAGCTCAAGTTGTGATCTCAAGGTCATGAGATCGAGCTCCACCTCGGGCTCTGCACTCAGTGCAGAGTCCACCTGAGATTCTTTCTTCCTTTCCCTCTGCCCTTCCCACTTGTGCTCTGCCTCTCTCTAAAAGAAATAAATAAATCTTAATAAAAAGTTATCCTTCCAGATGTATTTATTTCTTTGTTATTTATGGTAACATATTGAACTGTGCTAAACACATGCTAATGAATGAATACTAAATTATAGAGTGAGACTTGAGTAAAATTTATTATTCTAATCTTCAAAACAATTTTTTTTAAAAATGTAATGCTATATTCATTTTTTTTTGTCTCCCTTTTCTATGAGTAGTCACTCTTCAGGTCCTTTTAAAATGTTCTCTGGCCACCAAGAAGTACTCATTATAGCATCCATACTTGCTTACTTTCTTAAGATGTCATCTGTGTGTGTCCGTGCACGAACATGCCATGCATGTGTATGGGCATGCGTATCTCTTTTTTGCCATCAAAATTAGGCTATTTTCTTATTTTTACGAAAGATATTTAACAAATTAGTACTATTTTTTTTTTTATTTGTGGCTGGTGACATTTTGAAGAATGATTTTCTTTTCTGATAAATGACCTTAGTTATATTCAGGTCCTCATTTAATTGATTCAAAGGAGTTATAAATTATGCATTCTGACAGGAATATTTGGGAAATTGATCCCCAGAAAAATATTCACGAAATCATTAAAACTTTTCTACTTGTTCCTATATATGGCTACCTGGATATATGAATTTGATGCTCATGCAAATATTTGCAAACATAAACGTCATTCAGAAAGCCAAAATAGGTTTATAAACACTGTGTCTGTGAAAGAAAACAATTCCTTTTACTGCATCTTTATTTAGTAAAATATGTATCTATTCCAACTAACCAGGAAATGTGAGTTTAAGGGGGAATTAAATTAGTAATTATGTTTATATTGATAAACATAACTTTTTTTTACTTTCTTAGGCTGTTTCCCTCACTTTTTGAGATGATAACTTTATTAAATTTTATTGTTTCTTTTTTACTAGTTAATAACTTAAAGCTATATGTTTCTCAATATATATCATATGTTTTGATACTTACTGACATAACCTATATATGTCTTGTAATGCATATATGGCATCTGTCTTCTTAGGCCCACATATTATTTTAAGTTATATTTTTTAAATATCCACAACTTTAATTTAACCTTGTTTTTGTAACTGTAGTTGGCTTCTAATCTAATTGTGTCATAGTCAGACAACATAATTTTGGGGACACAAATAATTAGAAACATATTAAGATTTGATTTATGGTTCATTGGATGACATTTGAGGGATGTGACATCTCTAATTGATATGTTTTGTGTGTAAATCTGTTCATTAGAACTGTGGTTTTAAGCTACTTCTTATTGTTAAAACCTTTATGCATACTAATGTTTAAAAACATAAGACTTATCTCTTTAAAACTATACCCTATTGATTTTTTATGTCCTTCTCTATCACTTTCTGAGAAATATGTGATGTCTTCTGATCTGTTTTCCTTGTTCTTTTCTTTTTTCTCTATATATTTTAAAAGTTATTATATACACATTTTAATAATTTTATATGTTCCTAGTTCATTGAAACTTTATTCATATTATGCCCTTTTTCTTACATTTATTAACAACCTTTTAAGCATATTTACATCTGTTTTAGATGTGTATATTTTAGCTAGTGTATAATTATATTTTTACTACTTTTCTTCACTCTTTATTTATGAATGGCATAATTTACCATTTACTTATTTTTTTTAAATTCCAGTGTAATCAATGTACAGTGCTATATTACTTTCAGGTGTACAATATACTGATTCAACAAGTCTAGACATTATTCAGTGCTTATCATGGTAAATATACTCTTAATCCCCTTCACTTTTTAATATACTCTTAATCCCCTTCACTTTTTTCACCCATCACCCCACCCACCTCACCTCCAGTAACCACCAGTTTGTTCTTTGTATTTAAGTCTTTTTGTCTCTGTTTTCTTTGTTCGTTTTGTTTTTTAAATTCCACATATGAGTGAAATCATATGGTATTTACTTTTCTCTGGCTGACTTATTTCACTTAGCATTATACCTTCTAGGTCCACCCATGTTGTTGCAAATGGCATCATTTCATTCTTTTTTATGGCTAAATAATACTCCATTGTATATACATACCACTTCGTCTTTATCCATCCATCTATCTATAGACATTTGGGTTACTTCCATATTCTGGCTATTGTAAGTAATAAGGCAATAAACATAGGGGTGCATTTATCTTTTCAAATTAGTGTTTTCATATTCTTTGGATAAATATCCCATAGTAGAATTACTGGATCATATCATTTACATATTTTGATGATAACTGATATGTTTGTATATATTTCTCTCAAATTATTCTTTTATATTATTTTCTATAATATTCATTAGCTATTTTCTTACCTGTTTTTATTGAGATTTTATTTTCCTCTGTTCATTTTGATATTTCATAAACTTATTAGTTTTGAATTTCTTGTTACAATTTCTGACCATGAGATGGAATCCAATTCAAATCTTATGTGAAATTAGTTGGAGTTATGAATTCTCAGGTGTCTGTTAAATAGTTTATTGTTTTGCTGGAGATTTAGATCTCTGGAAATTTAGTTTTTTCCTAGGGTCACTCCACACTGCAGCAATTCCCCATATTGCATGCTCAAGTGCTTATATATTGTCCCCTGTGGGCAATTGGAAAAATGGAGGGACATCTGAATTTTGGGGGATCTTCAAATCCCCAAAGCTAACAGCTGTTGGCTCACTTGCCTTTCTATTTGTCTTTGTTCTGCTCTTGGACTTATGATTTCTTTTTCTTGCTTGCAAGCTCATTCACATATTTTAAAGTATATGGATTACTACATTTTATCAAGAGTATGTGTTTTATAAGGAGTAGGTTTACAGGGTAAATGGTCTGTGAATTTGGGGGAAATTTTATCAGCTATATTTTATAGAGTAAAGAACTATGGTTAATTTAGTGACTTAAAAAATAGCCATTAATATACCTCAGGATTCTGTGAGTCAGTAGTTGAAGCTGAGCTCACCTGGGAAGTTCTGAATAGTTGTTCTGATATATCAATTGCTCCCAAGATTAGCAAGAGAGAGCAAGCTCAAATGAACAAGAATTTTTCAAGCTGTTGCATCCTTCAGATTAACTATTACCCCATCTGTCAAAGCAAGTCATATGGTCAAATGAACATTCAACAAATAATTAAAACACCTCCACCCCTTTTATGAAGAATTTCAGTGCAGCATTATAAAAGTACCTGAAAACATGGGGCGCCTGGGTGGCTCAGCCATTAAGCATCTGCCTTCGGCTCAGGTCATGATCCCAGGGTCCTGGGATCGAGCCCGGCATCGGGCTCCCTGGTCTGCGGGAAGCCTGCTTCTCCCTCTCCCATTCCCTCTGCTTGTGTTCCCTCTCTCGCTGTGTCTCTCTTTGTCAAATAAATAAATAAAATCTTTTAAAAAAAAGGTACATGTAAACAGAGAGAGGGAGACTTTATGGCTATATTTGCAATATACCACAAAAAGAGAATTTCCTTATTATTGATTTAAGTGTAATTTTCCTCTTTATGTGACATTTATTTCACCCCTTTTAATCATTAAAGTAGTATTAGTCATGTAATGATCTTGAAAAATTAATATAGGCTTCTGAAGCTAGTTAAAGCTCTATAAGGATAAATGAATAACATACTGTCATTGTATTATTTTAATTAAGGAAATGCTTAGAGATATGTATTTTTATATGACTTCTAATTTTTTAAAGATTTTATTTATTTCTTTCTGAGAGAGACAGAACTGGAGAAATAGAGCATGAGTGGGGGAGGGGCAGAGGGAGAAGCAGACTTCCCATGGACTTGGAGCTCAATCCTAGGACCCTGGGATCACGACCTGAACCAAAGGCAGATGTTTAATTGACCGAGCCACCAAGGTGCCCCTATATAACTTTTAATTTATTTACAAGATTCTGTTCCCAGGGTTTATCATATTACATATATTGCAAAGCACAAAGTATTTAAGGAAATAAACATGTACAATACATTCTAGTATAAATAAAGGAAATAATAAACACAAAATTGAGCATAGAAGTTACTTATGCAAGGAAGAAAGAAGTAAATGTTGTAATTAGGGATAGATCTGAAAAGATTTCAAATTAATGATGGTATTCCTTCTCTTAAACTGAGAAGTGGATACCTAGAATCCCATTGTTTGTATTGTGATTAAATGTAACACTGCAGTATTGAGCAATACTAAGCTATTGATCTTTTTTTTTTCAATAAATGTTACTAAGTGAAATGGGTAGCCATGTTTAAAAGTGAGATCCTTGAACAAACTAAGGTTTGATGGAAGGGAGGTAGGCAAGAGATGGACTAATTGGGTGATGGGTATTAAGGAGGGCAACTTGTGATAAGCACTGGGTGTTATATGTAAGTGATAAATCACTAGATTCTACTCCTGAAACTCGTACTACACTATATGTTAACTAACTACAATTTAAATAGAAACTTCATACCAATAAAAAAGTGGGATTCTTGACCTCTAATGCAAGTAACATATAAAAAAAACAATTCCAGTAAAATTATAGATATAAATGTTAAGAGAAAAGTAATCCTGTTTCTAAAGTAAAAGTAAAATAATATTTTATGACCTTTAGGTATGTACATTTTAAAATAAATTTAGTTGGTAATTATTCTACTTTTTAAATATTTGACTAATCATTATAAATACTAATCAAATAAATATAAATCATTATAAATACTAACCATTATAAATCATTATAAAAATCATTATAAATCATTATAAATAAAAAATTATAAATTTTACTTTGCTTTAATGTATATGAGTAGTTTTCTTGATAATCTCTTACTAATATATACTTATTTGGGGCAATTATTAAATGAGAGTGTGTAGAGTTTGGTGGAATGATCTAGTAGAACAGGAAATTGCAAGGGAATTTCAACTAGCCTAAAAATAAATTTTATTGGGGTGCCTGGGTGGCTGAGTTGGTTAAGCGACTGCCTTCAGCTCAGGTCATGATCCCGGAGTCCTGGGATCGAGTCCCACATCAGGCTCCCGGCTCAGTGGGGGGCCTGCTTCTCCCTCTGACCCTTTCCCCTCTCATGCTGTTTCTATCTCTCTCTCTCTCAAATAAATAAATAAAATCTTTAAAAAAAATAAAAATAAAAATAAAAAATTTTATTGGAAAAGAAGTGTACTGCATAATAGTAATGTTCTTTGCATCTTAAAAGGGAGAGTTTAGTGGTCAAGGCAGAAAGTACTGTACAGTGTGGTTGGTCACAATAAATACTGGTAATTCAGATTGTAGTTCTGTAATTTCTGGAATTAAAATACTTAATGACTTAAAGACTGTTTATGCCCTCTTTACTTGACGAGTGACTACATTCACTTTGCTGTTCTCAAAGAGCTACAAATTCATGACTTAAAATGACACAAATGTATTCTTTTACAATTTCAGAGGCCAGATGCCTAAAATCAGTTTCACCGAGCTAAAGTCAGGGTGTTAGGATTATTCCTTCCGGAATTTTAAAGGGAAAATATGCTTCCTTGCCTTTTCCATCTCCTACAGGCCTCATGCATCCCTTGACTTGTGGCCCCCTCATCTGCACAGCATCTGAGTCTAATCTCTGCTTTCGGTATCACACCACCATCTCTTTTGGCTTTGACTCCTCTTGTGTGCCCTTTATAAAGATTGTCGTGACTATACTGGTCACCCCGATAATCCAGAATAATTCTAGATAACCCATCTAAAAACCTATAATCACATATAAAAAGTCCTTTTTTGCCATATAAGGTAACATTCACAGGATTTGGGACTAGGACATGTGCATTTTTGTGGATATTGGGGTAGGGGAAGGGGAAGCATTATTCAGCCTACCACACAAGCAATCGGTCTATTGTGGGTCTGCATATTGCAAATGAAAAACTAAGAACTATTTTATATTTGTATGCTGGCTTTTGGTCCAACATTAGTCTTAGTAAGTTTCAGCATCTTGATTGCAAAGGATTACTGAAATTTCTGCAAATGTCATTAAAGCTTGTGTATGAACACAGGAATCATTTTGTAAGGACAAATACTATTTTTTTAATGGAATTCCCCTTCAGTGGTGCTACTTCATAGATTATCTGCTCCCTTCTCAAAACTGTCCAGAAATAAACAGAAAATATAAAAAATAAAAACATAATTAAAAAAAAGAGGCACACACACAAATGATAGCAAAGAGAATGAAGGATTTGGCTACAAATGGGTTATAAAATTGGTGTTATTCAGTCTCATTAAAATAATGATTATAAAAGTAGCATCCATAAGCCCATATTTAAGCATTTAAAGTCATAATTCCATTTGGAAAGCCTTTTGGGGACTTCGAGAAAGTGCTGAGGCCTGAGGAAGTTGTTAATTATCAGTGTCAGTGGAGAAATGTAAGGAAAGAAAGTTACAATCAGCTTTTAATATTCAAGGATTTCACTCACAAATCTACACTAAATTTAACTCTTTTCAAGGCTTTCTAATTACACGTCTTAATAGAAAAATCTAACACGTCAGAAAATAAAATTTGGAAGGCAATAAAAGGGAATAACCTAGGAATAAATACAAAATAACTAAACGTTCAGGACCTGTGTTTTAACTTTTATAAAACCTTACTTCAGGATTTAAAAATACTTAAATAGAGGGAAAGAAATATTGCTTAGGATTAGAAAACTCAATGTTGTAAAGATTTCCGCTGTCTAAATTAACCTATAAATTCAAAAAGACTTTAATTAAATCTATTATGGGATCTTTGAAAGTTGAGGAAAATATGGCTACAATTCATCTAGTTAATGAAAAAGTAAGAGAAGATTGGACAAATACTTCAATGTGACAGAGTGACATTTTCTTACCCAATATTTACACATAATATCCAGCATGCGGTACATGTGCAGAAATAGAGTGACAAATCAAAATAAAAAGAAATTCAAACTAGACTCAGGAATACATGGGAACTTAATACACAATAAAGTGTAATTTCAAGCCTACAAAGGTATGGATTACCCAATGTCTTTAGTGTGAGTAAAAGAAAAGCAATATCCAGCCTTATTCTTGCACTAAAAAACATTCAGTCTGGACCAAATATTTATTTTTAAAAGTTTTTATTTTAATTTCAGTTAGTCAACACACTGTGTTATATTAGTTTCAGGTTTACAGTATGATGATTCAGCAATTCCATCCATCACCTGGTGCTCATCACAAGTGCCCTCCTTAATCCCCATCACACCTACTTAACCCACCCCCCGACACCGACCTCTCCTCTGGCAACCATTGGTTTGTTCTCTGTAGTTAAGAGTTTGTTTCTTGGTTTGTCTTTCTCTCTCTCTCTCTCTTTTCCCTGTGCTCCTTTGTCTTGTTTCTTAAATTCCACAAATGAGTGAAATCATATGGTATTTGTCTTTCTCTGACTGACTTATTTCGCTTAGCATAATACTCTCTGGCTCCATCCATGTAGAATATTTAAAGGTAATTAAGCTACAAAATTACAACAGGAATAAATATTTATATAAATGTATAAAGGAAATTCATTTTTATACATGGAAAAAAGCCAAGTCCCAAAGAAAAATAATGTGATTATATTATATAGTTTCTTATACCACATAAATAGAAAGATAAATTTTAAACAAGAAAAATGTATTGGAATATACTTCCAACATTTATAACAAATTTCTTATATCTAGAATATGGTTAGATAATATCAAAGTTTCTTAGGTTTTGTAATCATATTTTTTATTTTAATAGTAATAGATGAGATTGATCATTTATTTCTCAGTTGATTTGATTTAGCCAATGGAGAATAACTGTATTCAACCTTCACTGCAAACCTCATCATGACAGTAATTAATATATTGGAAATGCATCATTGAACTAGCCTGTCAAAGAAAAAAATTAATTACCATAAAGCTTTTCATGTATTAATGTGCAGGAGGGTTTGGAAAACATTTTATGACTGATAGAAAGGCATGAGCAGCAAAGTACAGAAAAGTAAATGGGAATCACGTGTTCTGCAGTTAAAGAACATTTGAGCACTCAATAGTATTTATTTAATTAAATTCAAATTACTAGGGTTTCCTGGTTTGAAATCTCCAAAAATATTAACTATAGACAGGTTGAATTTTAATAATTATAACAAATGTATGTAAAGCAACTATTTTGGAAAATGAATAATTTTTTAAAATTCTGTTCCTGGAATGCCTGGATGGTTCAGTCAGTTGAGTGTCTGCCTTCAGCTCAGGTCATGATCCCAGAGTCCTGGGATCGAGCCCGGCATCGGGCTCCCTGGTCTGCGGGAAGCCTGCTTCTCCCTCTTCCACTGCCCCTGCTAGTGTTCCCTCTCTCTCTGTCTCTCTCTGTCAAATAAATAAATAAAATATTTAAAAAGGAAAGTAAATAAATAAACAAATATGACAACTATTCAAATTGCATATATTATAATGGTCACAAAGCTCATAAACTGGGCAAAGTCTTTGAATATTTTTAACAAGTCTAGTTTTATAAGTACAGTGAAATTAATGCTTATAAATTATTGTTACAAACACTGCACGTTGTTCATTCATTAATATTATTTATTAAAATAGATGTGGATATTAAGTGGAATATCAAAGGTTTATATTTTTGCTAATTCTGAAACTTTTACTAATGCTTTGGATGGAGGTATTTAATGCATATGTAATCTTTTTTTTGAACAGAAAACTAGAAAGGGTAAATAATATTATTAAGTTATTAGGCTTACAGAATTGGATATAAAAATGTTTCAAAAATATACTGGATAAAATAAAATCTTTAAAATTTACTACAGATTAGTAAAAGTCTTAAATATATGTTTTAAAACAAGAGACTACCTGAGTAATAGATGAGAGATACAGTTAACAGTGAAACAGTGGAAAATGATGTCAGGATATGCTGATGTCAGTTTTTGGAAAGTTTAATGAGTCATTTAACATAGATTCTAAAATAGCAGACATAATCTTGTTTGCATTAATGTAGTATAAACAACATCAGAGAAAATAATCACCTAGCAGCAATCCATATTGAATAAGACAACCCCAGGAGGATTTTGCTCATTAATTGGATACATGCTATATATCTTTAAAGCATTGAACTTAACATAGTCCAGAGTTTATTGTAAATACTCCATAAAAATTGTGAATTTCAGTTCTAAATAGCATTCAGAAGTTAATAATGCAAATGGTAAGAAGCAGGAAATCCATGTCACACAGATATCATTCAAAATAACTACATGTTCAACATGACAAAGTTCAAGGCGACATGTGAAAACTATTTAAGCACTGAGCTGCTATTTCTTCCTTCCACAGATAAGTCATTGGTTATTGCACTAACTGGAAGCATGGAGATACACATAACCTATGAGATAGAGTAGATTAACCCTATGTTGTTTCAAATAGCAAAGCTAAGAAAATTTAAATTATAAGTAAGGTGGAACAAAACAATAATGGATTAAGCTGCCTATTGTCTTCCGAATTGCACATTTTTTATGTAAATGTTGAATGACTTTTTGCTGTATAACTTTTGAGAGATATTTGGAATGGAATTTATTGGCCCTAAATATAACCTTTTATTTACATTGTATAGTTTTAAGATTTTCATTATTGGTCAGATATAAAGGTGTAATTATGTTTTAATTTCATGGTTTATCCAGCACTCATGTATCTAGTATGAACCACATAATTTTTTGCATTATTTCATATGAATTTTGTTTTCCATGATTACTTTGTGATAGATGTACAACCCTGCTACAGTGTGTTTTTTCAAGGTTCATTTAAGGTAATACTGCCTTAGTCATGTTTCTTAGACCCTCCAAAAAGGAAATAAAAGTCCACTATTGATTTTATGTCACATATGTCATGTGGCATATATTTTCTACTTTGTAGCCTACATTTACTCTTGCCAGTTAGAATACTGTCTTC
Organism: Callorhinus ursinus; assembly: GCF_003265705.2. Classification (NCBI taxonomy): domain Eukaryota; kingdom Metazoa; phylum Chordata; class Mammalia; order Carnivora; family Otariidae; genus Callorhinus; species Callorhinus ursinus. The sequence goes on from NW_027397116.1 coordinate 11,737,843, forward strand.
TTGAATGCAGATTTTTGTCTGAATTACCGTGGCAATTATTATTTAGGAGAGAGCAAGAGGATTTTAAGGGACCATTTTTTGGTGGGGGTGGGGAAGGGGCTTGTGGTGGGATAAGCCAGTGAGGTAAGTTTGATAACTTAAAGAGGTAAATCCCAGGAAAAAATTTTTAGCAAGCCGGTAGTCTGGTCATGCCATAAAAAGGACACCTGTGCCAAGATGGTACAAGTAGCCCCGTGCTGTAACACCAAGAATTATGGTCTTTCACTTCTGAAACCCTTATTTTTTTAGCAGTCAATTCAACATGTGGTTATGTCATTTATTTCAATTTTCTTCATATTTTCTGTTGTTTTCATTGTAAATGTTGTTAATAAATTATTTAGAGTATAACTTCTTATTTGGTATATCTTTATTATGAATTGGACCTGTTAGCATTTAAAAATTATATGAATATACATTGTTAAATATTTTCTAGCTGCATTTAAATTTCTTTGATAAGATTATGATTCCTGATAACTAATTTTTGTTAACTTTTGCATGATGTATCTTTTCCATTTCTTCCTTTCTCCAGTATTTCTAAATCTCTTTATTTTAGATCTCTCTTATATATCTTAATGTCGCATTTTATTTTGTTATTAAATCAGATAGTCATTTGTCATTAAATACATGAGTTTAGACCATAACCACATCCATACATAAATATTATAGATGTCTAATATTAATTTTCTATTTTCTAATATTATTTTATTACGTGTTATGTGTTCAAGTTCTTTATCTTCTTTAAATGTTTCCCATTGCAGTTTTTTCTTAATTTTGTGATTTTATCATAAATTTAAAATTTAGAAGGCTCATATTTTCTAATATTTAAATTTTAACTTCACTTTATGTAAAAATAGTCTCTGTAAATTCAGACATTATCCTTAATTCTTTTTTATGAACACAAATAAAATTTATAAATTTCCTCTCTCTTGATTTATCCCCTTTATTTTATTTGATGGTATGATTATTCTTAGTTTTTACCTTTATGTCTTAGGTATTGTCAAAACTCTTTTTGATTCCTCATTTTTTAATAAACTATTCATTGAAATACAACCTCAGAGCTCTCTTTAGAAACTGGCTGTGCTTCAAAATAAAAATGAAAAGCAATCAAAAGCTTTTCACAAAACGCCCACATTAATATCTAACAGAAAGAGAATAGAAATACTGTGTCTACCACCACTTCCATAAATAAGTTAGAAAAAGCACATATAATGTAATGCAGTTTCTTCTCTCTTTATAAAATTAATTCATTAACTTTTCTTGAGATAACTTTGATTTTTTGTTTCTTTCATCTTGTTCTCTAATATAATCATTTCACCTAGAATGACCTTATTGAATATTAGTTGCTCTGGATGTGTTCAAAATTTAAAAAATACATGTAGAAAACAGATTTTAGAATACTTGTTGAAGTGAATGTATCTCTTTTTCAATTTCAAGGAGAAATATATTTGGGATAGGCATTGGTGGTTAGCATCTTAGAATGACCCTAACAATTATTTGAGTAATTGCCTAACTGCTTCTTTCACTTTAACTAGACTCTAATGCCAGTGAAAGGTGTAGACCATCTCCTCACCAATGATTACGCCTGGCACAGAATAGTATTCAATTATTTTTGTATGAATTAAAATGTAGGCATTAGAATATCCATGAATCAACTTCTGATTATCCATGTCTAAAAGAGGAAGACGGAAGATTGAGAATTTTATCTATATATAGAGAATTTTCTCTCTCTATATAAAAATGTTTAAGAAATACACTGGATAAAATAAAACCTTTAAAATTTATTATAGATTAGTAAAAGTCTTAAATATATGTTTTATTTATTTTTTTAATATTAAATATATGTTTTAAAACAATTATTGTCAGAAATATCCTATGAAAAAATATAAAATAAGGTAAAAGAAAAGTGTGATGATTATTCATTTATGTAATATGATAAGGTAAGTTCTTTTTAATGAGGTGAGGAATGAGCATAAACCTGAATGAAACGAGAGTGAGAGCCATATGATATTGAAGGAAAGAATTAAGAGATTACCTTTAACGTGATAGAAATAGCTTAGAGCCCAAGGTAAAAACTCAATATGCATTAGAAGAACAGATCATAAGCCCCACATCCCTGAGTGTGTAATGGAATCCTCAGAATCCTAGAAAACTGCCAAGAGTGTGTGAATAAGAAAGAAATCAACTCTAGAAAACAGAAGCTGGAATGCCACCTGCTTTGACAATTCAGAGGTAGTTTTTGGAATTGACAGTTGTCTCTTTAGGAATTTAAATCAATCTTTGCTTGCAGGCTATTTTGTTTCTATTTTAATCATTTATTTGTTTATTTTATTCACTTACTAATTTATGTTTCTCATTTGTTGATATGTGTATATTTTCTTTACTAGAACTTAAACATTAAGCCTGTTGCTTTAGAACACATTCTTACCATGTTTGCCATTGACTCTTAAGTATCTCTAACTCAAAATGAGTTTCAAAATGTTAGAAAGTGTTAGGGGGATTTGTAATTTATTGATCCTTAGCTGACTGGATTTCACAATTGTCAATTAGGAATGTGTACATACATCTAGCTATCTTTCAGAATCCTTAAACGTTTTTCAAAAAGAGATGAAAGTTGAAAATGGTCGTTGAGGAAGCAACCCACATTGTCTGCTGCAAACTGTTGCTCATTTGCCATTCTGCAGTGTGGAAGGTGATGAAGATATTCCACATGGACCTGGGTTCAGGATCTTTTTGTTTCATAGAAGACGTTGATAGTTGGGCTCTTAGGTAACATCACATACATACTTGTAATCACTGTCTATAGAGATGTGTGTCTTCTCTAGTTATCTACAAAACTTTGCCTGTTTACTGCAGCAATTTTTTTCATAGCTTGTATAGTTGTGACTGTCCTTTTACTGAAGACTGAATTTTCTCTGATTTTCCTTTTTTTGTTTAATTTTTTTTTAAATCAACTTAGGGGGGACACCTGGGTGGCTCAGACAGTTAAGTGACCAACTCTTGATTTCAGATCAGGTCATGATCTCATGGTTGTGAGATCCAGTCCCACATCAGGCTCTGCACTCAGCATGGAGTCTGCTTGAGATTCTCCCTCTCCCTCTGCCCCTTCTACTGCTCACACACTTACCTCTCTCAAAAAAAAAAAAAAATCAACTTTAAGGAAAAGAGCAGGAATAGATATGTGGATATGTGTGTAATTATTTTAGTTCATCCTGAGATTTTTCTTCATTTTATACTCTACTCTGAAAATACTGATATTAAAATATCTGAGTTTTTCATTCCAACATAATTAGCTTTGGCTCAATTCATACATAATGCTAATAATCTTTCTTCACTGTTGACATTGACCGATCATTCATCGACCACATGAAATTACACAACAGACAAATAAGGATAAATGAAGAGAACACTTTAATTAATGCCATTTTTTGAGCATGTCAAATGTGAATTTTCCGGTACTGCCAAGAAAACATCGTGGTACCTGTCCTCACCCAGGCGCTCCTTCTGACTGTGATCAATCTCTGTCTTAGTTACACAATGATTCATTTTCAATATAAAATAGCTATTATAAAAGAGAAGAAAACTTCACTTTGGGGATCCACTTTGACATTAACCCAGAGAGAGCAGCCCATATAGCCAATTATGACAGACTTTGTGAGGCTTGGCCTTGTCTTCTCAATATAGATGGGCTGAAAATAAGATGTATTAGTGTAAAAACATTAAGTTCATTTTTTTACCCTGAAATTGTCCAAATGAAGTATTAATGAGTTAGCCTTTGGATATAGTATATTTTCTCTTTACTGAAAGTACCATTATCATTTGCTTAAGATAGATGTGAACAGTAGTGAGAAAGAATTAAAATTAACTTTTAATACTCAGGTCTGAAAAATGATCAATCTAGACTAAAGTTTATAAGTGATCTAGTAACTTTCACTGTATCTTAAAATATAAAAAATTATTTTTTTCTTTTTTTTGTTCTTTGTCATCTTTATAATTTTCTCACATTATTTAAATTATTTAGACAACAAAACATTTAAAATATTATATGTGCCACAAATATACTGACAGTAAAAATATAAATATGGCCTACTACCTGTGTTCACTGAGCTCATATTATAGAGATACAATAAGATAATTTAAAAATTTCAATACAATGCTTGAGTATGATATTAGATGTCTTAATAGCTTTTTCAGAGTGATTAAGAGAAAATCATATGTTCTTAGTGTAGTGTTAGTTATTGTATTCTTAAATAAGCAGTTAGAAATTTCAGTAAATGTATAATGCCTAACATTTTCATTTTGTTTATGAAGTTACTTTATTTCAACCACTAATTTCTTCCATTCTCTTTCATCCTCATTTAAAGATCCCAAAAGTGATAAGCAGAATTGAGGGCTAAGCCTGAATTGAGGCAGTTATTCAAAGAGTGTGCCTTAACTGTCATAGTCCATATAGACAAGCCAACACATAAATATTACAGTTGCCACTTATTAAAGGAGAAGGACAAAAACTCAAAGGTTTAAAACTAAATTATGCTACAGGTGATACATTTTGAATGTATAGCCAAAGAAATTTGCTGAACTTGCTGAACTGTTGTCAATCACATGCCTTGGACTTAGTACTAATATTCATATTCATAGACCTTGCCAGTGAATAAAAAACTCTTTCTGTGCTCTCTTTATAAGAGAAAGGAAAAGAGCTCATATCCCCCTGGGCTGAAAATGAACTTTTGAATTAAATACCCAGCTTATCAGAATTAATCAAATTAAAATCATGTAAGCTCTTCAACTTAATTTACTTTACATTATTGTGTGAACAATGTTTTTAGAAAATGTAAACCATTAATAAGAAATCTCTAGTGTTATGTTTTAATAATATATTTGAACTTCAAATTATCATATGTTGGTGGTTTTTAACAAATTGAATTAACTTCTGTTTCTTGTCATCATGTATATGGTGGGGAAAAAGATACATATAACAAACGAACCCATAATTTCACTATTCAGAAGTAGCCATTATCTATATATTTGTATATTCTTTCTTCATTCCCTTTAATTTCATTCTCTACCCTTGCCCACCCTAAAATGAGGACACCACACTGCTTTGCTTAAATAAGCAAATAAGTTCTTAAGGGACTTAAATAAGTCCCTGAGAGTTTTCTGAAAAGTCGATGGGCTGCTACCTAATAGGTGCTTACAAGCAGGATCCTTGGGACCTTGTGTTGTGGCCTCTTCTTCATGACATTATAGTGATAGTTTTGTGATCATTAGCTCATGTGAACCTTATTAAAATGGCCAAAATCTGGAACACTAACATCAAATGATGGCAAGGATGTGGAGAAACAGGAACTCTCATTCATTGCTGGTGGGAGCATAAAATGGTACAGACACTTTGAAAGACAGTTAGAGGTTTCTTAATAAACCAAAATTACTCTTACCATACAATTCAGTAGTCTCACCCCTTCATAGTTAAACCGGTGCCATAACTGCCCAAACTTGAGGAAACCAAGGTGTCCTTCAGTAGGTGAGTGGGTAGACAAACTGGTACATGCACGCAATGGAATACTTGTTCAGTATGAATTGAGTATGAACCCTGATATAAACAATAGACTTTGGGTGATTATGATATGTCAGTGTAGGTTAATCCAGTGTAATAAATGTACCACTCGGGTGGAGGATGTTGATAATGGGGGCAGCTTTGGATGTGTGGGGGCAGGGGGTATCTGGGAAATATTTGTACCTTTTTCTTAATTTTGCTATGAAACTAAAACTGCTCTAAGAGAGTGGTCTTAAAAGAAGTTATAAAATTTGTTAATTGATTTTATTATTAATGATATGACTTCTTTTGTATATTTATTGGACAGCTATATTTGTATGTGCAGGAGGAATCTATTCATACATTTTTCCCATTATCATAATATCAATATTTTGTATTTTCATGATTTTAAGAGATTGTAACACGAGAATATTAATATTTTACATGGTTATGAAGAGTATATTTTCCTATGTGTTTTATTGATTTTATGTCATTCTTAATACATACATAATTTAATGTTTAATAACAGAGATTTATTTATTTATTATTTTGGCTTTTGTGTTTAGAAAGATTGTATTAGTTATCTATGCCTCTATAATAAATTATCCCATAATGTGGTGTCTTATTAAAAAAAACATTTTCTGAGGGTTCCTGGAGGGGAGGGAGGTGGGGAAATGGGGTAACTGGGAGATAGACATTAAGGAGAGCACGTGATGTAATGAGCACCGAGTATTATATAAGACTGATGAATCACTGACCTATACTTCAGAAACCAATGATACATTTTATGTTAATTAATTTATTTAAATTTTTAAACATGGGGAAAAAAGACAAAACATGGAAACTTTCTTCTAGGAAGATTAAAAAAAAAACAAGCAAGCATTATCTTACACTTTCTATAGTCAGGGACTTGGATATGACTTAGTTGGGTCCTTTGTCTCTGAGTCTCACACATCTGCAATTAAATCACCCAGGACTGCAATCATCTCAAGCCTCAACCGGAAGAAGATCTTCTTTCAAGATCGTTCAAATGACTGTTAGCAGTTCCCTACATGTTGGACTGAGGGTCCCAGTTCCTCACTGGCTGGAGCCCTCTGATAGGACTGCTCACAACTTCTCAGCTGATGTTCATCAGAGCAAGTAAGTGAGACAACAAGAGTAGCTGACAGATGGCAAGTGAGGCAAAAGTCACAGTATTTTGTAACCTACTGATACCACTTTTGTTCATTACTCTGCTTAGAAGCAATACAAAGCACAGCACACACTTTCTTGAGAAAGGGGTTTTACACACACACACACACACACACCCAGGAGACAAAAGTCTTTGGGAGGTATTTTAGAAGCTGTCTGTCACATGGACCTTTCATAGTCTTACAACAATTATTTTGTGTGTATATGTGTAACGTTCTTTTATTTTGACTTATGTCTTTCCCTATATTTTAAAAGTTGTTGCATATTTTTGCTAAGATATTTTGGCATAAATATAAAATTTTCTTTATATTATTAAGAGCTGTGTTATGAATGTTATACAGGTACTCAAACATACACTTCCAAATAATTATAGAATAAGCTTTAGCATTCACTGTCACAAAACAAAAACTTTTCCTGTTAACCTGACTCATGTTTATTATATGTTTTTTTCTTTTTCTTTTTCTCCTTTGTTTTTTACAATGTTGTGTACTTTAATTCAGGAAATTTATTTTTAGATGTTATTAAAATGACAAGTGGAATTATTAACACTGATTAGAGGAATATTCAACTATGGTTTTGCTTCACTGAAGTCTTTCAGGTGTACTTTGCCTGGGTCCCACAGCCTGTCTTATTGAAGTTTTGTAACTATTAGGTTAATAATAATTCAAAGTATGTAAAAGCCTGGAAAGGAGAAATGTTTTTCTGACTATGCATAAATGTGAAAACTAACATTTAAGGTGATTATTTTAGCTAAATGAGACTGATTTAAAGTTATATCTTTGTTAACACATGTAATATTCTTTTCTTTATATTTTTTAAAGATTTATTTATCTTCTTTATTTTATTTTATTATGTCAGTCACCATACATTACATAATTAGTCTTTGATACAGTGATCCACGATTCATTATTTGCGTACAATACGCAGTGCTCCATTCAATACGTGCCCTCTTTAATACCCATCACTAGGCTAACCCATCCCCCCACCCTCCTCCCCTCTAGAACCCTCAGTTTGTTTCCCAGAGTCCATAGTCTTTCATGTTTAGTCTCTCCCACCGATTTTCCCCCCTTCATTTTTCCCTTCCTACCATCTTCTTCTTTTTTTTTTTTAACATATAATGTATTATATATTTCAGAGGTAATATTCTTAAGACTATATGCTATCGCTAATATTTTTATATTTGGATGAAGAATAAAAGGGTAAAAGCAATTTTAAATAATGATCCATCTCAGCTGTATTTACATTGATGTAAATAGTCTGAATATCCATTTCTAATTACCCCTAGAAAGAAGGCATTATTTTAACCTGTCACAATTGGACTATTTTTTTCTCTTTAATTTTAGAGAATGCATTGTTGTAGAACATGTGTCATTCCTCTGTCTTCATGACTTTTTCATGTCAGCTATTTAGTTTAAGTCCTAGATTCTGGACAGTATTTCCCCTTGTCCTAAAAATGATACTCCTATTAAATAATCTCAAAATTATATTCATCATGTTTATTTTAAAAACTACCAAAATGTAAAAAAAAAAACCTACCAAAATGTAAAAAATAAAAATAGAAACTACCAAATTATTACCCCAAACTATGGCACTTGATATATACTCCTTTAAAAAACAAACAAACAAAAAAACCCAACATAGACTCTTATCAGAATGACCTATTTATTGAATTCACTACTTAAAATAATTCTTCTGTTTATCCCATAATAGACAAATGTCATATATCATGTAACAAAATACTCTTCTGACCAAAGTATCAATAAAAACAGTTCAAAGCTTCAGAAAGACCAAAAGAAATCATTTCGTCAGCATATGAGAATTCTGAAAAGAAGTGTCAAGATATCAGAATCCTAGCAGCATTCATCATTTTAGTTTATTTTGGTCATATCAGTAGATTTGTAATAGTCAGTAATCCTGTATCTTTAACTTTCAAATGGCACTCCAAAGGAAATTGGTGAAAGGATACATAGTATAGCTTATGAAGATTTTCATACCTAGTTTTAGGAGATTATTTTTGATTCATTTGGATTTCCAAATATTCCTCAAAAAAAAGATTTGTTGCCTTTGATTAAGGATACCTTTTTAGACATTTTGTTATTTAGTAATACTTTTGCAGTTCAGTTATTTAGTAATAGTTTTGCAGACTTAACATTTTGGTGAACTTTTAGGTTAACAGAGAATTTATCTTTTAAAGCTAATGTTAAATTCTATATATTTTATTCTAGGGAAAGCCAAAAGAACTTCACCCAAAAGAAAAGGTGACATTTCCATCTTGAACAGTCCGCTAAAAATGCCACACAAGCTAGAGTTTTAATCCATGTCAGTGAGTTATGCACAAATTGATTTTAAATGTAGCATTTTATTGCTATAGAAAGAAAAAAATAGTATTTCCTTCAAAATAAGATTAAACAGATACGTAATGGGATTTTATTTATAAAGTTGAGTTTTTACACATATTTGCTGGTTATGCTGTATGAAATTTCCTTTCTGCATTTACTGTGTGCTTAAATATCAGCTATAAACACCCTGAAGGGCAGGTGCTGAAATGGCAGACGGAGACTTTATTCCATCTGTGTAAAAGGTTAGCACCACATTGCAATGCTTAACATAACCTTAACAATCCATAATTTAAACTCTGTGTCTAGGCCTATTTCTTCCTGAAATGTGATTTTAGTACAGTATATTCTAGCAAGTTCAACATATAGTATGGAGTTATCTTATTTTTGTAAAATAATTAATCAGAAATTGCATAGTTGTCATAATGTCATAAGCTTAGAGTAAATAAAAAATATGTTAATCCTCACAGTTTGTGCAAAAAATAGTTTCCTATTATTAGTTCTACTTATATAAAATATATTTATCCTTATAAGTTATTCTAATAACTTACAAATATTAAAAATAAGAGTGAAAAATATATAAAATATTTTATTTATTTCCCAGCTGAGATCAACTTTAATTCAGATGGCAAGATTACAAACTCTAAATGCATATATTCTTCTATTATGCAATCTTTATAAACAATTAGATTCTTGCATGGAGCACTGGGTGTTACATGCAAACAATGAATCATGGAACACTACATCAAAAACTAATGATGTAATGTATGGTGATTAACATAACATAATTAAAAAACAGTTTAAAAACAATTAGATTCTTAATTATTTGATATTTTCTATTTTAGAGATTTTTGTTGTCAATGAGGAGGCAAATTCATTAGAAATCATGTAAAATTTATTCTTGTACTTCTATAGCATATACCATTCCACTGACAGTAAATTAATGTCTCATTATTGGTGTTCATACCTTTTGCTTTAATATGTCCTACTAAACTGCCAAATAACATTTACTTGTGATAAACTTCCCTCATATTTTGAGCCAATTTTATTCTGTGATTTCCTCCATTAAATGTGCTTTTCATAATGAAAAAAAAATTGTAATCCTATTTCCTATACTCTTTTCTTGTCTCCTCTTAGTCTTGACTTTTCATATTATATTGTCTTATTCAGCCAGCAACAGCAATCACTCTCAAATTGTTTAACCAGATTTTCATTCCCCACTCACTAAACAAGTCCATCCTTGAAGCAAATAAAATAAAATAAAAAAGTGATTTTCAGTGGCTTCATGGGTGGTTGGAAGAACTGTTCTCTTATGCCAGAAATTATCCTTTGTACTTCTATTAATTCCTCATTTTGATTTAAAATATATATTACATAATTCAAAGAATGTTAAGTAGTATAAATGTTACTACAAATATAGATTGTGTGCAGTTTTGTTGGTCATTGAATATTTTAAGAAGGAAGGATGTGATAATATTATGATATATGTTCTAAGCAGAAGTATAATCTATCCACAAAACTGTCCAGTAATTAAATCAGTTCTATACTTGATATAACCATTCTGTCTTGAAATCAATTTGAATTTCAGTTAAGAAAAGAAATTTTCGCTCAAAGACAGTAGTTAAGCAGATTAAAACATATTTAATATATTAACTAATATCTTTAGAGATACAAAAATAATAACCTTAAAAAGTGTTAATTTTAAACAATTAAAGATTTTAAATTGCCAACATGAACAAGTCCATTAAAATAATATTTTAAAAATTCTAGTAGTACTTTATTATTTGTCATTCAGTCAGAGTCCATTAATTTCTTAATTAATTAATTAATGGAAGTACAAAGGATAATTTCTGGCATAAGAGAACAGTTCTTCCAACCACCCATGAAGCCACTGAAAATCACTTTTTTATTTTATTTTATTTGCTTCAAGGATGGACTTGTTTAGTGAGTGGGGAATGAAAATCTGGTTAAACAATTTGAGAGTGATTGCTGTTGCTGGCTGAATAAGACAATATAATATGAAAAGTCAAGACTAAGAGGAGACAAGAAAAGAGTAAAGGAAATAGGATTACAAATTCTTAGTAATTACAGAATGCAGTCAAAATAATGGATGCTGTCAGTGTTGCCCTGTTTCACTCCTATGCTATCATTCTCATTTTGTGAGCTTCTAAATACTGGCATCATAGCTGAGCATCCATCTTAGAGATCTTTGCTAAGGGCAAAGTGAGAATGACTTGAGCATTGTGGCATACTTCAAAGTTAAAGTTTAATTTATTAAATTTTATAATTGGTAAAATGCAAATCAGTTATCTTTAAGACCCTAGTCTAAGATGATGTAATATATATATTTTAATATTATTGACCAAACACAAGAGTCCTAAATAATAGGAAGGCACATCAAACAGTCATTAATAGACACTATTGGATTTTATTACTATAATGAGGATCCATTTAAATTCTTGTGGTTCAGAAATCCAATAATAGCTAAGGATAAATAGAGTCAAATCAATTGGCAAGCAGAAAGTAAGACCCAATAATGTGATCCAGACCTAAGACAATAGTGGAAACTTGGAAAAATCAGAATTGTGTTGCCAATAAAGTTAGTCTTTCAAAGTCATACCCTTAATAGATGCTATCAAAGCAATAGAGATATGCAGGTTTCCCAATGCAGGTGAGTGTGCTAACTAGATCACGCTAGTCCTTCATGAGTGGGTCACATTCCCAATTAGTGGTTGATCTGTCTGGCTGTGTGCTTATGGATTTGTTGGGAAGAAATCTGTCCAGCTCAGTTCAGCCCAGGTGGACTTTGCTAGACTCTGCTTCACACGTCTTCACGCTTCAGGCCAAGGATAAATGTGTAACCCCTATAAAAGACATGCTTATCTCATTATAGAAGATAGAAACACAAGAGATTCAGCTAATTCATGCAATTATGTTTAAAGTTTTTGTTTGGATGGTGAAGTCCTCGTACATTTATTGGCCAAAATAAGTCACAAGGACAAGTCTGACAAGAAGGGGAAAATGTATGTTGTATATTTGGAGACACTGTAAATCACTTAGGCAATGGTGTACCTGTATACTTTTCTTTAGGAGAAGAAATTAATCAAGAACAATGAAAATATCTGTTAATACTCATCCACCTCAAAATCAGTAATACTGGACACTATTAAAAATATTAGAGGCACAAACTCCTTGCCCTGGGTAATTGTCAAGTAAAAGAAAAGGATTAATAATTTATTCATTCTAGGGCAATTGCCATATATATTATATATATATTTATAAAGATAAATGAAGTTTTAATATACAATGGAATATTACTCAGCCATCAGAAAGGATGAATACTTGCCATTTACATTGATATGGATGGAAGTGGAAGGTATTATGCTGAGCGAAATAAGTCTGTCAGAGAAAGAGAATTATCATATGGCTTCATTCATATGTGGAATATAAGAAACAGAACAGAGGACTGTAGAGGAAGGGAGGGAAAACAGAATGGGAGGTCATCAGAGTGGGAGAAAAACCATGAGAGACTATTAACCAAAGGAAACAAACTGAGGGCTGCTGGAGGGGAAATGAGTAGGGGGTTGGGGTAATTGGGTGATGGGCATTAAGGAGGGCACATGATGTGATGAGCACCGGGTGTTATACACAACTGACAATTTATTGAACATTATACTTGAAACTAATGATGTACTATAAGTTGGCTAATTGAATTTAAATAAAAAATAAATAAAATAAATGGAGTTTTATAATCACAGCAAAAAACCTAAATGAAATGGAGATAACTAATATTCTTGATAGAGAATTTAAAGTGATGATCATAAACATCCTCACTGGACTAGAGAAATGAGTGGAGGACATCAGTAAGTCCCTTAACAAAGAGATAAAAATGAACCAATCAGAGATGAAGAACACAAAAGTGAAATTTAAAATATATCAGATTGTAATAAATAGCAGAAGAACAAATTAGCACAGAGTAATGAAAAGTAATCAAGTTGAGCAAGTGAGAGAAAAAATGCAAAATGAGAAAAGACTTAGGAAACTCAGTAACTCCATCAAGCATAATAACATTTGGATTATAGGGATTCCAGAAGAGAGAGCAAAGGGGGAAGAAAATTTATTTGAGGAAATAATAGCTGAAAACTTCCCTAATCTAGGAAAGGAAACAGACATCCAGATTCAGGAGGCAGAGAAATTCCCCCAAAAAAATCAACCCAAGGAGATCCACACCAAGACACATATAGTTAAAATGGCTAAAAAGTAATGATAGAGAATTTTAAAAGTAGTAAGAGAAGAGAAGATAGTTACATACAAGGGAAACCCCGTAAAGATATCAGTGGATTTTTTAGAAGAAACTTTACAGGCCAGAAGGCAGTGGCATGATACATTCAAAGTGCTGAAAGGAAAAAAAATCTATAGCTAAGAATACTCTATCCAGGAAGGCTATCATTCAGAATAGAAGGGGAAATAAAGAGTTTCCCAGACAAACAAAAGTTAAAGGAATTTATGACTACTAAAACAGCCCTAAAAGAAATTTTAAAGAGGACTCGGAGTGGAAAGGAAAGATCATAAGTAAGAGTAAGGTAAGTAGTAAGCACATAAACAGTAAAAATAAATATATCTATAAAAATCAGTCAAGGGACTCACAAAATAAAAGGATGACACCGTATACCTTTAAAATGTGGGGAGGAGAGGAGTAAAGAAATGTACTCAAACTTAATCGACCATCAACTTAATATAGACTTCTAAATGCAGACAATGTTATTTATAAACCTAATGGTAACCACAAATCAAAAACAGATATGCAGAAAATATGGAGAAAGGAATCCAAATGTATCACTAAAGAGAGCCAAGTTAACATGAGGGAAGAGAGCAAGGGAAGAAGGAAACAGAGAAGAACTATAAAAATAACCACAAAACAAGTAAAAAATGGCAACAAATACATATCTATCAACTATTACTTTGAATGTAAATGGACTAACTGCTATAATCAAAAGATGAGGTGACAGAATGGATAAAAAACAAGACCCATCTAAATGCTGCCTACAAGAGACTCATTTCAGACCTAAAGACACATGAAGATTGAAAGTGAGGGGATGAAGAAATATTTATCAAGCACATGGATGTGAAAAGAAAGCCAAGGTAGTAATATTTATATAAATGGAGTTCTAGCTGACAGTCGTGTCAAGAGTAATCCTTTAATGAAGTCTTTGATTCAGGAAAGGGTCATCAATGTATAAAACCAATAAGTACTTCAGGAGGTCTTTCTAATGGAGGGACTATGATATCACCATCTGAACCACAGATCAAGCTTAATTAAATATGTAATAACCAGACATTATCTGTCACTGAACAATGTAATACTGAACATGTAATATCAGCTGAACCTAGTCAAGTTTCTAGAACTAACTTCCATCTACCAAAGGGAAAGTTAAGAACCAGTTAAATGACAGGATAAGGAAGAAATAAAGAGCTGAAGACTTTAAGAACTTTTATAAGATAACCCTGTCTTTATCAATTAGTGAAATATAAAAATTGGAAAATTTTATGAAAATAAGTATCTATTCTTTTCTTTATAAAATAATTTTTGAGCATTAAAAAAAACTTTTGTTTTGTTTTTTGGTTTTTGGTTTTTTTCCTAAAAGCCCATGATGACCTTTCCTTTAGGACCAGAAGAAAAACATTTACATATCCTAAATAGCTCATATGCATTTTTTTCTATTTATACCAATGCTCATTTATTTTCTATAACCCAATATATTTGTAAAATATTGTTTCCCCTTGTAAAAAGCTATGTATACTATCTTCTATTAAGAAATTTGTGTTTAAATATTTAGGAATTATATCATGTATTAAACACTCTCAGTAGTTTGTAGAGTGTGGAAATACAAGTTCTCTCCCTCCCCGACTTCCTTTCCTTCTCTCTGTTCTCCTCTCTTTCTCCTCCCCTACTTTATCTTGCCCATCTTCCCCTTCTTTTCCTTGTCCTTTCTTTTCTTCATTCCTAGACTTCTCAAAATGTTTCCACAGAATTCACATTTGCAACCAGCCAGTTGTCTAGAACAGTAGATATTTGTTATAATCTGTTCATATAGTTTGAACAACAGTCCTGCAGAAACAAACGTCAAACCCATATAATACAGTCAGAATTAACATTGAAACACTAAATTGCACGTTGAAAAGGAAAAACATTTTATTAGTCTTTGAAATAAAATACTGCTTACCACTTACTGAAAATATATTTTATGAGATAGTGAACAATTTAATATACACACTTCTTTGATAAGATATATTTAAGGGAGCTTCAAATCTATTTTATACTCCAAAGAAACCCAAAATAAATGGTTTTGCATTATATACGTTTGGGATTTTGCTACCACCTTCATCTCTTAGCCTCTTTCTGATACTTGTATCTTTGTGAAACTTGTTAAATATAATTGAGAAATATTTTCCAGCATTTTAAATGTACTTATAATGTAATTTTTATCACAATAGAAGCATTGTATTATATGATGGTGGGTAATATTGAAAGATCTAAATTATTTAATGTATAGAAAATTTCATTGCTTGAAAATTTCATTGCTTGAAAATTTTTGCAGAAGTAGAAGAAAAATAAGAAGGAAAGGAAGGATTTGGAAGTCTGCATATAATCTAAATTAATTAAATCACTGAAAATGAAAGTTTATATAACTCACTAAATATGAAGAGTAATCATTACTGAGCATCGTTTATGACCTTGCAAGGTAGGTACTGATATACTCACTTTAAACATGAAAAAATGATGAGCCTTAGTATGTAACATTGTCAAGGTCAGACAAATGCTATGTAGTGAAGGAAGATATCAAAATATTTATTTTGATTGTAGTAGCCATACCCTTAAACATTGTATAATGGTCAGGGCTAATATTCAAGTAGTACAAACCAGTGAAAATATTGTTTTATTTTTTTTTAACTGGCATCCATCCTGAGTTTTTATTGAATCTGGTTTGATGGGTTAATATCTATATCTTAATGGCTGTTAGATATCTTAAATATTTTACATAGCTACAGTTATCCTAGGAGTGCTGTGTGCCCATTTTTCTACTAGAGACAATAATTAGAGTAATAAAAGACAATTTTGACTAGTTGCCTTCATTCTTCTAAGTAGGAAACCAGAATTTTTCAATAGATAATGTGAATATATCATTGAGGTATAACAAATGAACATAAAAGTACATAAGAATTGAATGTAGAGCTTGATGCGTTTTTCATACTTTACACTTTTGTAGCAACACAGACCAGGGTGTAATATATTTCTAAAACCCAGAAGTTGAGTTCTGAGGAACTTGAGTAAGTTCCCTTTTAGTTGATAATATCATTAGTTTAATGCTGTTCTGTCTTCTATCCTTATAGTTTTTCTAGTTTTTAAATTTCATGCATCATGTGCCCTTTTCATTGGGCTTATGTCTATGAGGTTCATCCATATTGTCCTTGGCCATGTCTTTTGATGGACAGAGCACTCATTTTTATATACCAGTGATTATAATTGCTTGACCATGAGATGCTTGTGTGTGTGTGTGTGTGTGTGTGTGTATGAGTGTGTATTTAGCTTTTTTAGCAAACAATTCATGTTCTAACTATCAATACAGAAATTTTTCATTTGCTCTACATATTTGCCAACATTTTGTTATTGTATGTTCCTTTAAATTTAGCTTTTCTGGTATATGGGTTATTATAACACATTGTGGTTTTAATCTACATTAAATTAAATTAACTATCAGAAATGTGTTTCCTAAACACTATATTATATCATTTCTTCAGTTCTTAGCATAGTTCTCAGTCTTTCACAAGCTGCCCAGATCTCAGAAAATGTCTATGTTAAAAAGTGTTTTCAGTTCCTTAATTCCTCGTGCCGCCAGGCCAATCCTCTGAAGAAGCCAGAAGACTTTTCTAGTTTCTCTCTTCCCAGAAGGATTTTCTTTATGGGCTAAACACAATCCAACGTCCACACGGAGAAGTGGAAAACATGCTCAAAGAATCAAAGAGTCAGAGATGGGCATCTCACCTCAGATTGGCTCCATTCTGGAACTGAAGGTCAAATTTTCCACATCTTTCCAATATCTTTTAATATGACTTTCCAGCCTTACTTAATTCTTGGTATAGTAGTATTGTATTGGACTGTGGCAGTTTACTGTATTCTGGTCAGGAGAGAAAGACCTATAGACATATTTGTCTAAGTATCTGCTCTTAAATTTAGAAATAGCCAAATTTTTCACACTGTCCAGCTACAGATTAAGGGTTTATGTAATTGAATCACTAATCCTTGAATCATAAGCATCAACATAATTATTTAAAATAGATTGCAACAGTTGAATAGTTAGAATATATTTTCCATTGAAATTCTGACCTAAAACTCAGACTTAATTGTCAATCTTGTTTTAGAATTGTTTGTTTTTGTTTCTCAATACTCTAATTTACTTGGAAAACTAAAGAGTATTAGAAATAGTTTTACCATTCAAAATCTGTATTTTTATCTCCAAATGAGTAGCAATTCTATGAACGTTAAAAATCTTATTTCATTATTACAACCAGCTCCTAATTTCCCAAGTTCACTACTAAATTTATTAAGACTGTGTAGTGAGTAACCAAAACTGAACAAACAAAACATTGAACTAATTATCAAGAGATTTCCTATAGGCTGATTATAATAAGAAAGACATTTAAGAAGAAGTAATGTGACAGCTACTTTCTATTAATTAAATATCTAAAGGAATTTTTTAAAAAATTCTCAAGTTCGCTGTGAATTTTAGATATGCATAACTCGATTTCACAAACCTACATGGATAAACAGTTCACATTTTTTTGTGTTTTTAACTTGGCAGTTATTTGATTTTTGTTTATGGTTGGTGCATTGCTTAGGACAGATGTTTTACTGCTTTAATAAATACTCTTTAAAAAAACAGCTACTTAAAAAATAATTATTTCTCTATCACATAAAATTTTATTTTATTTTTTATTTTTTTAAGAATTTATTTTATTTTATTCTAGAGAGAGAGAATGAGAGATAGAGAGCATGAGAGGAAAGAGGGTCAGAGGGAGAAGCATACTCCCTGCTGAGCAGGAAGCCTGATGAGGGACTCCATCCCGGGACTCCAGGATCATGACCTGAGCCAAAGGCAGTCGCCTAACCAACTGAGCCACCCAGGTGCCCCTATCACATAAAATTTTAAATTAAAGCAAAGCAAGCCTGATATTGGGGCTCCACAATTTTGGGATATGGGCTCTAATTGTCAATTATTCTGCCATCCTCAACATGGGTCTTCTCTCTGGAGTCCAACCAACTTTCTGCATTGTCCCAAAAAGAAGAGAAGGGAAAATAGGAAGCACAAGTCTTCCAGTGGTTTAGAAAAGAGGCTGGTGAATATAAATTTAAGTGGCATCCCTATGTGCAAGGCTTAAATTTGTGTTTCTTTTGGAAAGTAAGACTGAAGAATTGATTAGTAGCTACTGGCTTTCTCAATAACACTTGAATGATTCTTTTACTTGAAAGGTCTCCCTTCCATATTTTTTTTCTTTTTTTTTCTCCTTTCCATATTTTAAAGTTAGGTTTTAAAGAATATTATTGGCTTGCATGTTCATGGAATTGGGTGTGTTGTTTAACCAACATCCCAGTTAATAATATTTAATGTAGATTTACTTCATACACTGTATTAGACAAGATTTCCCAGAGAAATAGATCCGATAAGATAATCTAGGATAGAAAAATAGATGATACATAGATAGATAGATAGACAGATAGATAGAGATTTATTATGAAAGATTAGCTCACACAATTAGGGAGGCTGAGAGATCTCAACATCTTCACTTTGCAAACTGGAGGCCCAGTCAAAACCCAAAATCCTGAGAACCATGGGAACTCACAGTGTTAAGTCCCATTCTGAGTCATAAAACCTAAGAACTGAGGGCTGATGGTGTGGGTCTGGGTCTAAGTCCTGAGGTCCAAGAACAAGGACCACTGATGTCAGAGGGCAGAAGAAAAAGATGAATGTTCCCCCTGAAGCAGAGAGGAAAAACTTACTCTTCCTCCACCTTTTACTCTTACATGCTCTTAAGAGATGAGATGAAGTCTACTGGGTGACAGCAGTCTTTTCTCTCCATTTCTAAGGAGAGGTTTTTCTTAACTATTTATTTTCTCTTCCCATTTTGTGGCAGGTCACTTAATTGCAGCACTGATTAAAAATTTAATGTATATATGTAGCTTTGAACTTTGCTCAATTTCATTCTGCATGAACAGTCTGCAATATGACCATTCCAAATCCCACTGGTCCAGGTTAGCAGGGGTTCTGTTCTTCTTTTCCTCTACTCTAATATGTCATGAATCCTTATGTCCATTAGAATATTTGTGAATGTTCTTTCTGGCCACCATTTGGCCCAAATTTGTTCTTAGAAAACTAAAGGACATCATGCCCACTGGCAGGTCCTGGCAGCCAGAGAGGCTGGACATGTCTTGATACTGAAGCTACTATCATCATGGCCAAGAAAAAGCAAAAAATTGTTAGTATTTTTGTTACAACAGTTTGTTTAGGTCATTTTTATTTTATTATTGCTTTTAATACTATGTTAATTATAACCCATCTCTAGTTTCATGATAAATGGACAGTTTTTCCTCCACATTTTTTTGTCCAAGTATGGACATTATTTTTTTAAAATACATCATGAACATAATTTATCTCTACAATTGCATTTCAGAATACATCCCAGACTCCCTTTTATTCTGCTTCTTTCAGACCATGGGCAGCTCTTTGCTTCCTTCCAACAGCTTCAGGCTGTCAAACATTATTCCAGGAACAAAAAAATCCAGATTCCAAAGAGAAGAAATAACAATAATAATTGTTGTTATTACTATTATTACTATTATTATTTTTACAAATCCTGGATAATGTTTTGCTATGATGAGGAAACTCACAGAGAAGTCTGGTTCCAAAACTCCACTAAGGAAGAACCGGAGGAATCCTACAGTTCTTTCTCCTTCAAATCAGCTTTCAATTCCCTTCTTTGGTATCTTTCCTATTTTCCTTACTCTAGTGAGAAATTTCCACTGAAATGCAACTCAAGTCTCCTTGTCAATCCATAAAACCATTAAAAGTAAGAATAAAATAATTCTGCTGAGCAAGGAGCCCGATGCGGGACTCGATCCCAGGACCCTGGGATCATGACCTGAGCTGAAGGCAGATGCTTAATGGACTGAGCTACTCAGGCATCCCAAGAATAAAATAAATTACATATGTTTTTATTTCTCTGTTATTTTGTTTTGTTTCATTTTAACCTAGTTCATCGCTACCCCCAAAGACATAGGTTGTGTTACTACACAAAAGGGAAAGATGCAGGACATGAACAATGTATGCATGGAATTCAATGTGGAGTAATCCACTCTCCTAATAAAAACGCAAAGAAAAATCAAAAAACAACTATTTCCTGTTCATGTATTTGTCCTGCTAGTTTCGAGGGTGTAGTGAAAATTTAACTCAGTGACTATCCTCTGTGAAGGGAAACACCATTTTCAATTTCCCATCTGCATTCAAGCCATGGTGGAACATGGTGGTAATTTTTACCCTTTCATCAATTTATATCCATATTCATCTTAAGCGAGAACACATGAATTATGGGAATATCCTGCTCGGTGGAAACATTAGAGATCTAGGTGAGGGTGGACAAGACATTGATCTGTCACCTTGTTTTTGTTCCACAGACAAAATAAATGAGTCAATTTACCCTTTGTTAGAAATCTAGTAATAGCAATGATCAATTTGATCAGTTAAGATGCTCATACCAAGAAACCTATTTTAGAAAATCTCTCCCTTAATTCCACTAGTTATTTCAGAGGCTAACTGGAAAAGAAAGTTATCCATTTTGTACATGAAATTTTGTAACACATAACATGAAAAAGTAAAAACATTTTAAGTATTACTTAAATGTGAACGTGAATTAAATATTGGCTATTGAAACAAGGATCATCAAGCCCTCTAAAGAGTTTGTCATAAGGCCTGCTTGAAGGTATTTCTTTTTTATTTGAATAAAAAATACACAAGATATTTTCCAGCAGGTAATTGAAATGTGCACCATGAGGGAAGTTGCTTGTACAGAAGAAAGTTATGTACACAAAAAATCATATGACTGTGTTTGTGTGATAATGTATAAAGGGAGCAGGGGGAAAGCCAGAAAAAAATGATTTGATTATAGTAGTTTCAAAAAAAAAAGAAATTAAACTTATGGGGAAATTTTGCATTCTTTGAAAAGTAAGTGAATACCTTGATTCAGTTTATTATGATAATTAACATAAAATGTTAGTATAATGTTCTTGTACCAAACAGGGTATTTCCTTTGAAGAGTATGTTGAAAGTCTTTCAATAGTTCTACAGTTTTTCAGAAATCGTGTTTTAACGAAAAGAATAGGAATAGAAATGTGTTTATAGGGGCTATAATATCATAATGTGAGCTTCCACCTTAAAATTATTATAGCTTTCATTGGCTCTGATACAGCATCTCAGATCACATCAGATCACATCTAATCACTTAGCAAAGGCATATTTTAATGTAAAAGGTTATGGGTATGACATACAAAATAGAGGTCTTTTGGGAACCATATCCTGTAGGAATATGAAATGACCATATTACAATTATTATTTCTGTAAAGTTATATGAAGAACATATGCATATCTTAAATGTAGTATTTTTTTGCTTGGAAATAACATTTAATATGGCCAGAGGACTTTCAATTTAGCAAGTATCAAGACATATTAAGTCAGAACTGAGGCAATTCACCTTCATCAAAATATATTTGATTATTTTCATTCTTCACAACTGATTCGAAATTATCTCACCTTGTCATTAGGTTTTCCTGTTCATGGGTCTTTTAAAGGATGAAGCCTTATTATCTTGCTAATAGTCATTAAGCACAGCTGCTTCATGTTCTCATTTGATCTACGTTGTATACAACAGGCCATAACAACTTCTGTAGATTAACAACTATTCTAATAGCTGGCATACACTTAAAGTTCTTGTTTGAGATTTATATTTTTTCAGGATATTATTGAGTTTAGATTTTTAATTTTTTTTTTAAATTTTATTTATTTATTTGTCAGAGAGAGAGAGAGAAAGAGAGCACAAGCAGGGGGAGTGGCAGGCAGAGGGAGAAGCAGGCTCCCTGCCAAGCAAGGAGCCCAATTTAGGACTCGATCCCAGGATCCCGGGATCATGACCTGAGCCGAAGGCAGAAGCTTAACCAACTGAGCCACCCACGTGTCCCTAGACTATTAAGCTTTTACCACTCATGTTCTAAATACAACTTCCTACTTCTTTCAGTTTCCTACTAAATTTTTCCCACTTAATCTTTTTAATGACTATTATCAACTCCCAGGCCATTAACTTATTTCCGTTTTCCCTATGAAACTTTATAATAACAAAATAATCATTTTTTAAAAGATTTTATCCATTTATCTGAGAGAGAGAGAGAGAGATCACGAGAGAGAGCAAGCATGAGCAGAGGGGAAGGGCAGAGGGAGAGGGAGACAAGCAGACTCCCCACTGAGTGCAGAGACACAGGGTTTGATCCCAGACAACCTGAACTGAAGGCAGATGCTCAAATGACTGAGCCCCAGGTGCCCCAATAAGAATGTAATCCTAATTCCTTACAACAAGGTAATCCTGATTCCTTCATTCCATACCTTATATCATTGCTTCCATTCATTTCACTTGTACATAAACATACACAGACGTGTGTGTCTATATGTATACACATATATATGCATGTAAACAAATACTAAATATACATAAACAGGGGCCCCTGAATGGATCAGTTGATTATGCATTCAATTCTTAATTTTGGCTGAGGTCATGATCTCAGTGTTGTGAGATCAAGCTTTATGTGGATCTTGATGGAGCCTGCTTAGGATTCTCTCTCTCTTCCCCTTGCCCCCCCGAAGAAAAATAAATAAGTAAATAAATATACATAAATATATGGATGCATATATAGATATCATATATACATAAGCATAATCTACTACATTGTCGCTATTATTTTGAGCCAACTGTTATCTATTAGATCAATTAAAAATAAGAAAAATAAGTTTTTATTTTACCTTCACTTAATTTTTCTTTGATATTCCTCCTTTATGTAGATTAAAGTTTCTGACCTATATTTTTCTTCTCTTCATGGAACTTCTTTTAACATTTCTTGCAAGGCAGGTCTAGTGGCAACAAATTCCCTCAATTTTTGTTTATCTGAGAAAATCTATATATCTTTCACTTTTGGATAATTTTGCAGGGTACAGAATTCTAAGGCTCTTGGGTTTTTTTCTCTCAACACTTTAAATATTTCACTACACTCTGTTCTTGCTCACATGGTTTTTGAGGAGACATTGGATATAATTCTTATCTTTTCCCCCTTTATATGAGGTGTTTTTTTTTTCCTCTGACTTCTTTCAAGATTTTTTCTTTATCTTTGATTTTGTATAGTTTGGAAGTAATATGCCTAGGTAGAGTGGGTTTTCCCCACCATTTACCCTGCTGTCTTTTTCATCTATATCCAGCTTAGATTCCTTGAGTCACTTTTTTTTTTTAACATTTAATGTATTATTTGTTTCAGAGGTACAGGTCTGTGATTCAAGAGTTTTACACAATTCACAGCACTCACCATAGCACATACCCTCCCCAGTGATTATCACCCAGCCACCCCATCCCTCCTACCCCCCACCACTCCAGCAACCCTAAGTTTGTTTCCTGAGATTAAGAATTCCTCATATCATGAGGTCATATGATACATGTCTTTATCTGATTGACTGATTGACTTATTTCTCTCAGCATAATACCTTCCAGTTCCATCCACGTCATTGCAAATGGCAAGATTTCATTCCTTTTGATGGCTGCATAATATTCCAGTGTGTGTGTGTGTGTGTGTGTGTGTGTGTGTGTGTGTGTATCACATCTTTTTTTTTTTTTTAAGCATCTTCTTTATTCATTCATCTGTCGATGGACATCTTGGCTCTTTCCACAGTTTGGCTATTGTGGACATTGCTGCTATAAACATCGGGGTGCATGTACCCCTTCGAATCCCTACATTTGTATCTTTGGGGTAAATACTCAGTAGTGCAATTGCTGGATCGTAGGGTAGCTCTATTTGTAACTTTTTGAGGAACCTCCATACTGTTTTCCAGAGTGGCTGCTCCAGCTTGCATTCCCACCAACAGTGTAGGCGGGTTCCCCTTTCTCCGCATCCCCACCAACATCTGTCATTTCCTGACTTGTTAATTTTAGCCATTCTGACTGGTGTGAGGTGGTATCTCATTGAGGTTTTGATTTGGATTTCCCTGATGCCAAGCGATGTTGAGCACCCTTGAGTCACTTTTTAAAATAGTCCTTTCTCAAATCACCAAACTAATTTGTCCTTTAGCCTTTCCTTATGTTTCTTTATGAAATTGTCAAACACAGGTATCTGTTACATGCTACTTAGCATTAGCAGTTAGAAATAATCACACAACTAAAATACTAATTTCACAAAAATATCTACAGACACCAACCCCAATCTAAACTTCAACATTGCAATCTTACTTTTTCTCATTGACTCACTCTCACTCTACAAAAACCATTTGAATCTACTCCCATTAGCTTCCTACATTTGGCCCTCATCTATAAGTATTAGTATTTTTCTCCTCAGGAAGAAAAACAAACAAACTTGGAATTATACAATTATGTCCTTAACTCCCTACTCCCATGTGTGTACCAAGCATTTGTTGTTCTCTCTTGTAATAGTGGGTGCATATAGATAATACTTCTCTTCTAAAAGCCCTTCTAGGGCACCTGGGTGGCTCATTTGGTTAAGTATCTGCCTTTGGCTCAGGTCATGATCCCAGGGTCCTGGGATGGAGTCCTGCATCGGTCTCCTTGCTCTGAGAGGAGCCTGTTTCTCCCTCTGCCTGCTGCTCCCCCTGCTTGTGCTCTCTCTCTCTCTCTTTTTCTGTCAAATAAGTAAATAAAATCTTTAAAAAAATAAAATCTACCTTCTAGATATGCCTGGTTGGCTCAGTCAGAGGAGTATTTGACTCTTGATCTCAGGGTCATGAGTTCAAGCCCCACTTTGGGAATAGAGCTTACTTAAAAAAATAAAATCTTTAAGAAAAAAATAAATAAAAGTCTACCTTCTACAAGTTATATTGTCTTTCTGTATTCTCAGGAAAATTGCTTATTTTTCCATTTTCCTATACCTCCCAGGTTTTCTCCTGATTCTTTCTTTGAAAACTAAAGCTAGGATTTGTCAGGTAAATCAATCGGTTTCCCTATCTTATAAGAATATAATATCTGCAAATAATAAATGTTATCTATTTCTTTATTTAAATGACCAATTTAAGTAATTGCCTTGTCATAGTACATTGATCAGGGAACCTCCTACTGTTCTGGAACATTATGGTCATGGTATTGATGGTGGTGACAGTGGCAATCCTACTTTTGTCATTCCTACAGTAAGCTCTATGTTATATTTTATTAATGGTAAGTAGTAACCTAATATAGTGAGCACATTAGCTCTCCATTTTTCCATTTTGGGAAAACTATACAGTTAAGGCTGTTTGTCTCAAGAAATATGGCAAACTATGCTATAAGGCCATCAGTGCTTGGGGTTTAAGGATGTGCAATGGTTTTGATTCAAAATATATTTCTTTCTAACAAATTTTTATATATTTATTTTTTTTAGAAAGGGAGGTGAGAGGGACAGGGGGAGAGGAAGAGAGAAAATCTTAAGCAGGCTCCACATGCAGTGCAGAGCCTGACGTGGGGCTCTATCTCACTACCCTGAGATCATGACCTGAGTTGAAATCAAGAGTTGGATGCTTAATTGACTGAGCCACCCAGGTGCATCTCAAATTCATTTTTAAATTCACCTGGTACTAATTTTGTGTTTGGTCATTTTCTGGAAATATGTCCATTTTGTCTCACGACTTAAGATTTATTGATCCATTTTAAAATAATAGTTTCTTTAAACTATTCTGTCAGCTATTTTCTGTATCATTATACATTTTAGTTTATTTATATCTTCTCTATTTTTATAATACAATTATATATCATATCACTTAAAGTCAGATTTTTAAATCTCCACTATTTTCATTTTACTTATTTTTGCACTTAACGTTTTAAAGCTGTTATTTGCATTTCTTTGCTCTTTTCTAGGTTGTGTTCTTCATTAAGTCATTTCGTTTTTCATGTTTACTGGATGTAGTAGGCAGAATAATCCCCCAAAGATGTCCAAATCCTCATCTTATCCCCAGTATTCCCAGTGAAATGTTGCTTTACATGACAAAGGAGCCTATAGACATAATTGAAGTTAAAGATTTTGAGATAGAGAGATTATTCTGGATTACCCAGGTGGCTACAGTAATCACATGAATCCTTAAAAGTGGAAAAGAGTCAGAAGAATGGAATAAAGGGCGTGACTTGAGGAGTTGATAGGTTGTTGTTGACTTTGAAGACAGAGAAAGAGAGCTAAAGCCAAGGCATGTAGTCAACCCCTAGAAACTGGAAAGGGCAAGGAAATCGATTCTCCCTGAAAGCCTTCATGAAGGAACATAGTCATGCACAAGGATGCCCATGTCAGGGGCTGATTTTTGGACATAATCAATGTTTACAATTATCTTCTGTTACTGGTTTTCAAATTATTTTAATGACAGAATGACATGATCAGAAGTCATGGTCTGAGCTTCTTTAACAATTTACTGAAGTTTAGTTTGTAACTAATTCATGGTCACTTTTTTTAATGTTATAAGATACATCAAAAATAATTATTTTTGTTTATTTCATCTACTTCATCTCATTTTCAATATTTTTCCCTGTGTATTTCAAATTTACAATCATAAATTGCTTCTCAAGCTGTCAAAAGAGGAGTAGTTGGTTTTGTACGCAGCTGGGCTTTCTAGAAGAGCTAAAGAAGTAGAATTATGGAAGGTTAAAAGACATCCTCAAGGCAGAGTAAAGATGTTACCCTCACAAAATAAGATATTTTTTAAAAAGATTATCCTTACCTTGTAATCACTTTGCCCTTGTGCTGTGCAGCTCAAATAGATTAGAACACTCACTGGTTATGAGTAAGCTTCCATATCTTCTTCCCCACTCTTAGTCTTCATTCACTTAAGAATACATCAAAGATTATGCTACTGATCCTAGGGACCACATGAGTCAGTGCAGGGCAGGCTACTTATATTCTCCTCTATGGTGGAGACAGAGTAAATACCACCTAGGACAATATGGGCAATATAAAGGGTATGTCTGAAAAATTCTCCCTCGCCTATAAGAACTAACAACTTTCTGAATAAAAAACCTGATAGCAGTTGTCACTGAAGATCGACGGAAAGAATGAGAAAGAGAAAGAGAAAGAATGCCATTTAGAATTTGGTGTTACAAAAAACTGCATTTAGATAATTGTTGGGGATATTACTACCACCCCATTCCTGATGTTTCCTTCTGTTTAGAGGAAATTTCATAATAAAGGACTGAATATTCTGCTGATACATTTGAGGACCATAAACTTGGGATATTTCCATTTTAGCTCCTTCCTCTTTCTCTTGGGGAATCATGCTGCTTGCAGTAAACACACATTCTACTACTTGGCTCCTTCACACAAGAGGTAGGCTCCATTTTCTGATGTGATCTGGTAGTCTAGCCACTTTGATATTGAATATTCTGAGGTTTTAACTGTAGGAAAACCATTAGCCATGTTTTCCAGGTCGGCTATATCAATATTAAATTTGAGATTTCTGTTGTGCACATGACTTTTGTTGTAGTTTTGTATTACTTACCAGTGTTTCAGGGTTGAGGTGGAAAACAAGAATGTTTTATATTGGACCTCCATAATATTCATTGGTTCCTTCAAATCTTACTAAAAAAGGGAGAAAAATTGGGGCACCTGTGTGGTTCAGTCAATTAAGCGTCAGACTCTTGATTTTGGCTCAGGTCATGATCTCAGCATCTTGAGATCGAGCCCTGTGTCAGGCTCCTTGCTGGGTGTGGGGCCTGCTTGAGATTCTCAATCTCCCTCTTCCTCTGCCCCTCCCCCGAAAAAATTAATTATAAAAGGGGAGAAAAATTAGGAGAATAAATCAACCTCTTTAAAGATAAGAATCAAGCCTTCTGTAAGCTACCTATTTGAATAATGATGAGGCTATGTGGAATAAATTAGATTCTTTTAATTAAAAATACTAACACCCAAACTGTTGATTATCATCTATAAAAAGCCTGGCCTTTTAATCAGATCTTGGTTTAACTTGTAATCATCTTTCAATATCATTACTTATTTTCTAGGTTTTTGATAATTCAAATATGTTGTAATTACTTTTCCAGATAAAGGTATTTCTTTGATATCCTTGTGCTCTCTTGAAACTACAAACCGGAGATTAAACAAAGAAAGAAAGAACTGTAGTAGTGGTAAAAATGCAAGACAAATAGATCAGCATGTCAGCTTTACATCTGGCTGGTATCATGATGACAACAGATCTGTTAAGGGAAATGCTTCTCTGACAAGCTTTTTAATTAGAATTACAATCATCTTCCCAGAAATGATCCTTAAAATAGTCTACTGTAAATGGATGAAAATAAATAGTTTGTCTCCCCCCAGATCTCCTGAAATAAAAGAACCAAAGACAAAGAGTCTTACAAAATACCATAATTTTCAAGGTGGAAATGTGGAAAGAGCAGTTAACATTAGATACCACTAAGTGTTGCTGTGATTGGAAGTGTTGTTCTCTTTTTTCTTTTCCACTTTCCTTTTTTAGATTTATGTGATTTATGTGGATGACTAAGTGATAGTTTATGTCACGAACTGTCATTAAACAGGTTCTCTATTTACAGTGCCTCTACCTCAGTGAAAATCAAGGCAATGAGAATTTTTTTTTAATTTAAATGTAATGTAACACAATGTAAGACCATGTGAAAAATCCTAGGTGGTTTAAATCCTGCTACCTACATTTGGTATCAGGGTCACCTTGGAAAATTCTTTAATCTCTTTCAAGGTCAATTCCTGATCCCTAAATGATAGACAGTCCTTTTTTTCGTAATTTACTTGTGAGAATCATACAATGTAACACCACTTAAAAATAATTTCTTGAAATATTCGGAATAGAAATAAAGAAAATATATATTTAAGCACAGGGCATAGCACTGATTTATGTTTTGTTGGAAACAAATTTAATTTGGCTTGTCAAGAACCTTAAAATTTGCAGGTTTAAAGAGATTTGATGATACTCATTAAATAAGAATATTTGTGGAATAAAGAATCATGGAATCTCAGAATTGTGAAGGACACTATGTATCATATTTCCCAAATATCAATATGATTATAGTCTTTTTAATAATATGACTGCCAAGAGAAAACTAACATTGTCTTAAGTTTTTATATATTCGTATTAACACACTTTTGAGAATCATAGAATTTTACATGGAAGAGGACTCCATTACATTTTGATCTCCATAAAGAAAAAAAGTTTTATACACAATCATAGTACTGAAGTAATAAGATCATGTAACTATTCTTTTTTATTACTTTTTAAATTTTAAATTCAATTAATTAACATATACTGTATTATTAGTTTCAGAGGTAGAGTTCATTGATTCATCAGTTTTACATCATAACCCTGTGCTCATTACATCACGTGCCCTCCTTAATGTCCATCACCCAGTTACCCCATCCCCCTACCTCCTTCCTCTCCAGCAACCCTCAGTTTTGTTTCCTATGATTAAGAGTCTCTTATGGTTTGTCTCCCTCCCTGATTTTGTCTTGTTTTATTTTTCCCTCCATTCCCCTATGAATCTCTGTTTTGTTTCTTGAATTCCATATATGATTGAGATCATATGATAATTGTCTTTCTCTAACTTATTTTGCTTAACATATACTCTCTAGTTCTGTCCACATCATTGTAAATGGCAAGATTCTATTTAAGTATGCCTAATATTCCATTATATATATATATATACATACACATATATATATACCACATCTTCTTTATCCATGTCAATGGTCATCTGGGCTCTTTCCATAGTTTGGCTATTGTGGACATTGCTGCTATAAACATTGGGTTGCAGGTACCCCTTCGGATCCCTACATTTGTATCTTTGGGGTAAATGCCCAGTAGTGCAGTTGCTGGGTCGTAGGGTAGCTCTATTTGTAACTGTTTGAGGAACCTCCATACTGTTTTCCAGAGTGGCTGCTCCAGCTTGCATTCCCACCAACAGTGTAGGAGGGTTCCCCTTTCTCCACATCCCTGCCAACATCTGTCATTTCCTGACTTGTTAATTTTAGCCATTCTGACTGGTGTGAGGTGCTATCTCATTGTGGTTTTGATTTGTATTTCCCTGATGCTGAGTGATGTTGAGCATTTCTTCCTGTGTTTCTGGCTATTTGTATGTCTTCTTTACAGAAATATCTGTTCATGTCTTCTGCCCATTTCTTGATTGGATTATTTGTTCTTTGGGTGTTGAGTTTGATAAGTTCTTTATAGATTTTGGATACTAACCCTTTATCTGATAAGACATTTGCAAATATCTTCTCCCATTCTGTCTGCTGTCTTTTGGTTTTATTGACTGTTTCCTTTGCTGTGCAAAAGCTTTTTATCTTGATGAAGTCTCAGTAGTTCACTTTTGCCTTTGGTTTCTGTTCAGATCATACAAATCTTTCACCTTTTACCTATGTAACTCTTCTATGGTAAATATAATCCCTAAGTTCTTAAAGAGACATTTTTAGAAGAGATAGGCTAATGAAATATTATCTACAAAACTTCTAGAAACTTAAAAAAAGGTATAATTTTTAAGAATATATTACAGATAATTTGTTCTGTTTCCCTTTCTTAGTTTTTGTAACATATAATTTAAAAATGTTTTCCCCTTTTCAATATACTTAAGTTTGTCTCATCTTTAGTGGCCCCAGGGCATAGCCAGTATTCTGGCAATTATTAGGATAGAACCTATTTTTCCTGGCATGGTTTGTTCTATAAGTTACATGAACCAAATAACCAGAGAAGGGAAATCTGACAGGCAAAATCTGATTTAGGAGAAGAGAAGGTAATAACCCAGATGCTGTTAGTCATACACTACTTCTGTTTTGAAACTTCTAAGTTAAATCTTTCATTTTCACCAATTATGAGTATTTTTTAAAAGATTTATTTATTTATTTTAGAGAGCGAGCATGCATGTGGGAAGGGGCAGAGGGAGGGGGAGAGAATCTCAAGCAGACCCCCACTGAGCATGGAGCTCACCATCACTGATCACTTAAGCCAAAACCAAGAGTCGATGCTCAACTGACTGAGCCACCCAGGCATCCCTCAATCTTTCAATTATGAGTAAACCAGAAGGAGAGGGTGTTAGAAAATGGATATAAAAGCAAGTGAAGTTTCTATTTCAACCAGGATGACAGATTACATAACTTGGCCAACTATCTCTCTGCAAATCACTTAAAAAAAAAAAGAAGAAGAAGAAATATTAAAACCTATTTTAAAAGGCATTGCTGAAATAACAGTGAAATAAGATTTAAGTGGTTAAAAATGAAAGCAAAAAAGGAATTCTGTGATGTAAATCTAGCTATTTCACAAGCAGGTAATTTTGAAGCATTTTGAACTTCAATTTATGTTTTGAAAGTTGTGCAATGGTCTCAGGATAAGGTGTAAAGCCTATGCACACCCCCTTGGGCAATTAATAATCATATTTCTAGATATCAGCTCTGTTTATGTAGAATACAATACGGCATGGTAGTCCAGTGTTCCCACTGCAATAAATAGAAGAAAAAGTACAAAGGAGTAATAATTTAACAGGCTTTTGAGCAAACAGGGGGGAAACAAGGGAGGACTTGATGAATTAGAACTGAAGGATAAAGGGACATCCCAAGGTGACCTTGGGAAGTTTTACACTCCTGAAGGCATTTTTGATCCAAGACACAGACTGAGGATCAAGGATAGCTCACACAAAGGTTCTCAAAGAGGAGAAAGAGAAACCAATGAAGATCTTGGTTACCTTGAAGAAGTGTCATGAATAGACTGGAAATTAGAGAAGCCCAAAACTCTGCCAGTTTCCCTCAATTTGTTAAACTGCTTAGACTTAATGCAAAATGCAGTGTTACTAAGTTCAGTCTAAAAAGGCAGAATGAAATCCACAATAATCTAATAGTGCCCAGAAAACAAAGACCCACCAGAAAGAATGTACTTTTGCTAAGAGCAATTATGAAAAAATTATATATCTATAGTTTATTTTTCCTATATGTAATACTAAATGGAAACATCCTTTAAGCAGAAAGAAGATACCTCTCTGAAAGTTAGTCTCCATTACAAGATATTTTCTAGATTTGGAAGTTACAAGGATGGGAGCTAACATAAAAAGAGCTAGGAGAGCTATGATAAATTGTATCCAAGGCTGTGAGGGCACAGAAGAGAGAAAAATTTGCCAAGCACCCAGTCAAAAGTTCGGGGGTTGGGGAGGGCATGGCCAAGAAGAAAGACAAATCATAGGGGACCAGAGTTTACTAAATTTGTGACTAACTGTATCTTCAAGCTCAATCTTTAACTGAATGGGTCAGAACCTCTACCTAGGTGTCAAACACACACAAAGATACACATACAAACACACATACAGACATTTACTTTACCCAAAAGTAGGCAAGAAAGAAAAATAAATGATTAAAAATTGATGAAAAAATGGAAAAGACAGAGAATGGCTCACCTAAACTAAACTGTAGTGATAATTAAATTATATATAAAGTATATACACTCCCAGTGAAAGGAAGGGGTTATCAGACTAGGTAAAAAAAAAAATTAAAAAATACACCAAATTACATACTCTCTATAAAAACCCAATTTAAATATAAAGATGCAGATAGGCGCAAAATAGAAGAATTGAAAAGATAATTCAATTCTAACTCAACTGATGTGTTATATGGCAAAAAAAAAAGACATCAAGAAGACTAAACAATTTTAGGGGTGCCTGGGTGTCTCAAATGGTTTAGCGTCTGCCTTCGGCTCAGGTCATGATCCCAGGATTCTAGGATCAAAGCCCGCGTCGCGCTCCCTGCTCAGCGGGAGGAGTCTGTTTCTTTCTTTCCCTTTGCCTGCCTATCTCTCTCTCTCTCTCTCTCTGTCAAATAAATAAATAAAATCTTAAAAAAAAGACTAAACAATTTTAAATGCATGCCTGAAACAAACAATAAATCTTCAAAATATATGAAACAAAGTTTAGATAGCCAAAGGGAGAAAAAGTAAAAGTCACAATTACAGTTAGCAATTTTAGCAATCCTTCATCATTAATTGATGAGGCAAACTTGTAAGGATACAGAAGATTTTGAGAATAGTATCAACCAATACATGACCTAAGTGACATTTTTAAAACAATATAAGAAACAAATTCAGAATATATACAGAATATATATTCTTTATAATTGAACACAGAACTGTCTCCTGGATAGTCCATATACAAGATCATAAAACATATCACAAGAAAGTTCAGCAGACTGAAATTACACAGAACACATTTTTTACTCAAGTGATATTAAATTAAAAATCAGCAGCAAATATAAAATAAAATGAAATGAAAAATATAACTACAAGTATATACAACTAAAATAAAAAAACTGACAAATTTTATCTTTGTAAATAGAATTTTTAAAAAGTATGAGGAAAATGAAAATGAATAAAATACAAAAGAAACACTAGGAAAAAGTAACAAGAAAATAAAATTGGTTCTTTAAAAGTATTAATAAAATTGACAAACCCCTAAGAAGACTGTTTTCAAGAAAAGGTGAGTAGGGAAGATGATTGTCAGTATCAAGAATGAAAGAAAAGACAGTGAAACTTAAGAAACCGGGTGAAGAGCTCAGTTGAAATTCTCTAGCTAAACAACATTTAGTGGGTGGAAATTATAAAGTAAAATCATTTAAAAGTTACTGGAAATTGGTCTAGGGCCTACAGCAAGTCAAAAGCATTTTTTTCAAGGAAATCTACTAACTCTTAGTTTATAGCATTTAAGCCAGAACTGCTCTCATCTCCAACCTAGCTGTCTGTGTTGCAGAATTTCTACTATAAGGAGATGTGGGCAAGAAGACGGGATCCATTTCCCCCCAGTTTAACAAGAGCCAGAGTTTAACAAGGAGAACAACAGAGCAAAGACAAAAGGGGTTCAGCTAAAAATACATTCATCCCTGGAGGCCTGGTAGGTTGGGCATATAGGCTGGGCTGTGCGCATTAAGACTAGCCAGAGTAGGTACTTGAGAAGGACTTTTCCCAAGCTGAAAACAGTGCATATTGAAAGCATCCTCCAAGTCACTCACAGGTTCATCAGAAAAGTAAGGCAGCTTCTGATAGTTCTAGAAGCCAGAAGTCTAGAATCAGTATCACTGGGCTGGTAACAAGGTGTCAGAAGGGTCATACTCTCTCTGGGTGTACAAATTCAGAAATAAATATACTACTGTTGAATACATTTCTTAATAAAAGAATAGGCACATAAAGTTACAATTTGTTTTTGAAAATAAATTTCACCTAACACGATTAAGTGGATTTATTTTTTACTGTTTGTCTAAGACTCAGTGCTTTACTATGACTATTACATTTTTATATCAGTTCATGTAAAAACACACACACACACACACACACACAAACCCACAAAAACTCTATTTATATCAATCCTAGCTTTTTGTACAAATTCTGTATTTGTTCTGGGCATGAGGTGGGGGGGCAAAAATCAAAGTCTTGGGTAATTTAAAATACTTCACAGAACAGTGCTTTCTCTGGGTGTTTCTCCTACTAAATTCCCCTTGTTGTGCTAAAGGAGGCAAAGGTGTTGCTGGATACTGCCCTTTCAGGAAGAATATAGAGCAGCAGGCTGATAAAGGGTGTAGTACTTCAGCTAATTTTAAACAAGCATACACAAAGTTTCCCATACTTCGATGTATTTGAGTAAGAAGAGGGAATAGATTACTTGGCATAAGCACTAGGATATGTTTTATTTTCTATCCTAAAAAACATTTTACAATTTTAACACTGTCATAGAGTAACTTCATTTTTTCTTATTTATTTTCCCCTCCTCTAAGGCATTGGGAGTGGAGACATAAGGATTATCTATGCCACTTCTTACCACCACTTGAAAATCTGTCCTTAACACACCCTCAACTGTGAAGTACGACGAAGGAGAAGAGGGTACATCTCTTGAGGATCTCCAAAATCGAAATATTTTGAATGGGTATGTTGGGACTTTTAAAAAGAATTTAGAACTTTTAAATTTATATAATAAGTTGGCTTTACGACAGTTTTCCCTTGGCAAATGGAAGAAACCTGGAGACAGAGAAAGACGTTTACCCAGTGGTACAAACTAATTCACTAAAGGAGTTACATTAGGCTTAAGGAAACATTCTTTTTGGTATAAAAATATTAGCTAGGGTTTCTCTGTTCTATATATACCCTGGGAGTTGGAATATTGTGGCTAGAGTAGAATACATTTTAAAATTTAGATTCATATTTTAAATGAAGGTTGTTAATTCTCAACCAAATTTTACCTAATATACCAAAAAAAATCGTGAGTATATACCAAGGATATTTGAATAAATAACACGGGAGAAAATATGGCTTTTTCATTTAGAGAAGAATGTTTTCTAACTTAAAACTGCTGATAAACTAGATGAACTTTTGTGAGGAAAGCATGTGATAATAGAAAATGCTTCATTCCAGTTAGTAGAAATATCTGTGCAAATATTTAATCCCAAGGTTCACATTTCTTATTTTTAAATGGATAGGACTTTAGTTTGCATCTATCTATTGGTTGTTATTATCATAAGAATGTAGCATAGAGTCTATTAACCATTCCTAGCCCCTATTTTATAACTCAGAACTGAGGAACTGTCATTTTACTCCTGAGGAAACCCAACTGTGCTGTGCAAACTTTTTTCTTTTTTAAGTACTATTACATGTGGTAGCCATAGTTACCTTTGGTATAATGAAGGGGAAATTCAAAAGCTGAGGATATAAAACGTTGATGGAGGAACGTAAAGCAAAGGACACATTTCTTTGCAGGGTGAACCTGAAGACACAGAGTTGAGAAGCAGCACATTGGTAAGACAGTCTTTTGAATACTTATGGATTTTGAGAATTAAAGAGAGAAGAGCAGGATATGAAAACTTTGCAGAATGTAGAATTGAATCAATTACAAAAATTGACCAATTTCACACTGGTAACTGTTCTGAAAATCTGTAGTACTGCAGGGAAATTTTTTTTCCATATCAGTGGTAGAGCTATCTCTATAATGAGTCAGAGAAATACAATTTTAAAATACACACTTTTGCAGATTTCGTTATGCATCATCTAAATCAAATGAAATATATAGACACAGAACATGCTGTACGGGAATGTATCTGACCTTTATATAGACAATTATGTCATAAGAGTTACAATGAGCTTTGAAGAAATCACTGAAAATTGTATGTGTTCAAGCTTTTTGGTGGAAGTCTTATGTCCTAGAAAAAAAGATCTTTTTCCTTCGAATCTTGACTCCAAAAGTAATTTGTAGCAAGCCTATGTATTTAAAGGAAGAGCAATAACTCCTTAATATTTTGGTAGGGGGGACCAGCAATAAATGCTCAGAAATGTTGAATATTTTACTCACAAAAGAACAGGAAAGACTTTAAGCCAAGTGAAAGTTCATGTTCAATTTATCATTGAGGAGTCAGGATTAAGGACCAACTGAGAAAATAAAAATTAAAAAATATAAATGTAAGGATAAATACTGGATATAAGTGCTAAATAAATAATACAAACGTCATCCATGCAAAATGAATGAAGGACCAATGTCTAAAATAAAAAGTCATAGAAAGAAGAGAGATAATGTGCACATTTAACAATTTTAAGTTATCTATAGGAGACAGAGACAGAATTTTATTTTAAGGAGTTGAATTATCCATGACTTCAGGGGACTGATTTTTAAATGGGAGCAGGTAAAACATATTTAAAATATCAGTTGAGGGGTACCTGAGTGGCTCAGTCAGTTAAGCTTCTGCCTTGGGCTCAGGTCATGATCCCAGGGGCATGTGATTGAGCCCCCCATCCTGCTCCCTGCTCAGCGGGAAGCCTGCTTCTCCCTCTCCCACTCCCCCTGCTTGTGTTCCCTCTCTCGCTGTCTCTCTTTCTGTCAAATAAATAAATAAAATCTTAAAAAAAAATTGTTGTTCAAAGAGGTTTCTGGAATAAGTCAAACTATACTGTTTCTGAATTATCAACAGAGAGGTTATAAAATCTGGCGTGTCTTTTGCATGTTGACAATCAGCAAGGAAGCCAACCTGGCTAGAGTGGGGTAAGAAGAAGGATAAGCAGGGATTTAGATCTGGAAGTATGCAAGTAGGAGACAACTCATGTAGGCTCTTGTAGGTATGGTTAAGACTTTGTATTTTATTCTGAGTGAGGCTGAAAGCCCTTGCAAAGTTTTGAAAAGAGACATGAAATTCTCTGATTAATGATTTAACCAGATCACTTTTGTTCCCCTGTGGAGAATGGTCTATCATGGAAATCAGTTCCATACCTCTAAGCTTAAAAAAAGAAGAGAAGAAAAGAAAAGAAAAGAAAAAAGAATGTTTAAAAACCCATAGTTGTAGATATGATAAAGTAAGAAGACTCGCTCCCACCGACAACAGCAATAAAATGTGCACAGAAGGCATGGAGCTATCTGAAGATTCCAGAAAGAAAAAAAAAAACAGGACAATTGAGGGAGAAGACTGGTATTAAGAATACCACAGGTGGGTGCCTGGGTGGCTCAGTTGGTTAAGTGACTGCCTTCGGCTCAGGTCATGATCCTGGAGTCCCAGGATCCAGTCCCACATCGGGCTCCCTGCTCAGCAGGGAGTCTGCTTCTCCCTCTGACCCTCTTCCCTCTCGTGCTCTCTATCTCTCATTCTCTCTCTCTCAAATAAATAAATAAAATCTTAAAAAAAAATAAAAAAAGAATACCACAGAACGTTTAATGTTTTTTTTTTTAAATCTGGTATTCCTGATGATTATGATATAATCTATGAATAGTTTTATTTTTTACTTTCCAATCGATGATTTTATTTATTTTTCTTACTTAATTATCCTGGTTAGAAACTCTAGCGATATGATAAATAAGAGTGGTGAGAGAAGGCATCCACTTTCTATTCCAGAACTTAGAGGGAAACATTGATTTTTTTTTACCATTAACTATAATATTTTCTATGTGTTTTCCACACAGAAAACACACACTTTTTTTTTAAATTGGGGTGAGGAAGTTCCATTTTATTCCAAGTTTGTTGAGTCTTCTTATCATGAAGGGATGTTTGCTTGTTTCAAATATTTTTTTCTGCATCTAATGTAATGATCATTTGCTTTTTCTGTTTTCTATTCTATGATATGATTTATTACATTGATTGATTTTTGATGTGAAACTAACTGCATTCCTAGAATAAATCCCACTTGGTCACAGTTTATAATTCTTTTTATGTGTTGTTAGATCAGTTTCCTACTATTCTGTTGCCAATTTTTGTCTTCATATGAATAGGTCCTATTGGTCTATAGCTTTCTTTTCTCATGATGCCTTGTCTGGTTTTGTTATCCAGGTAATACGGGCTTCAGTGAAAGAGTTGGAGAGTATTCTCTCCTATCTTTCTGAAGTCTGTGAAGAACTGGTGTTAATTATTCTTTAAATATTTGGTAGAATTTGCTAATGAAGTAGTCTGGCCCTAGGCTTTTCCTTGTATTTTTTAAGGACTAATTCAAACTCTTTACTTGTTATACTGCTGTCTATTCACCTGGTCTATATTTTTCTTCAGTCAGCTTTTGTTGTTTGCATCTTTCTAGAAATTTTTATGCTTCATCTTAGTTGTGTAATTTATTGTCATATAATTTTTCATAGCATTTCTTTAGAATCCTTTTTATTGTTCTAAGGCTAGTTAGTAGCAATGTCCTTTCATTTCTGATTTTGTTAATTTGAATTTTTTCTCTTTTATTCTCAATGGAGCTAAAGGTTTGTCAATTTTAATTTCTTCAAAGAACCAGCTTTTGGTTACATTGTTCTTCTACTGTTTTTCTCTTCTCCGTTTTCATGTGTTTGAAGATTTATTCATTTTCATCATTCTTTTTTCTTTCTTCTTTGGATTGTATAATTTCTATCAATCTATATTTAAGTTCAATAATTCTTCTTCTGTTTCAATTATTGCTAAGCTGCTCTAGTGAATTTTCATTTCATTTATTGTACTTTTCAACTTCAGAATTTCCATTTGATACTTTTTTATAATTTCTGTCTCTTTATTGATATTATCTCTTTACGAGATATGGTCATCACATCTGTCTTTCCTTCTTCAATCAGGATTTCCTTCAGTTCTTTGAACATATTCATAATGGCTGCTTGAAGCCCTTCTCTGTTCAATACAACATCTGGTTGCTTTCATAGGCAGTTCATGTTCCCTGATTTTGGAAGGGGGTGTAGGGGTCAAACTTTCCTGTTCTTTTGCATATCTTGTAATTTTTGTTGAAAGCTAAATAGCTTACATAATATATTAACTAGTTGAATTATTTTAGTGAAATCTATTTCCCCACTATAACACAAAGCCTGTGCCATTATTCCTCAGTGGGAACAACCTTGAGTATGTCCATAATCACCCAGTGGTTTTGGCAAATCTCTCTGACCAACTCTTTTCCTGGCCCTTCATAACTGTTAAGCTCCATTAATTGCTGGCTAGTTGCTTTTGTTTTCTACAATGCTCTGGGTCATAAATTGCTTCACAGAGAGGTTGAATTACATTTGGGCTTTTTGGAAAGGATGGTTCTGGGATCAGTGTTTCAGATTTGTTCTGAGACCAAAGCAAAGTTATTTCAACATTTTTCCCTCCATTTCTGTCTAGCAAACTAGCTAGTTTACAGTTTATCCTGTAATCATCCGTGATTCCATCAGTCTTCTCCTAATAGCCTTTCACCACAACTTCCACTCTTGGTAAGAATATGATTAGGCTTGAACTTCTCTGTGGCATATGAACTCAGTCCCTTTGGGGGAAGATTGGAGTTCTCTTCTAAGGCCTGTTTCTCACTTCAGGCAACATATCTGAACCACTACTTTCGTGTCAAAGTGAGTACAATGGTACAGTTTTGAGTCACACTCCTACTAAGGAGCTGAGAATTTGGTGGATAAAGGGCAGTAGCCTCAGGTCTCAACTCGCTTCTCTTGGTGTGGAACCTTCACCTCACATGCCAAGGCAAGGGTGATTTGGGCCCATATTCTCAGCAGCACCACACCCAAGTAGAGCTTCTGTTCCACAGTGGAAACTGGGTAAAAGAAGGGAACTCCCACCTCTTGGCTAAAGTACTCAGAGGGAACATCAATACCAGATAGTTGGGTGCAGGATGAGAAATGTTGATGTCTTGCCCATCCCAAGATATAATCCTCTGACCAGGATCTGGGCATATAGGGACACCTGGCTTCTTGGCTGTATGATTCTAGAGTGGAGTTTCTTTCTCACTGTGATGGGGGAAGGGGGTAGGTTGATGGGCACAGGTCTTGATTCAAATACAGCAGGATACAGGGAATCACTTTGGAGTGATGAGAATACTCTAAGACGGAATTGTGGCCAATTATATGTTTATAATGGGCGAATTTAATGTTAAGTTAATTAAACCACAATAATGCTGTTAAAAAGTTAATTTTGCTATGTTTCAATACTATATGGCTCTAGATTTTATGAAGCAAATAATCCAGAATAGGGAAATAACCACTGATAATCTTCTAAGTAGTTTTTGAGGAAGAAGTTTGGTATTATGCCTTTCTTTCATAGCCTCAAAAGTGACTATACAGACTTAATACAAAAAAGCTTGAATCCCCAAAAGAGAACATTAACATTACAGATATATTCTACTCTGTGGTCTCTCTCTTACTGCTCTTTTATTCCCAGATCAGATTTAATAAACCAAAATTTTGAAGAAAATTACAAACTTCAAATCCCCCAATCTTTAAAAGTTTACTTTCCCTTCACTTCATTCACTATTTCCAAATTCTCCAAATGGCACTCATCTATAATAAAAGTAAATGCTTCTGTCAGTAGATGAATATTTTAAAAACTGATATTTCAGAGTAGTTTGAAATTTAGTAGACATTCTTTATAAAGTGGATTCATTTATATATAATAAAATTATGTGATATTTTTCTCATCTTTTTGTGGCCTTGTATCTCTTCTATTAGACTACAAGAATAATACATAGTGTTTCTTATCAAATTAGGGAAGTTTACTGGTTTGGGGAATTCTATTTATACTAGAATTTCTACATCTACTTGGTGTCAATAAGTAGAATACATCTCTCACTGATTGTCAGTATTTATGTATAATCTTGCTAACCTGAATATTTTCATTTTTAAAATAAACATTGTTAGGCCACTTTACTTATTTTCTCTGAATTAAATAAACTTCTTTTCAAAAAATAAGTGCAATTTCTAGATATATAAGCTTGTACAATATACCCTAAGATCCTACTTTTATATCTTTAAAATGGACATTGATTCTTATTGCTATGATTAAATAAGATATAGTTAATATATCTAGCCCAATATCTAGAAAAATTGTAATTGTTCAGTGAGTATTTAGGTTTCCTTGTTTTGTCTTTTCTTTCTGAAGGTTCTAGTTGTATCTAGAAAAATAACCCCTATTTTTAAAGTATGTTCTTTTAATGATACAGCTGAGATTAGATATTTTAAAGTAGGTGAACTTTTAAATTTGAGGTTGAGTTGAATCTAACAAGAGCATTGCTCTTGTGATAAAGCTAAAGAGAAAGTATTTACCCAAGGACAACATGAATCAGTCTATAGTTTAGAGGGAACATGAAATCAACTTGAAGGAA
The DNA here is from genome assembly GCF_003265705.2 of Callorhinus ursinus. Taxonomy (NCBI): domain Eukaryota; kingdom Metazoa; phylum Chordata; class Mammalia; order Carnivora; family Otariidae; genus Callorhinus; species Callorhinus ursinus. Next base: position 11,779,803 of record NW_027397116.1, read on the forward strand.
AGTTACGGCCAGATGCAGAAAAAGAGAATTTCCTTTTACCATTCTTGTGTGGTAAATAAGTGCCAGAAATAAATAAAAGAATGACGAAGTTGGATCAAAACCAACAAACAATACAGGACAACATTTTAGGACTATTGCCATAACCGTGAGAAAAATCTGGGGATGCACTTTGATAAAAATTTACTGTGCAATAGGTTATGATACAAACAAGTGATACCACTAAATTACTCCTGGACTAAATAGACTCATTTTCCAGACCTGTGCTGAGCTTATTAACTCCCCAAACTGTCTTTGCTTATTCATTCATTTTGCCTTCTATTTCTAATAGTCCGATCCACATATCAGAATATGCTTTGCCAAAAACTTCCCTCAGCAGATAAGCCCTTAGCTACACTGACTTCTGTACCAGCACTCTCTCCAACACTCCCAAATTTGGAGCGCTCACTATCTCTAACCTAAATAATTGTAATAATCTTATAATTCTATTTCTAGTTTCTTTCTTGTCTACCCTTTTCACATAATCAATGTTGTGAAGTCTGGAATTTATGTTAAAAAATTCCCAATGTTCACAGTGACAGGCGTGCGTATTTTGTGATTGTAAATTATAAACTACATATTCAGAAGCCCTTGTTCGAGAGTTTGATAAGGTAATATTATTACTTAAATTCTGACTATAGGGACTTTTGTTTATCATAACACATCTTAAAAATGATTTATCATTGGATTGAATAGCAGTGCTCATGTTTTATAGCTGATTAAAGATGATTTCCACCCCTACCCTGGAATGAGTGGAGGGTACAATCTTTAGATATGTATTTTATGTTTGATCTTCCTTTCAGCCTTTTAAGGATTTTGTCACCTGATCTGCCTAGAAAGGTGGTTAATTCTGCTGTCAGAATATGTTGCATTTGTCTTAAAATGAAACCTTCGGGTAAAATCTTAAAAAATAACAAAGAAGATGATGAAGAAGAAAAAGAAGTGGAAAATAAGGAGGTGGAGGAGGAAGGGGAAGAGAGGGAGGAGGCAAAGAAGAGAGAGACAAGAATCTTTGCAGAACTTAAGAAACAGTCTATGACTTTTTGTGGCAAATTTTGGTCTGATACTTATATTTACTATAATATGTCACTAAGAAGATCTAAAATTTCACTTATCCTTAACCATCTGAGACTTATAAATTGGCTTAAGTCAATGTAAACTTCATAAATGGCAATTTAGGCCCTTCATCAAAGATATAAATAATATTTTTACATAAATTCCATCATATTCAAGGCTCTCCACATTTAATTTTTGTCTAAATTATTTGCTTCCTACCTATTAGTTCACTCCTAGGGAAACCTTTGGATAAAATTATTAATATGCTTATCACAATTTAAATTAGAACAGTTTAATTTCTTGGGGACATATTTTACTCCATCCACAAAACTCAATACTTAAAGTTTGAGTCCTCTGAACGAATTTCCAGGCTAATCATGGCAGCACTCAATAGGACACTATGAACTGTCTTCATTCCCCTCACACATATATGTACTTCTTTATTTCTACCAACTGGGTAAGAAAAATTATGTGTTAATCAAGCACAGGTAATTCTGTGTCAACTCTATTATTTTACTGAAGATTATAATTTTTTTTAAGTAGGCTGGAGCCCAACTCTGGGCTTGAACTCACAACCCTGAGATCAAGACCTGAGCTGAGATCAAGAGTTGGACATTTAACTGACTGAGCCACTTAGGTGCCCCTGAAGATTATTTTTAATATACTATTTCTACCATCTATTTTATCTTCTATATTTCTTTCCAAACTTAATTTAACTCTTATTTTATAAACAAAATCATTCTTATATCTGTGAGTCTTATTTCACTATTTTGTTTAATAAAATGATGGTGATAATAAAAACAATAATGATGCTGACAGTAACAATTACTATAGGTAAAATATAGGTATGCTATAATTAATATAGGTATAGTTTTATATGAACTGGTTATAAAATTTCTATCTCAGGACTTTTGTCACCCTGCCTTCCCTTATTTGGATATGACTTCTTCCTCTGACTAGCCATTAAATTTGTATCTCTTTTGCAACACTTAATATATTACTTTAAATTTTTTCATCATTCACATTCTTGTCACCATTATAATATTTGCACCTCTTTAACATACATGCATGAAACATAATAAGTTCCCTTGCATCAGTAACTCTAAAAAGTGCCCTTGGGAGCTTAGTCCTATTTATAGATTTCAGACCAAGAAAGGAGCAGATATGGCAAACAGAAAATTGAAGCAGGCATAGATATTCCTTTGCCTGAGAGTAAATCATGGTTTCAAGATTGCCCGGTCATAGAAGAAAGGTTGTTTTTTGGTTTTTGTGTTTTTGTTTTTGTTTTTTTTTTTTCTAAATCAGGAAGGTTCAAAAAGTTAAATACATGGTTGTCAGTGCAGACAGGTGGGATGCTATTTGCTGTAACATACTAGACAGTACCAGAACAGGCAGACAAATACATTCAGGCTTAACGTTATGGATATGTATCAGTAAGTGGGAGGACTTAAGTCACATGTCATTAGTTCAGAGTTCAGAGTTTTCAGAGATAGACAGGAACACTTTAGGTAGAACAGGTCCCTGAACAAATTTTAAGAATAAGAACTTAAATGAGGTCTTCTCTTGTACAATTAAATCACTAATAACAAAACGAGGCCTAAGACCAATTACTAGAATCAGGGTATAAAGATGGTTCCTGAAGGTCTGCAAGAATGACTCTTTCACCCGAGGTGATAACCTAGGACTTCTTAATTCCTTCTAACTTAAGTCAACCCTGAGTCAAGACAGTCTTCCAGAGCCTAAGTGATAGACTAACTCTGGAGTACCTAATAAAGTCTCAACTGGTAGCACAGAAGAGCTGTGAGAGGTAGAATCAGTCAGATGTCTTTAAAAAAAATCCTTCTAAAAGGGTCTATCAAGCTTTTATCCCTGTAATGCTTTAAAAGGGCACCTGGGATATGGCAAAGTTTTTTTTTTCTTTTTTCTGAAGGTTGAATTGCGTTAACTTGAATTAAAAAAAGTAGGTATCATTGAAGATAAGCTTGCAAGAATATCTTTCCTTTTATTACAATTCCTTTCTAATGCATTTTTCTTTCACATTTTATTAAATATGAGTTTGCAGTAAAATACTTTATGATCTTCACTCCTTATGCTTTTGAACACCTCAATTCTACTTCATCTTCCCCCTAAGGTTCCAGCCTGAATTTTTCTCACATATTAAGCAAAGTGAAATTGACATAAAAGCCAGGGAAACACATATTGTTTCATTTATACTTAGTATTTCTATTCTTAAAGTCGGGGGGAAATGTACATGAATGAAAGCATCTTCTTTTACTCTTTCTAATTTACCCACTAAAGTTATTGTAATTTCTTTTACATATTGAGCAAGACTATAAGGCTTTTTAACTTAAAATCTTATTTTAATTTCTCTTAGTATTTTTATAGTCAGGAGAATACATCTTATCAAAACTGGTACTTCTAACTATGTGAAATTTAATATATAGAAATTATGAACTTTGCACCTTCAGAAACAAGGGTAACAGGAAGGAGGGAATAGAAGTATGGTTAAAGAGTTTGTTAATTTAACATCAAGTTAACTTATACAAACAACTATCCATGAGATTAATATGAATCCCTTTACATATCAAACCACTAAAACATACATTCACATTTTAAACAAGGTCATTTGAGTAAGAACCTAAAAAAGAGTTGGATATTTTTTTGATTTCAAGTAACTTTAACGGGGGCGCCTGGGTGGCTCAGTCGGTTAAGCATCTGTCTTCAGCTCAGGTCATGCTCCCAGGGTTCTGGGATTGAGCCCCACTTCGGGCTCCATGCTCAGTAGAGAACCTGCTTCTCCGTCTCCCTCTGCCCCTCCCCCCACCGCTCATGCTCGTTCTCGCTCTATCTCAAATAAATGAAATCCTCAAAAAAAAATCAAGAACTTTAACAATTTTTCTTTAAAATAATTCTATGTTAATGTTTGGTGTTTGTTGCTTTATTGTCTTATCAAGATATTTTTCAAAATGAATCCAGATGACATGTTTTTGAGTTAATAATTTTTATCATTTTTGGCTTTATTATTTATTATAAAATAATAAAAATAAATAATAAATTTGATTAATTATAATCAAAATTTCTAAGTTAAACTTAAATTTACTCACATTAAAAGTAATTCAAAATGTGATTTTATTCTCTTCTAAAAGTAAGTGAAAACAAAACTAAGAATAAGATAACTGTTGATTATTGGCTAGCATGAAATTAGGAAACTTTTTATCTATCAAATAGGTAATCTTCATTCTAAAATTATATAGTTTTAGAGTTTCCAGGACTAAGGTTTTCTTAATTGCAACCCATTTCTTTTTCTGTGTGAAATCCAGCATATTGAAATTCCATCCAGGTTGAGAAAATTGCCCCAAATCAGAGAGTTAGTTAATTATCTAATGATATGAAGAATTGAATTAATGAGGAGCTTTTCATTTAAATAAAGCCCTAAAAATCACTACATTTTGTAAGTGTGGGAAGAGGAAAATAGGTCTTTTAACAACTGGAATAAAAGCACTCTTCATAAGGAACACCACTGTGAAGAACGTATTGATAAGTAGCTCAGGGATGATGAGTGTGTTTGAGTGTAAGAAATGCGTCAGAAACCCACGCACACACACGCACACACAGGCGCATGCACGCACACACACGCGCACACAGACCACATACATACACACATACGCACGCACACACGCACGCACACGCACACACGCAGCACACACACACACACAAGCTCTATATCCATATAGGTGTAGTTACAGACATAGAGACAGTGGTTAAGTTGCTTTAGGAGGCAGAGTTGGACGAATTTATGGGGTTTGGTATTCTGGTGTTTTGAATTAAAGCTGATGAAAGAAATTAGTTTAAGTCCATGGTGGCAGAGAAAGGAAAACAAAAGAGATGGTATAAATCTGAGGCTTTACTTCTTCTAACTGCTCAGTATATAATGTTAGCATTTATAAGTATAGCATCATGATTAACTGGTTTTGGAATCAATATTATATAATCTCTCTCTATATGTTCAATTTTATATAACATATACTCAATTTTCGTTTCAATATATATATTCTACTCAGTTTTCAATTGAATATATTATATATATTAATTCAATATTTAATGTTTTATATCAATATTGAGACCTGAAATATAATAATTCAATTACCATTAATTTGATTTTACAATATTGATGTTACTGAAAATCCACTGAAGTGTAATGACATAACACTAAAAACTGTGGATACTGTAATATGCCACTCAAATTCTCTTTCTGCAAAGGGCTTGTCCCGCTTGCAGAGAGGGCTCTTAAAAGTCATCCTTCGGTTCTCTGGGATGCCTCAGCTGCCCAAAGCTACCTTGCCCAAGACCACTCCCTTTCCCAGGCAAGCCACATCCCATGACTGCTTGATAAGGATGAGTAAAGGCCTGAGTTGGGGCAATTCTGAAGGACCGATTTGGCTCCAGAACTCCTAGTGAGGTTGCAGAGGTTGATACCAGATCAAAATCACAGCTCAGCTTCATCCTCTAGCCATTCCTCCCCCCGTCCCTCAGTTCCACAAATGTTAGGTCCAAGAGCATTCATTTTTTTTAAAGATTTATTTACTTATTTGAGGTGGAGGGGCAGAGAGGAGAGGGAGAGAGAGAATCTCAAGCAGACTCCCTTCTGAGGGCAAAGTCTGATGTGGGGCTCCCTTCCAGGACCCTGAGATCATGACCTGAGCAAAATCATGACCTGGAAGGGGCTCCCTTCCAGGACCCTGAGATCATGACCTGTTAAATTAACACACTTAACCAACTGAGCCACCCAGGTGCATCAATCCAAGAGCGTTCTTATATAACCATTCTGAGGGGCACCTGGGTGGCTCAGTCAGTTGGGCATCTGCCTTCAGTTCAGGTCGTGATCTCGGGGTCCTGGGATCGAGGCCCCCCCCCACTGGGTTCCCTTGCCTTTTCCTCTCCCTTTGCCCCTCCCCCCTGGTTGTTCGTGCCCTCTCTCTATCTCTCTCTCTGTGAAATAAATAAATAAAATCTTAAAAAATAATCATGCCGATTGCTAAACTTCTCAGACTTTGCTTCCTGAGAAATGCAACCAGCTAAAACAGCTTTAGTAACAATAATAAATTCTTAATTTACTGAATGATTATCATGTGCCAGATACCTTGCTATTTGCTGTGAATTTTCTTTCTAAATCAATGCCCAGAGAAAGCTGAAGAGGTGCTTACAATACTCATTTTATAGCTGGGGAAAATGAGGATTAAAGAAATCAGGCAATTTGTCTAAAGTCAAACAACTTAGATTCATACCTAAGTAGTCTGAAATCAGCATATGGATTCTTAAACTATTATTATTATTTCCAAATACTACTTTTTAAAATTAGAAAAACTTCAGGCACCTGGGTGACTCAGTCAGTTAAGTGACCAACTCTCGGTTTTGGCCCAGGTCATGATCTCAGTGTAGACGGCTTCTCACTCAGCAGGGAGTCTGCTTAAAGATTCTCGCCCTCTGCCCCTTCCCCCACTTGTGCACAGCACGTGCATGATGTGGACTATTTCTCTCTCTCTCTCTCTCTAAAATAAGTAAATAAATCTTTAAAAAATTAAAATTAAAATTAAAGAGGCTCAATTGGTTAAGCGTCTGCCTTAGGCTCAGGTCATGATCCCAGGGTCTTGGAATTGAGCCCCACGTCAGGCTCTCTGCTCAGCGGGAACCTGTTTCTCCCTCTCCATGCCGCTCCCCCTCCTTGTACTCTCTCTCTCTGTCAAATAAATAAAATCTTTAAAAAAATAATATATAAAAATTAAAAAATAAAAGTAGAAAAATTTTTCTCCAAAAGTGTTTTACTCATATAAAGACAGCGTAATTTATGCCACAGAATACATGAATAATTTGGTACAGTTTTACCATCTGATGAGAGCTTTTCAGATGTAGATTATTAAAATATGCAGAATTTGATTCTATTCATTCTATGCAAATCTAAATGTATAGCTTTGAGACCATAAATGAGAGCATAAATATTCTCTTTACATTTTTATAAATAATTCTTAACATGATATATTTAACATTTTGTTCACACCTTGGTTTTCGTTCTATAAAATGACATGATTATCTCTTGAAAGCTGGCAAGCTTTTATGTTAAGTGATGTTAGTGGCCTGTGGTTTTAAATTTTGACGTGGATCTTTAAGGCTTATAAAAATGGCAGATGGATTAGAGCCCACTACCACTAAAACTCTTTATTTAAAAAAAAAAAGGAAAAAAAAAAACAGAGAAAGAGGAAGAAATCTTCAGCTTAGCGTTAATAAGAAAAAATGAATGATATTTACTGTGGGTTTTTCATAGGACCCTGGGATCATGACCTGAGTCAAAGGCAGGTGCTTCACCAAGTGAGCCACCAGACACCAGGGAATAAGGTCCTTTTAAATATTTTCCTATCTATTCCAATAGTAACAACTACCATGTATGACACGTTAGGCAGTGGGTACTGGGACAGGTGCTTGCTGTACATTCCACGTATAATTTTAAGCCTCAGTTGTCTCCTAGTTTTTTTTTAAGGTGATAAAGCTACATTGTGTAGATTGCTTGAGCTTGTGTAGTACTGTTTAAAAAAAAAAGTAAAGAAAGCCTTTGATTTAAAAAAAATAAGAAAAAAATGACTGCTTCTTTTTGTCAATGTGAAGATGCAGCATTTTTTTCTATTCCTTTTCTTTCATAAACCATCAGATTGTGGAGAGAATGATAGCACCTACTGGGATTGCTATTCTTACTAACTAGTTCTATAGTATCATTGCGGTGACTTTAAATTTCATAACCACAAATAATTTTCTAAATTTATTAACTCACTGACAAATGTCATGCAAAACAAAGAAGGAAAATGTAAAAAATATTTCTTGATTATATAATTGAGCTCAATTGCCATCTGTGATGAAAAAAGTCATTTCCAATTGCTATAAATTTCTGATGCTAAACTTAAAAGATGCGCTTGTGTTCTACAATTCATTGTTATTAATTTTTGAATTAAAATTTCTGAATCATAACAGTGAAGGTTTCTTTGTGATTAATTTCTTGAAAATATTATATTTTCCAGGTTATTATAATTCATTTTAATGCTTTATTATTTTTGTATGTTTTCAGATTCTTGTTTCTATTTGTGTTCTTATTCAAGAGGAACTCAGTGATGGGCTAGTGGAAATTCATTTACATAAGGACAACCCAAATCCTCATGAAGAAAGTGGTTAGGAGAGATTTTGGCCTCAGTTAAATCTTTAATGGACCAATATCAAATGGCTTACAAAGCCAAAATAGAAAACACTACAAACAAAATGAATAATTTGGGAATTCAATATACTTCAAGAAAGTATGGAAATTATCTTGTATTGTCTTCAAGGAAAGGTTGGATCTGCACTTAAGAAAAAAAAGTTAATATTCCTATTAAAGCCTTTACTCTATGTTTAGTACCTACCTTAACCTGCATGATGAAGACACTAATATTTAATGAGACAACCCTTGCTAATTGCCAGGTAGAGTAAAAGAATGTAAATTCTTTAACTTGTTGAATAAATATAATCATCCTGACATGATAGCCTCATTTTAATTCACAGGGTAACCTAGTTGGGATTTAAACCTGGGTCATTGTGAATTCAAAATTTATGCTATTTCCACACTAGCACATAATACTATGTAACTAGGTTGTTCTCAAAATAATAAGCACAATGAAAAGAAAAGCAATGAAAATCATTAAAATTATTTTGCTTAGTTCATAGTCTGGGGTCTATGATTACTGGACTATTGATCATGCAGTAATTTCATACCCTCAGTTTGGTTGGGAACATGAGACACCATAATAAGTACACAGTTTTGATTGACTTGTCATGTTTCCCATGGATTTGTCTTTGTCAAATCCATAATAAACTCCAGTTAGTATTTTCTTGCTTCTTACGTATATTCCACTATAATCCTGATCTTACACCTTTTTGTTTTTTTTTTTTACAAATGATAACATTTCACTAAAAACGACTTAAAATTATAATGATCTTTATGGTAAATTTATGACCTGTCAAAAAATACATATAAGAACAATTCTAGAAAAGTACAAGAGCAAAATACCAAACACTCAGTGATCAGATTCCTTTGATTTGTATGCTAATGCTTCAGAGTGAAATGATCCAGTATTATTTTCCTTCTCACATATATTCTAAGCAAAAAACAAATAAAAAATTTAATTCTACCTTAAATATTCTAAAACTAACCCTCTTCTCTCTCTCTATGTATATATATTTATATATTATTATATTATTATATACTATATATTACATATATATGTGTGTATAAATATTATATATAGTATATATAATTTCACCAGGTTTATGTATCTTTCTCCAGCTGTAAGTTGCCCAGCTACTCATCTACTTATGAAGATTCTATTTCTTTGGATACTTCCCCTAAACAAAATGAGCCAAATGAGTTAAAAATACCTTGAGGTTTTTGTCTTAGGAAAAAGAAAATCATATCATGGCACAATAACTTCTTAGAATTATGAGTCCAGAAGGAAGATCTATAGGAGTTGAATTTAAACCCTAATCTGAAATGATGTTCAATCTTATATTTAAGGATTTTCCTAAAGAAAAAAAAAGAAAATTTAAAATCTTGCTTCAGAATTCAGGATTTTGCTAGGGGCTTTTGATCTTTTTTTTTTTTTTAAAGCTTTTTTTTTTTAAAGATTTTATTTATTTATTCATGAGAGACAGAGGGAGAGAGAGAGAGGGAGAGAGAGAGAGAAGCAGAGGGAGAAGCAGGCTCCCAAGGAGCAGGGAGCCTGATGCGGGACTCGATCCCAGGAACCTGGGATCATGACCTGAGCCGAAGGCAGACGCTTAACCATCTGAGCCACCCAGGCACCCTAGGGGCTTTTGATCTTAAACTGTAAGATTTATATGAAATAGTTGACTTCATTATTTATTAACTCAGATAGGAAAAATGTTGAAATAAAACAAGGTAGGATATAGAAGAAAAAGACTATATCCCAGCCATGCCTAAATTAAAAAAATCTTCATAGCATGAGAAAAGTAATAAAGACACAGCATAAAGGCATTTCAGAAGCTTTTATCTAAGGGTTAAGACTGCTGAATATTCAAAATTACAATAAAAAAGATAAATCAATAGGAAGCTTCAAAATTAGACTTCGGAAAACTACATAGCACAATATTTTGCTGATAAGATATCAGTAAAAACACTGATAAGATAAAAGAGGAATTTCTGGTTTTTTTTTTTTGAAATACATTCAGGCTTGAAATAAGATTTAGTCAGGAAAATTAAGTATATTGGAAAAGGAAATCACCCAATTAGAAGGTCTCCTCTATGTGCTTGAGCATTTTCAAACAGCCCTAAAAAATAAATGTTACTGTTTAAAAAATAAACTAATAATCTTTACATAAAACACTTAACTCCTCCCCCCAAAAACAAAATATCTACTAAATATCTACTAAATTTTCTCTAAGAATTGGAAAGGAACAAATGAAACATAAACTATGTAAATATTGCAGGCATAGTCCAAAGATTTACTGAAAGTCAGTGATACCTATCATAAACCTAAAACCAGAATTTTAAAGATATGCAGTACCCTGATGGGGGTACTCTGATAAAATACATAGAAGTTCTCTCTTAATGTTGTATTAATATGGACAAATCTAAGACTGGTTCAGACTTGTGGACTTCCCTGGGACATGACAAATTGCTAAAAATGCAAAGCTAAAAATATACCCTCATATTAATTATGCTTTTGATACAGTTCATGGCGTGCTTTAGAAACAAAATTTTTAGTTAACCTCTTCAGGTACTATGTTACAAAATGGACAATAAATATATGAATTACATAATGTTTTGATGTTACTCACAAAATATTGCACGCTCCAAAATAATGGCACTGGCCCATTATGAAAAGGTAGTATAGGAGTTGGAGAAAATGTTTTAGCAAATCTTTAGACTAAATAAATTGTTCTACATAAATTTTTTTTGCAAAGACAAATCCATGGAGACTTTTATAGATTTCACCTTAGATGCACAATCTCTGGCTCCTGAGTCTGAAGAAAATCTTGGAAAAAATCAAGTTGTCAGATCAAAGAGGAAATAATCTGGCAAAGATAGGTAACTCTGTATTGGAACCAGATAACCTCAAGTAGACACTTAATAAAGTACTCCATTAAACAACCTTTTTAAAATAGAGTTGAACACTGCTGGATTTCTGTAGTAACAATTCATGACTCACTTGTAACCTAAATGTTGCTAGAAAAGCTGGAAAAGTAGCATATGAGCAGTAATCATATCCTAGGGAAGATTAGAGCATCTCTAAATGAATTTTATATTACTGTCTCCCATTATGGGTTATGAAAATGCATCAATGAATATATACTGAGTTCCTGTATGTCTAAAGAATTGCCTATTTAAAAAACCATGACACTCACAGTGTCTTGAAAAACTATAAAAATGCCTGGACTATCCTGATTTACTTCTTCAGTAATGAAGAAATACATTTTACTAAGAAAGTTAGATGTTAATGACTCAAGGCTTTGACCCTTAACTCAGGAACCTGATTGTACTTACTGATTATGCCCAATAATATGCAAAAGAGGAAAGAACAAATGAAATAAAACATATGAAAAACAAATGAAGTTAAATATAAATTAGTTGAACTACCAAACATGATTACCTCTGATGAAGTCATAGAGGTAAGAACCAGTCACAAGTAAGTTCATGCACTAGAAGTATCTGTATTCATAACTTATTCCAGTCTTTTAGATTTCAATCTAAATGTTGTGGAAAATGTAAGAAGTATAATCCTTCCTGTATTCGTTAACAGGTACAAGCTACCTTTACTCTCCAACTGTCTAATCATCCCTTACATGACTATGATGTCTCCTTGATCAGAGATAGATTGCTCTTGATCTTCAATTGCAAAATATCTCATGGGGCTCTCTTAATTAACAGTTAAATTAAACAACATTTATCTTTGGATGCACACTTAGCAACTGAAATGACATCAGCCATCTTCAGATAACAAGAATTAGTAAGATACAACCATTAAGAATCTTAATTAGATAACCTCCAGAAGCAGCTATCACATTGAAGCTGACGACTGACCCAACAACAGTAACTTAATGAAGTAGATAACTTTCATTTAAGGACATCAGAAAAAGATTTTTTTTTTCTGGATACCTGGAAGCAGTGATTATTACTTTCTCTTTTTAATACTTTCGCTATATATCATTTTGATTATATTTTTTATCTTTACTGATTTACTGCAAAAAGATTAAATATTCATAACTATTTTTATGTTTATGTATTTGTCATAGCTATCATCTTGCATATCATGTTATTACTGCTAAAAATTTCCCATTTTTTTTTTACCTAACTTTTTTTTTTCCACCTAACTTTTTTTTTTCCTTTCAGGATCACATTGAGGATAACCACATTACATTAAATTGTCATGTCTCCTTAAGCTCCTCTTGACTGTGACAGCTTCTCAGACTTTCCTGGACAATTTTGAGTTGTGAGGGTCAGGTGTTTGTAGAATGTCTCTCAATTGGGGTTAGTCTACGGCTTTTTCATTATTAGATGGGGTTATGTATTTGGGGGAAATAAGATCACAGAGAAAAAGTGTTATTCTCATCATATCCTATCAAAGGTACAGATTATCAACCTGATTGATCACTGTTGATATTCATCTTGGCTGAACGCTTGGTGAAGGTAGTGTTTGTTAAGTTTCTCCACTTTAAAGTTACTATTTTTCCTCTATCCATACCATAAACTTTGGAAGGAAATCATTTTGTACATCCCACACTTACAGGGTGGAGAATTATGATCATGTCCTTGAGGGTAGAATATCTACCTAAATTATTTGGAATTCTATTGGATGGGAGATTTAGTTATTTTCTGTCATTAAGTATTTAATTTTTTAAAATGTTTATCAGTATGGACCTATGCATGGTAATTTTTAAATTGGGTAATGAACTAATACCACTTTATTTCTCTTTTTGTTCAAATAATTCCAGCTTTGGACATGGATCCGCTTCAGTTGAATTCTATTTACCTTTACATACCCCCATTCTTGCAAGGTTTGTTGTTGTTGTTGTTGTTGTTGTTAGTACTTCATTACTTTTTTTTTTTAAAGATTTTATTTATTTACGTGAGAGAGAGAGAGAATGAGAGATAGAGAGCATGAGAGGGAAGAGGGTCAGAGGGAGCCTGATGCGGGACTTGATCCCGGGACTCCAGGATCATGACCCAAGCCGAAGGCAGTCGTCCAACCACCTGAGCCACCCAGGCGCCCAGTACTTCATTACTTTTTAACACTATAATTGCTTCAAGCTAATCTTGTGTATTTTCTGCTCTAGTCCTAGAACCTAGAATCAGCCATCTCTCCGAGGAGACTTGGTTCCTTTTATTGGTTAATGTTATAAGAAAGCAATATCTTGGTGCTCATTGTGTTCACTTGGATGTCAGTGCTTCTAGAACCTCTCAGCTAACAGAGTAAGTAAGGGGTTAGTTATTCCTGTATGTGCACATAACTATAAATACTTCTTCATGTAAACATCTGTATCCATAGTAAGATAAATACTATATCCATACTGATGCTTCAAATCTAATTAAGTATCATTTAAATCATTCTGGTCTTTCCTCCTTGCTGATTTGTAACAACCCACACTAACAGTAAGAATATTGGTTCCCCGTACCTGCCATCCATTTACTTATTCAATTCCAGTATGCAAAAAAAACTCTATAAAAATTTATAATCCATATCCCTGTAGGATACAACTTTATCAGTGAGAGTAAAGACTTATGTAAAGATTTTTCCTTTAGTCCTATAGATTTCTCTCATTTCCAAAGTTACTTAGGTTACCAAATTTTCTCTCACCCTGTTCATTAAGAATGTTTCAAACATTGGTAGTAAGTTGGTCGTTTGTTATAGTCTGCATTCTATCTTGAGACTCCATGACCTCTTAAATGATTTTTCAAAATTTCCCTACATTAAAGCTCACTCTTTGTGTTGTAAAGTTCGATGGATTTTGACAAATGAATAATGTCAGATGTCCATCATTATAGTATCATAGAGAAGAGATTCACCACTCTGATAAATGCCTTGTGCTTCATCTATTCAACCATCCTCCACCCTGAATTCCATTCCACTTCGGATCTGTTAGACATCTCTTTAGTTCTGCCTTTTCAAGAATGACATAAAAGTGGATGTTTGGTCTATTTTGATGGCTTCTTTCACTCAACAATATGCATTTAAGGTTGATCTATGTATTTTTGTGGCTTGATAGCTCATTTCCTTCGTTGTTGAATCATATTCCACTCTATAGATGCAGTACAGTCATTTTTATCCATTCACCTATTAAAGAACATATTGGTTGATTCAAGTTTGGGGCAATTATAAGTAACGTTGCCATAGACATTTTCATTCAGGTTTTGTGTGGACATAAATGTTCAAGTCAGTTGAATAAATACCTAGAGTATGATACCTGGATTATATATGAACACTATGTTTAGTTTTATAAAAGATTGCTAATCTGTCTTTAAAAGTGGCTATGCTAACATGAATTCCCAACAACAGTTAAGTTTCTGTTCTTCCACATAGTTGTAAGTAATTAATTTTGTCAGATGTTTAGGTTTTAGCCCCTCTAATATGCATGTAATAGTACCTCATTATTGTTTTAATTCGCATTTCTCTAATGCAAATGATGCTCAGTATCTTTTCATATGTTTATTTACCCTCTGTGTATCTTCTTGGTAAGGTGTCTGGTGATACATTTTACCCACTTTTTTTAATTTGGGATGTTTGATTTCTTATTGTTCATTGAATTTTTGGACACAACGCCTTTATCAGATTAGTGTTTTGCAAATATTTTTTCACACTTTGTGACTTCTGTTCATTTTAACAGTGTCTTTCAGAAAGCCTAAGGTTTTTACTTTAATAAAGTTACAGCTTACCAATGTTTCCCTCAGAGACAGTGTTTTTGTTGTTGAAGCTAAAACTCATGTTCAACCTAAGGTCATATAGATTTTTCTCCTAAGCCTTTCTTCTGGAAGGTTTATAGTTTTGTGTTTATGTTTAGATCTTTGATCCATTTTGAGGTACTTTTTATTAAGGTATAATGTTCATGTTCAAGTGCACTTTTTGTTTTTGTTCTTGTTTTGTTTTGCATATGGACATCCAATTGCTCTAGCTCCTTTTTTGAAAGGCTATTTTTCTACACTGAATTGCCTTTGTGTAAAAGACACAACAATTGCCTTTGTTGAAAAGCAGTTGATTATAGTTTTTCTGTGTGGGTTCCTGGGCTCTTCCAATCATGACCATGGGATAGTTCTCTTTTTATTTAGATCTTCTTTTATTTTCTTCACTATAGTTTTGTGGTTTTCTTCGTCCTGATTCTGGATGTATTTTGTTACCTTTATATTTTTTTTAAATGCTATTGCTTTTTTTAAAAATGTCAAATTCTAATTGTTTATGGCTAGTATATAGGAAAGCAAGTGACACTAGTTTATTGATGTTCTACGTTGGGAACTTGTTGTACTCACTTAAAAGTTACAATATTTTTGGTAGATTCTTTGGATAGATTATTTGTTTCTACATAGACAATTATGAGAAGAGCAGTTTTGTTTCTTCCTTTCCATCCATATTTATTTTATTTCCTTTCCTTGTCTTGCTGTGCTAGCTAAAATTTCCAGTATGATGTTGCATGGGTAAGAAAGCACAACCTTACCATGTTCCTATTATCAGAGGGGAAGCATCCAATCACTAGTAAGTATGATGTTAGCTTAAGATTTTTCTGTAAATGTCCTTTATCAGTTGAGGAAACCCCATTGTATTTTTAATGTGCTGAGAGTTTTTCACAATGAATGGATGTTTGATTTTGTCAAATATCTCTGCATTAATTGATATGATAATAAAGATTTATTTATCTTGTTGATGGAATATAGTTTTAGGAAGACTCCAAAATATTAAACTTTTCCAGAAGGTGCACCTAAAACCAAAAAATTATGATGCCAATCCTGGGAGTATGATTAATCAATGGCCTCTTCAAAAATGGGTTCTTCTTTTTGGCTGACTTATTATAAAAAAGAGCTCATGTCCTTGATAAAAAAACAGTTTAAAAACTTTAGGCAAAGTAGCTATGTATAATAGAATACAAGCAGAATTTAATTTGGCCAAATAGGGTAATCTGAACCATTATTAAAAGTTAATTTGGATCAATACCATAAGTGAAGTAATATTACCTATATCTAAGCTGAAGAAAAGGAAGCATGGTTATTTAAGGTAGACTAAGGTAACCTTAGAGACCTTCTTTTTTGGTCATTTGTGGATCTTGGGACATAGTTCAAGACCACTTTTCTGTCAGTTCTGCTAGAAATTTATCCATTTTTGTGTAGTAGTCTTATGAAGACAATGATCCAGAGACTGAAATGTTTCTGGGAAGCCACTCTTCTGAAAGATGATTCAACAAGTCATTAAAAAAAAAAAAAATGATGAAATCAGTCTGATAAACACTGAAACCAAAAATCAGTCCTCTTCAAACCAAACCTTTCCTTCCATGAGAATCAAATGAAATGATTAAATTCTGGAATATCCTTGATTATTGTTCTGAAACTGGCTAAGGAATAATCAAATGCGGGGTGAAGGCATCAAGAATAATACATAAACATTTTCTAAAATAAAGGAGAGTACTAAGTCTAGAGTTCAACTTCTTTGTCCAGAGTTCCAGGAATTCAATATATAATCAAAGACATAGAGGGAGAGAGAGAGAGAGATATAGAAGAGATAAGAGAGGGGGGAGAGAGAGATAGAGATATTTATACTGTAAATAATTAATCAGTAGATTGGTTCATACCTCTGGAAATAAACCAATCAGTGGCAACCCCTCATTTCTGAATGTTAGCCAAGCAACAGCCTTATTTCATTAAATTTACCTCTGTGGCGAATCGGCCAATTCCTAAACAGTCTTGCTTCAATACCTAAATATATTCTTCCCTCAGTGATATATATTAGATGGAATCTTATTTAGTTTGAATCTGTACATTTAAATTGCATTTCTCTTTTGCTTAGCAAGCAATAAATTTGTTTACTTCTTTGAGATATAATTAGCAGCCTATGATTTCAGTATGACAAAGAACATCACAATGCTAGTAACATTTCTATATAAAGCAGGCACAATTATTCATACAAAACAAAGATGCACCTAAGTAACCACAAAGAAAAATGAGTTTATTGCAATAATGTGCTTGGTCTAGAAATAAAACTGAAATGTTAACTGGCTGACTCTGGAGCCAAATTGGCTTTTTTCCCCTATCATCATACTTTATTTTATCATGAACTCTTGGCTCTTCCTGCTTCATTTTCATCTTATTACCAAGCTCTCTACAATTTTTAAATACTTTTTCCCATTATTTCTTAGATGAGTTTACATAGAGCTTGGCATTTTTTTTTTTTTTTGCCATGTCTATGGTTAAACTTCATAGCATTCACTTTTTTTTTTTTTAAGATTTTTATTTATTTATTTGAGAGAGAGAGAGAATGAGAGGCAGAGAGCACAAGAGGGAAGAGGGTCAGAGGGAGAAGCAGACTCCCTGCTGAGCAGGGAGCCCGATGTGGGACTTGATCCCGGGACTTCAGGATCATGACCCGAGCCGAAGGCAGTTGCTCAACCAACTGAGCCACCCAGGCGCCCCCATAGCATTCACTTTTAAAATATCAGTTAAAACCCTAAGTGAATAATCTGCTCAATCTTCCAATTATAAAATAAAAAGGAATAATCTTGTTAACCAAGACATTATGCTTTTTATTGAAACAATATACGACATGGATGGTTTACCTTAAATTACATATCCATGTATCCTTAAATTGAGTATCCATAATATCTTAGTTAGCTACAATGGTTGTGATCTTTTAGAAAGATTGTATACCAGACATGGAATTTTTTGGAAAGATTTTTTTTTTCCCTCTACATCTTTTTAGGAAGCCTGTTCTTATAAATGAAAAGTCCTCATTACAATTAAGGTTCGTTGTATAGTTCTCATAAGGAGATTTTGACATGTCTTGTCACTTAAATATAAAGTCATTTGTGAACAAAGGTATGGTCTGCTTGTTTTTGGATAGTCTCAGTTTGCATATATTTTCCAGAGTTATTTCTAATAGAGTTCCCCTTCCTCCCCAAATATTGGAAAATTTTATTTTGTGTTATGAAAAAGACATTGTTTCTGGACTTCTTTCCTGAAATAAGTGACTGGAAAACTGGATTAAATACATCATACAAATGTTTTTGGAAAAGGATCATAGGCAGCACATAACTGTGATACTTGAAAAAAAAGATGGAAAAGAAAGACTAGTCCTACAGTGACAATTTCCTCATTATGTAATCAGGCAGAGCATGTCTATCTGAATGAGCCAATGGGAGAGGGATTGGAATTTGGGAAGGCTGACGTGGCTGTATTTGGGACAAATTAACAGAAGTTAGGGTGCTACACAGAGAAAGAACAACAATCTGTATAGAGCTCCCCTTAATTAAATTGTTCAGTATTAAGCCATGACTACATAGGTGAAAATCCAGTTGCTTTCTCTGGATGGATAAACAAACAAACAAACAAACAAATAAATAAATAAATAATAAAAATGACAATCATTATAAATAAAAAAGCTCCGTTTTTAGTATTAAAAATTTAAGGAATTTTGTGGGGATATTTTGAAAATTTGGGGGCCCAAATTCATAATTATACTTACCAGATGCTAATGAAAAAGATACATTGGGCTGCCGGAGTGGCTCCATCAGTTAGGCATCCAGCTGTTGGTTTCAGCTCAGGTCATGGTCTCGGGGCTGTGGGATCAAGCCCAGCTTGGGGCTCTGTGCTCAGCGGGGAGTCAGTTTGGGATTCTCTCTCCCCCTCCTTCTGCCCCCCCCCACCATGTCCACATGCTCTCTTTCTAACATAAGTAAATAAATCTTTAAATAAAAGATACATGAATAAGTGGACTTTCATAACTGCAATTTGAAAACATTTATTGAATTCGTTTGATGCTGAAAAATCAAAGTATTATTAAAATATGATCCAGTTGATATTTTTCACTAAAGAAATATATGGCTTAATAAAAATGTCCACAGGAGCACCTGGGTGTCTCAGTCAGTTAGGCGTCTGACTTCGCTCAGGTCACGATCTCAGGGTCCTTGGAATCGAGTCCCACATTGGGGTCCCCACTCAGTGGGGAGTATGCTTGTCTCTCTGCTCCCTCCCTTGCTCATTCTCTCTCTCTCTCAAATACATAAAATCTTTTTAAAAAATGTCCACAATAATTATTATAATTCAATCTATAATTATACCACATATGACTATTTTCTAGTTGTTCTTTTTTAGTAATTCATTTGCCAAAGATTCAACTTTTTCTGTAGTTTTAGAACTACAGAGATGAAAAATTATTGACACTCATTTGCTTCCATCGATATTTGTGAATTACAACAATATTATAAACAAAACATACAGATTGTTACATTCATAAACTATTTCCACAACTACTCAAAAGTGAAAACATGATTTGTTTACTAGGGTTAGCTTTCTAAAGCAAATTAGAAAACATAATGAAGTAGGTCTTTTTATTTAAGCAGTACTGTGTAAAGGTTCTTTCAGAGAACCAGATATTTAGAAGACATCCATTGCTTAAAGAATGATAAGACAGGGGTGCCTGGGTGGCTCAGTTGTTAAGCGTCTGCCTTGGGCTCAGGTCATGATCCCAGGGGCTTGGGATCGAGCCCCGCATAGGGCTCCCTGCTCAGAGGGAAGCCTGCTTCTCCCTCTCCCACTCCCCCTGCTTCCCTCTCTCACTATGTCTCTCTGTCAAATAAATAAATAAAATCTTTAAAAAAAGAATAAGACAAAATTTTTATACTTTCCATCTTTCCTAAAGTGATGGAAATCCTCAGAACTCAATGGCCTTAGTCACATATGTTTTATCACTGTTTACAGAATAATCTCAGCAGGAAGCTAGAACAAATGTTAGGAAAAGTACTTAACTACCTTCTTTATTCAGGAGGAAGTTGGTTATGAATCTCACAGTTGCAATTAGGAACAAAAAATAAGAAAGGAAGTAGAGGCATTGAAAACTATACCAAATGAAAGAAGATAAATTGTTCTTCAATTGTTTCTGGTTTTATTATTTAATTTTACTTGTGTGGTTGTTTTGTTTTTAGTAAACTAATGACTTAGACACAATCTTTTGAAGGGAAACAAACAGAAAATAAGTTAAAACATTATAAAACCACAACCAAAAAAAAAAAAGAGAGAGAAAACATATAAAATAGTTGGAAATAAAATGAAATTAATTAACAAAGTTTTTTTAAATTTTTTTTTAATCACCATACATTACATCATTAGTTTTTGATGTAGTGTTCCATGATTCATTGTTTGTGCATAACACCCTGTGCCCCATGCAGAACGTGCCCTCTTTAATACCCATCACCAGGCTAACCCATCCACCCTCCACCCTCCCCTCCAGAACCCTCAGTTTGTTTTTCAGTCCCATTCGTTCTTTAGTAGGATGCTCTTTACCCTCCATGTATTTGAGTTCTTTCCGACTTTCCTCTTGTGATTGAGTTCTAGTTTCAAAGCACTGTGGTCTGAAAATATGCAGGGAATAATCCCAATCTTTTGGTACCGGTTGAGACCTGATTTGTGACCTAGGATGTGATCACTTCTGGAGAATGTTCCATGGGCACTAGAGAAGAACGTGTATTCTGTTGCTTTGGGATGGAATGTTCTGAATATGCCTGTGAAGTCCATTTGGTCCAGTGTGTCATTTAAAGTCTTTATTTCCTTGTTGATCTTTTGCTTAGATGATCTGTCCATTTCAGTCAGTGGGGTGTTAAAGTCCCCCACTATTATTGTATTGTTGTCAATGTGTTTCTTTGCTTTTGTTATTAATTGCCTTATGTAACTGGCTGCTCTCATGTTAGGGGCATAGATATTCATAATTGTTAGATCTTGTTGGATAGACCCTTTAAGTGGGATATAGTGTCCTTCCTCATCTCTTATTACAGTCTTTGGTTTAAAATCTAATTTGCCTGATATAAGGATTGCCACCCAGCTTTCTTTTTGGTGTCCATTAGCATGGTAAATGGTTTTCCACCCCTTCACTTTCAATCTGGGGGTGTCTTTGGGTCTAAAATGAGTCTTTTGCAGACAGCATATCAATGGGTCTTGTTTTTTCATCCAATCTGATAGCCTGTGTCTTTTGATTGGGGCATTTAGCCCATTTACATTCAGGGTAACTACTGAAAGATATGAATTGAGTGCCATTGTATTGCCTGTAAGGTAACTGTTACTATATATTGTCTGTGTTCCTTTCTGGTCTATGTTGCTTTTAGGCTCTCTCTTTGCTTAGAGGACCCCTTTCAATATTTCTTGCAGGGCTGGTTTCGTGTTTCTAAATTCCTTTAGTTTTTGTTTATCCTGGAAGCTTTTTATCTGTTCTTGTATTTTCAATGACAGCCTAGCTGGATATAGTATTTTTGGCTGCATATTTTTCTCGTTTAGTGCTCTGAAGATATTATGCTGGTCCTTTCTGGCCTGCGAGGTCTCTGTGAATAGGTCTGTTGCCAATCTAATGTTTCTACCATTATAGGATACATATCTCTTCTCCCGAGCTGCTTTCAGGATTTTCTCTTTGTCTCTGAGACTCATAAGTTTTACTATCAGATGTCAGGGTGTTGACCTATTTTTATTGATTTTGAGAGGGGTTCTCTGTGCCTCCTGGATTTTGATGCCTGTTTCCTTCCCCACATTAGGGAAGTTCTCTGCTATAATTTGCTCCAATATACCTTCTGCCCCTCTCTCTCTTTCTTCTTCTTCTGGGATCCCAATTATTCTAATGTTGCTTCGTCTTATGGTATCACTTATCTCTCGAATTCTGCCCTCGTGATCCAGTAGTTGTTTATCTCTCTTTTTCTCAGCTTTATTTTCCATCATTTGGTCTTTTATATCACTGATTCTCTCTTCTGCCTCATTTATCCTAGCAGTTAGTGCCCCCATTTTTTATTGCACCTTATTAATAGCCTTTTTGATTTTGACTTGGTTAGATTTTAGTTCTTTTATTTCTCCAGAAAGGGTTTCTCTAATAACTTCCATGCTTTTTTCAAGCCCAGCTAGTATCTTTAAAATCAGATTCTGAACTCTAGGTCCGACATCGTACTAATGTCCGTATTGAGTAGGTCCCTGGCAGACGGTACTACCTCTTGTTCTTTTTGTTGAGGTGATTTTTTCCATCTTGTCATTTTGTCCAGAGGAGAATAGATGAATGAGAGAAAAAAATGCTAACAGGGTAACAACGTCCCCAGAAAATATACTCTTAACAAATCAGAAAAGACCTGAAACCAGGGGAAAAGTAAGGGAAAGAAAGAAAAAAGAAAAAGAAAAAGATAAAAACAAACAAAAACAAAACAAAACAAAACAAAAAAACAGAATATGATCAAATATGATCAGGCTGGTGCATAGATCAGTGCCACACATTAGATTTTGGATGTATTTTGGTTTGTTAGAAGAAAGTGCCTCCCAAAATTTAAAGAAAGGAAAACTTATATATGTAGAAAAATAAGGGTTGATACAATGAAGGGATGGAATATGAATGTAAAGATGAAAATTATAAAAAATTTTATAAAAGGAATTAAGATAAGAAGTTGGTTGAAGAAAGAAAGAAGAGGATTAAAAAAAAAAAGGAGAGAATGTGATCAGGCAGGAGACTAGAACAAAGCCATACACTAGAGATTTAGGGTATATTTTGAACTGTTAAAAGAAACTGTATCTCAAAATTTTAAAGAGAGAAAAATATATATATATATATATATATATATATATATATATATATATATATATGCCAAAAATATGGGTAACTACTATGAAGGGATAGAATATGGCTCTAAAAATGAAAAATAAAAATGTTTTTTAAAAAAGGGGTTGATAAAATGTTGGTTGAAAAAGGGAAAACGGAAAATTAAAAAAAAGTTAAAAAAATTAACTTTGAAAGACTAAAGAATCATGGTTAAAAAAGCCATTAATTCTATGTGCAGTATTCCCCTAGCGCTGGCGTTCTCCTGTTCTCATTGATCGGTAAACTTGGTCTTGGCTGGCTGTTCTTACAGATTGTCTGGGGGAGGTGCCTGTTGCTGTGGTTCCCAAATGTCTTTGCCGGAGGTGGAATTGCCCTGCCCTTGCCAGTCCGGGCCAAGTAATCTTCTCAGGTTTGCTCTCAGGAGCTTTTGTTCCCTGCAAGCTTTCCGTACAGATTTGGAGGATGAGAGTGAAAATGGTGGCCTCCCAATCTCCACCCGGAGGAGCTGAGAACTCGAGGCCCCAGTCCTCAGTGCGCCCCCAGAGAAAAGCAGTCACTCCCGTCTCCCCAGTCTCCGGCCGCACTCCGTGCTCACCTGGCCTGTGACCGAGTGTTTCTATCTCTCACACCCGACCCCATGTGGAGTCTCCAAACCCAGCAGATCCCTGTGCCGCTTCTCCCGAGGGAGGAAGGGGAGTCTCCCCGGATCTGCCGCTTGTTGGGTCCCTGCGGGAGGAGCAGTGGCCCGACTGGGCCGCGGATCACAGTTTATGGCCACCCCGAGCTGAGAGCCCGCGCCTCGGCTCCGTCTCTGCAGCCGGCTTCCCTGCTCCGATACCTGGGAGCTCTGCTGCACTCAGGCACTTCTGGTCTTCCTGTGACCCCGAGGGTCCTGAGACCACACTGTCCCGTGAGGGTTCCACCCCCCGCTTAGCCACTGGAGCGACGTCCCTCAGCGGAGCCGACTTCTAAAAGTTCCGATTTTGTGCTCCGCGGCTCTAGCACTTGCCAGAAGCGGCCGACGGAGGCCCCCTCCCTCACCGTCTATCCTCCCGAATATTGCCTCGGATTCACTTCTCCGCACGTCCTACCTTCCAGAAAGTGGTCGCTTTTCTGTTCAGAGAGTTGTTACTATTCTTTTCTTCGATCTCCTGTTGAGTTCGTAGGTGTTCAGAATGTTTTGATCCCTATCCAGCTGAATTCCTGAGACCAGACGAAATCCAGGTCTCCTACTCCTCCACCATCTTGCTCCGCCCCCCAACAAAGTTTTGTATTAAAAATTCATGTGTAAACAACATTCCAAATATGCTCCTTTTTATTCTATTTTTCAGTAACAACAAAAAACAAAACATCAATCTCTCCTTTTAAAAAAACAATTCCATTACTTCTATTTTTATTTTCTTCCTGTAGCTTCTTACATGTATGTTGAAGTAAGGATTAACAGAGTTAAATCCCTTCAAGCATTCACAAGTCACAGGTCATCATCATGAAGTAATGTCCATTAAATTCTCACATAGCTCCTTCTCAATACAGGCTGACCCACTGGCTTCACCCCTGCGTATGATTTTTACTGATATGAAATTTTTCTCTTCCCAGTTTAATCAGATCCTAAAAATGCATGTCAAGTCAAGGTCATGCAGAAGTGGGATTAATTCCCTCAGCAAAAATGCTGCCCCCACTAAAATGATCAGATTTTAATTCTCTCCACTTCTAATTCTAGTTCTCTTGTTATTTCTGCCACATCTTCAGGTACTTCTTCCACTGAAGTCTTGACCCCTCCAAGTTATCCATAAGGGTTGGAATCCACTTTTTCCAAATTCCTGTTGATGTTGATATTTTGACTTCTTCCCATGAATCACAAATATTCTAAATGGGACCTGGAAGGGAAAATCATTTCCAAAAAGCTTTTAATTTACTTTGCCCACATCCATCAGAGAAACCACTATCTGTGCCAGAAAAATCTTTACAAAATGTACTTCTTAGATAATAAGACTTGAAAGTCAAAATGACTCCTTGATCTTTGGGCTGCAGAATAGAGGTTGTGTTAGCGGCATGAAAATAACATTAATCTCATTGTACATCTCCATCAGAGCTTTTGGGTGACCAGGTACCTTGTCAATGAGCAGTCATATTTTGAAATGAATCCTTTTTCTCACTAGGAGATCCCAACCGTGAGCTGCAAATAGTAAACCATCTTGTAAATAGATGTGCTGTCCTCTGGGCTCAGTTGTTCCATTTATAGAGCACAGGTAGAGTAGATTTAACATAATTCTTAGGGAACTTAGGACTTTTGGAATGGTAAATGAGCATTGGGTTCAACTTAAAGTCACCAGCTGCATGAGCCCCTAACAAGAGAGTCAGCCTGTCCTTTGAAGCTTTGAAGCCAGGCATCAACTTTTCTCTAGCGATATAAGTCCAGATGGCATCTTTTTCCAACATAAAGCTGTTCATCTACATTGAAAATCTGTTGTTTAGTATAGGTATCTTCATTAATTATCTGAGCTAGACCTTCTGGATCACTTACTGCAGCTTCTACATTAGCATTTGCTGCTTCATCTTGTACTTTCATGTGATGAAGATGGCTTATTTCCTTAAACCTCATGAACCAACCTCTGCTCGCTTCATACCTTTCTTCTGCAGCTTCCTTACCTCTCACCCTCTTAACAGAATTGAAGAGAGTTAGTTAGGGCCTTGCTTGGATTAGGATTTGGTTTACGGGAATATTGTGGCTGGACTGATATTCTATGCAGACCACTAGAACCTTCTCCAATCAGCAATAAGCCTGTTTCTTATCATTTGTGCATTGATTGGAGTAGCACTTTTAATTTTCTTCAAGAACTTTTCCTTTGCATTCACCATTTGGCTAATTGGTGCAGGAGGCCTAGCTTTCAGCCTATGTTGGCTTTTAACATGCCTTCCTCACCAAACTTAATCATTTCTAGCTTCTGCCTTTTGATTTAAAGTGAAAGATATGTGACCCTTCCTTTCATTAGAACACTTAGAGGCTGTTATAGGATAATTACCTGGACTAATTTCAGCATTGTATGTCAGGGAATAGGGAAGCCTGAGGAGAGGGGGAGAGAAAGGGAATGGCTAGTCAGTGGAGCAGTCAGAACTCACCTAGAATTTATTGATTAATTTTGTTCTCTTATAGGAGCACAGTTTGTGGTTCCCCAAAGCAATTGCAATAGTAACATCAAAGATATCACTATTACTAATATAATAAAAATAAAAAAAAATTTGAAATATTAAAAGAATTAACAAAATGTGACAGAGAGACATTAAGTGAGCAAATGCTTTTGGGAAAATGGCACCCATAGGCTTGTTCAATTCAGGGCTGCCCCAAACCCAAAATTTGTAAAAAAAAAAAAAATACGTCTACAAAGTACAATAAAGCCACGTGCAATAAAACTCGATGTGCCCTATAATATATGTTATATAGCATGTATGTAATATTTTTCCCAGTTTGTTTTTTCTTTCTATTTTTTTTTGGAGATTTTTTTTTAAGTAATCTCTACACCCAATGTGGGGCTCAACCTCACAACCCCAAGATGAAGAGTCACATGCTTTACTTACTGAGCCATCCATGCATCCTTGTTTTTCCTTTTAAAGAGCAGGTGTTTGTTTTTTAAATGATGACCTAAGTGTTATCTCTTTATGATTATTACCTTTTGTGTTCCTTATAAAATCTTTATCTGCCCTGAGATTGTGAATATTTTTCCTAAGTCTTCTCCTCACAGCTTTATAGTTTTAGTTTTATTTTTTTAAAGACTTATTTTAGAGAGAGAAAGAAAGAGAGAGGGGGAGGGGCAAAAGGAGAGGGAGTGAGAGAGAATGTGGAGCTCAATCTCACGACCCTGAGATCATGACCTGAGCCAAAACAAAGAGTCAGATGCTCAACTGACTGAGCCACCCAGGTTCTCCTATAGTTTTAGTTTTAAACTTACTCATATAATAAATTCCACACTAATTTTTATATGTGGCATGAGGTTGGGAAATGCTTAAATTATCCAAAATGATCTACCTATTCAATGCAATCTGTACCAAATTCCAAAAGAATTTTTCACAAAAATAAAAAAAAATACTAAAATTTATATGGAATCACAAAAACTCCTAAATAACTAAAGCAATCTTTGTTTTTTTTAAAGATTTTACTTATTTGTCAGAGAGAGAGAGCGAGCACAAGCAGAGGGAGAATCAGGCTCCCCACTGAGCAAGGAGCCAGATGCAGAACCCTGGGATCATGACCAGGGTTGAAGGCAGACACTTAACCGACTGAGCCACCCAGGCACCCCACAAATTAAGGAATCTTGAGCAAGAAGAACAAAGCTAGAGCTATCACTTTCTTATTCCAAACTGTATTCCAAGGCTATAGTAATCAGAACACTATTGTGTTGGCATAGACACAGGGATCAGTGGTATAGAATAGACAGCCCAGAAATAAACCCACACACCCACCATCTCCTAATTTTTGACAGGGACATCTAGAATACACAATGGGAAAAGCATAGTCTCTAATAAATGGTTTTAGAAAAACTGTGTATTCACATCAAAAAGAATAAAATTGGATGTTTGTCTCACATTGTTATCCACAAAAATCAATTCAAAATGTATTAAAGATATAATTGTGAGACTTGAAACAGTTAAACTCCTAGAAGGAAACAAGGTGAAAAAGTTTCTTGACATTGATGTTGGCAATAATTTTTTGGTTACGACACGAAAGCACAGGCAACAAAAGCAAAAGTAGACAAGAGACTAAAAAACTGAAAAACTGCACAGGAAAGATAAACATCTGTATGGTGAAAATGTAACCTACAGAATGGGAGAAAATACTTGCAAACCATGTATCTGATAAGAAACCATATCCAAAATATATAAGGAACTCTAATAAATGATTATATATTGTATTTGGACATAATTAACTACATATAATCCACAGTCATAAGACTTTCAAATGTACCTAAATCTATAGAAGCCTAAATAGATGCCTATATATTGAGGAGCATAGGATGAAAAAAGATGTGGCTTTTTTTTTTTAGTACTAATACACATGGTGTTTGATAAACTTAATTCTTTAGACAGTTATTTCAACCAGAAAATACATTGTTTAATTTTGCTTTATTGGGCATAGTGAACAACAGGAAAACATTTTTTTGGTGGAGTGCTATAGAGTCTGTAGGATTTTAAAGACAAATTCTTAAAGTCTTATGGTTATTTACAACACTGCAAGTCTTTAAACCTCCTAGAAATGTTTATAAAATAAACCATTAGTTTATTAGTATTGGTATGAAGGAACACTTGTTTTCCTTTTTTCTAATTCATAACCAGCTTCCATCATACAATCAATTTTTGTGGGAGAAGTTCACTGCTGAGTAAGCCAACTTTGATATAATGGAACAGTTTGAACACTGTTCTCCAGCTCAATCCAGTTTGCAATACACATTTTCTACTGCATGGGGAATTCTAGTTTTTATATTAATTTTTTAAGCAGGAAAAAGATTATGATATTTAAAACAGTTTACATTTAAAGCTAAATAATTACTTTAAAAGTTAAGTGATGTTGAAGAAAATCCGCATTATTTGCAGCATTGACTAATCATACGGAGTGATGTGAGATACCAGTGATTTACAAATTATTCTACCAGCAGCTTGTTTCTTAATAAATTTCTCCGATACCAGAAAAGCTTGTAAAAAACCAACTCACTCTAGCATTCTTTGCATTTGACATAATCAATCCTAAGAAATGACATAATTATGTTCCCAGGTAATTAATATTTTTAAATTATCCTTATTGTTTAGAGCAATAGCATAGAACTACATATGTGGGAATTATATGAGGTGTAAGCAAATTAAAAAATATCAATAGCAAAAAGATTAGTCCATAATGTTTTTATTTTATTTTATTATTTCATTTCATTTATTTGAGAGAGAGAGTGAGTGAGCATGAGTGGGGTCTGGAGCAGAGGGAGAAGAAGCAGACTCCCCACTGAGCAGGGAACTCAGGGCGGGTGGATCCCAGGACTCCGGGATCTCAGGATGACCTGAGCTGAAGGCAGACGTTTAACCAACTGAGCCACCCAGGCTCCCCAATAATGTTTTTAATAGTATTTAAATTTTAAATCGTTAACACAGCATTTTTAAGTATTTTCTCTGTACAATGAAATAGGAAAACAGTTATGAATAACTGCATAGTTATAAACAAAAATCTACTTTGCAAATTTAAAATTTTAAAAAGCATAGATCATGAATATAGGTGAGTATATAGTGCAAATCATCCTATTCATTTATTGTAAAAAAAAAAAACTAAACCTCGATTTAAATAATTAATTTTATATAAATTTATATATAGTTCTGTTAAGGTCAGAGATCAAAAATTATAAGTAAAACAAAGAGAGGTAATAGTTCTTCATTAAGCTGAGTTTATTTTCTTAAATATTTAATACATTTATCTGAATTTTGCACTTCCTATTTTCCTGTTTTTATTATCTCATTGCAAGCATATTTTAATTTTAACTTACAATTATAATACCTAGGCTATTTAAAATATATATTTCATGTATTTGAGCTTTTAAAATGTATTTTACTTTATATCACTTTCAGCCATTTTCACATCATAGGCTGAATGTGATATATTATATTATTATTCCCCTTAATTTATGTTCATGTTAAATCTTCTCCTAGTCATGTATTTAAAAATTATGTCCCTAAAATTCACAAAACTTTGGGTTTTTAAATTTTACTTCATAGTGAAGAAAAATAGGAAATTTATAGTAGTAAAATATATTGAACAAAACTACATTCTAGATCAATTATGTTTCTTGGTAAAATTCAATAGTTATTTCCTCTGAAAAACTGGAGATTATATCCGTACAAGGAACTAAGCTAGATGAGATTTTGGAGTTTCAGTTTTGGAATTCGGAAGTTTTTCATGTGCAAGGAACAGGAAATAGAGCAGGCCAGTTCATAATGATACACTCTGATCACTTCACTTCTATTACGGTGAACGACCTACGTTTCTCCCTGATGTCCTGATGCTCCTAGCACAGGCTGTAAAGTCCCCAGAGAGAAAGTCTGCTTGGTCAAACAAGCATAAGTCAGTGCAACTCACCTGTATTAGGGATCCTGAAGAGAAGAAAAACTGACCCCATAAGCCAGAGTTATTTTCGCACCAATACCGTACACGATAGAGTAGAGGAAATCCCCCAAAAAGGAAATTGGTAAATATACGATATACAACCTAAACATGTCACAAGTAGAAATTCAAACAGTTGAATAAAATTCAATCACATTTACAAATGTGCAGAGATTTTTGGAAAACTGACTATCTTTAAGAAGTATAAAAGTATTCAAGGCAGTGCAGGTTTAAACATATCAAATTTGAGTTCATGTATTAGTCAAGTGGGGTATTTTTCCTCACTAAAAGGGAAAGAAAGAATAAGTCAATATTTAGGAGAAAGTTGCAATATTCTTGTAGGTTAATTTTAATTTTGGAGCTGTCTCTTCAACTGCAGCCAGATTAGCTTTATTGAAACATTGCCTAAATTCGGGGTTTTAACTTCATATTACAAGCAGATGAACCCCATGAGTAGAATTGCTGGGTCCCTGATGAGTGGTGCTGTCATGTAGACAAGTAGCAAAATGAAAAGATTATTCTGCCCAATTCGATTTTGATGTGTGTGAGTAGGTCTGGTCTTCATTATACAGATAAGATTGGAAATTGATAGTCTAAGTGAAGTGGAGAATTGAAATGTTATCTTGAAAATTTCTACAGAAATAGAATGCTAAATTAGATTAGGAACTAAAACCTAATTTAGAGATGAAAACAGTGGAATTGAAAATCTGTTTTGTTCATGTGTATCAGATAATTATAAAATGTTTCCTTCACTTAAGATCACATTCATTTTTTTCTCCATTTTTAATTTAATGGCATCAATATAGTGGCAAAAATGCAGTTATTTTTTGGATAAAGCATCTTAGGGTGGACTGGTTTATAAGCACTTACTGTTCATCGAGTGCACAGCAACACATTAGGACCTGGGGGAGGGTGTTTCAGCAAGAGAAGATGCAAAAAAATGAATAGATGTAATGAACAATTTCCTCACAATTCATCATTGAAAATTAGATATTAAATTGTTTCCAACCAGAAGTACTACTTTTCTCACATCCACCTAAAAGTTCGTCAGCATATTTATGAATGATACTACTAAAACAAACATTCTGGGGACGCCTGGGTGGCTCAGTCAGTTAAGTGTCTGCCTTTGGCTCAGGTCATGCCTTTAGAATCACAATGTATTGTGTATTTCGTGTGTGCCAACACGAAAACCAATTATAAACATAGATACAGATACTTATTATGTGCTTATTTAAAAGTCAACACAACACAAAGACAAAAACAATTCTGAGAAAAACATTTAATTATGAACCAAATATATAGAGTCAGTATTCTTTATATTTTTAGGAAAGTTGAGCTGTTTATCCCACTTTTAAAAAGAGCAGCAAAAGAATTAGTAAAAAGATAAAACTTAATGGGAGTATGTATACTTGTAAATTCATTCAACAAACACATTCAATCATCTATAATTTTCTTCCAAGCTATTGCTCGTATGACGGGTAAATTGAAGGCAAATAAAAGATTGCTTACAAAGCCCCACATAGAGGAAAATACTCAGGTACATTCATCTCTGTATGCAATTTGAGAAAGTATTATGGATGTTGTGCATTATGCAATGGTTGTGTTTATTTTTCACTGGCTTCTAGGAACCTATTGTAAGGAAATTTGTAATAAGCCAGAAAGATTATAGGGTGTCTCCAGAGAAAAACTGCATTTTGTTTAGAGCAGAGCATTCTGGTACATACTATCTGATTCTACCCCTTTAGGACATTTTTTTTTTTTTTAATTTAGTTGGTAAATGAGAAATAATCTGTTAGGTTTTGTTTTGTTCTCTCTTTTTTTAAAGAACTCATTCATATTGTAAATTGAATCCTAACTGAGATATTTGTAATATCACTATTTCTGCAGTTTAGTTGTTGGTTTTGGATTTCTCTGGGTCTTCATAGATATCAGATCAGGAAAATTGGAACTAGCTTCAGTGAGATGTACTAGCTCTGTTGATTTTAATACTTGTTTCACTACACTCTATAGTACTTCAATGACTTGGAAACTATTTTTATATATGTCTGTATTTTCAAATTAGCATGGGTATTTTATTTGTATTTGTTACACGTGGTTTTGTTTTATATTTTATGTTGTTCTCATGATCATGTGGTCACTTTACAGGTTTTCATATATTGTTTCCAAAGAATGGCAGAATACCTGTATCATGTATATTTAGTTATCTATTGCTGTACAAAAATTACTTTACATGTTAGTGGCTCCAAATAAGATACATTTATTATCTCATTGTTTCCGTGGGTCCAGGAGTTCAGGCAAGGATTAGCTGAGTGGGGTTCAGGGCCACTCACAAGGCTGCAGCCTAGGGGTCAGCTGCGCCTGCAGTCATCGCTAAGCTCCACAAAGGAAGGCTCCATTTTCAGTTTCACTGAAGTGGCTGTTGACAGTCCTCAGGTCCTTTCTTGCTGTTTGATGAAGATATCGGTTCTTTGCCCCGCTTCTCTCTCTGACATGGCGTCGGTAGAACATGGCAGCTTGCTTCCCCCAGAGTGAGAGGAGAGAGAAAGAGAAAAGGAGAGAGGGAGGGAGATTGAGGCGGGGGGCTAAGCAAACGGAAAGCCAGAGTCTTTTAAAATCTAATTTCAAAAGTGACATTTCGTTATTTTTACCGTATTCTCTTGACAAGAAGCAAGTCGCCAAATCCAGCCCACAATCAGGAAGATACATCGCACAGGTCTGTGGAGTAAGAGGAGGCAAGGGGTCACTGTGCCGCTGTCCTCGTCATTACAGGCTGTCCATCACACCGGGGTAACACAACAACAAAAACGATGCAGTTTTCACAGGATTATGTGCACCAATGTCATACCCTTAGATGGATTTTAGCCATCAGCATCTCATAGCTCAACCTACTGGCCAACAAGAGTAGCTTAAAACAAAATAAAGACGTGATAAAAAATGACTCTCTTGAAAGTTAATAAATCATCAGGCTCTATGTTCTTCCCTGTGAAGAGTGTCTAAGAGTTATTACTGATGATAAACAGCTTGGTTTCTTAGGTCTTCAGCGATTAGCTGCTGTGTTTCCCCACAATTTAACATCCATCTCAAGGAGGAGGTTTTTTCTTACCCTAAAATCCTTAGATGATTAAGAGAAATGATGAGAAATGTTCTAAATGTAAAAGTGTTGGTTGAACAAACCGTACACATGTCAGGAACACTGGGTTGACTTAACAGATTTACAGACTCTAACAGAATTCTGCTTCATTATCTCATTACATGAAGTTCCTGAACATCTCTGATCACAGATCTTGCTAAATTCTGAGACATGAATATTTTAGAATCAGTCTCTTGCACTTTCCCCAAGACAAACCATCTCAACATTCTGATATTTAAGTGTACAGTTTTCTCCCATGTCTTCATTACTGAGTTAAATGTACCATGATACTTTTTTTATATGCATTTCATCTTTGAAGATTTATAGAATATTAAAAAGTCGTAGGTAGGGAAATGGACATACTAATAATGCATGGTTAGTAGGAGTCTCAGCTAATGTCTGTGTACTGACTTGAAATGGTCTTCCACGTACATTTTCTCATGAAACAAAACTAAGGTGTAGAACTATCTTTTAACTCTTTTATCATTTTATGTATATGAAAATTTATATATATAAATCTGTATGTATAAAAATGCATATGCATAAATCTGTAAAGTAATACAGAAATAGTTGCTTTGGAAATAGGAACATCAAGTTTCAAGTAGAAGGTCATTTTTCACTGAATATTCTTACGTTTTTTAATATTTATCACTTTCTTGTATTAAAAAATCAAAATAAAAACAGCAATAAGATAAATATAAATAAATAAATGATTTCATGATTATTGCAGAAATAAAATGTTAACTATGATTTGGTAAAATTTGCTTTTGTATTAAATTAAACATTGACAGTTATGATAACAGCTGTTAAAGAAATTGGCCAGTTATTTTATATATATATACATATATGCATATATATATATAAAACAATTCTTTCTGCATGTGTTTGCTATAATAACTAATTCATGATTATACTGAAAATATTTTTTATTAAATATCTGGTGACTGATAAAAATATTTTTTCAGACTTGTACATATCTATAAAAAGTAATCACTTGAAAATATACCTTGTTTAATATGCAAATCTATATAAGTGAATAATTGCTTCTTATTTATTGACATTCATTCCAATAGCATATATCTTTACTATATTTTGCTCATAGCAATTTTAATATATTCTCTGACCTTTAACAGAAGTATTTCTTTATGAAGAATTCCAGAGCATTACATTTCATGGTGCATAACATAACCTCATTAGAAAATATTATTCATTCTTTATGTCCTGTAGACATAAACAAGAGATTTCTACCTTTCTTGGCTATTCATTAACAGATTTTTCTCTTAAATATCTAAAAATGTATAACCGCGGGCTATCTGTAAGAATTTATCTATAAACCATATTTTAACATCCTTTATCCAGTAGAGTTTAACTGCTTATAATTTTTTGGATTACGACTTTGTTTTCTTATTTAAAATTCTATCAGGCCACCTGGTTGGCTCAATTGGTAGAGCATGCAACTCTTGATCTTGGGAGTGTGAGGTCAAGCACCACATTGGGTATAGAGATTACTTAAAAAAAATAAAATAAAATTGCATCCTTTTAATATCCATACCCAAATTTATTAAAGATGATTATTTTTCACTTAACAACTAAGATATCTAATTTTAGGAAGAGTTAGATCAAAATCCTTTTTTTTTTGTTTTGTTTTGTTCAGTGAGTTTCTTTAATATGTCTCTAATGTTGAGTGGTAGATGGCATGAATAACCCCATTTATGCAGCTAGTTGTATGCTTTTCATTGTTTCCCCCATTTGACTTTGGGCTGTTATATGATTTGATATGGCTGATAAAGTAAGATGGAAATGACAGCTTGTCAGTCCTGTGCCTAGGTCAAAAACGACATTGTTTCTGTTTTCCTTCTCATTGGTTATCTCCAAAAGAAGCACATGTCCAGACAAGCCAGATGGTCTTAGAAGGAAGAATTCTCACTGCTATTATCTTGGTAAGACTGTCAGTGATGTCATATTATATATAAGTAGAACATAACAAACTATCACCAAAAAAATGAAAAATTTGTTGTTTTCTGTGAAAGGACTCTTTGGTACAATGGGAATGTATTTCCTCCATTGAAAATTCAAGACTGAATGAAGTAGAAATGGGATAAAAATAGAGATTTTAAGAAACATATTTTTAGTCAAAGTGCTACTAGAGTGTTAGAAAAGTAATGCATAGGGGAGCCTGGGTGGCTCAGTTGGGTGGACATTCGACTCTTGATCTCGGCTCAAGTCTTGATCTCATGGTAGTGGGTTCAAGCCCCATGTTGGGCTCCATTATGGGTATGGAGCCTACTTAAAATACAATAAAATATATGAAATTAAAAAGAAATGTAATGGATAATAGAAAACCACCTTTGAACATTTTTCTAATCATTTATTTATTCATGAGGAGTTGTCTTTGTCTGAGGGAACATTGTTTCTATGTTGACAATATAAAATCTTCAGAATAAAGATTTGGAGAAAATTATTTTTTAAAAATAGTTGAGTTTTCAAAATGTGAACTCCTTCTTTGAACTTTATATTCTATGGGCTTTAATAAATGTATGGAAGAAATTTTGAGTTAATTTTTGTAAAAGGTTTAAGTCCTGTTTGTAAGGTAGAAATAAATAAATATCAAAGAAATTATGCCGTTAATTACTAATGATAAAAATATTCACCTAGCAGAAAGTATATAAAGAAAATCATCAATCTGTTGAACAAGCGTGCCATGATAGTTCTTTAGTATTAGTAGAGATGTTATTTTTTTTTGTTTTGTTTTGTTTTGTTTTGTTTTTTACTAACATGATAGGAGAAGATCTTTATTCAGAGTTAAAGGTTCAATGAAGTCATGTGTGGACTAGCACCCAAAACACTAAAGATGAGCTACACAAGTCGCTTAGATATTTTTCTGCCACCACTACTTCTAAGTTTTTTATCTTAATCCAAAAAATATTATGAACTAATGTTGGTGTCCTGGGAGGACACTGGGAGAAGCCAAGAGCCACATCATAGGTTTACTCATCCAGCCTGTGGAGACATCTAAGTGATAAGGAACTAAGGCCTGCCAATAGCCGTGTGCATGAATTTGGAAGAGGGTATTCAGTCCTGATGAAAGTTCAGATAAGCCAGCCCCATCTGAAAGATTAACTGCAACCTAATGAAAGACCCTGAGCCAGAATCATTCAACTAAATTTTTCCTGGATTACTGACCCACCAAAATCTGTGTGATAAAAATGTTTAATTTTTTTAAGCTGCTAAATGTTGTGGGGATTTGTTATTTAACAGTGGTAATGAATGTGCTGATAATTAGAAATTTAATTTAAATTTTCTCTTTATTTCATTGCTAACCTATCATTTACTTGATATACTTGTTCAAAATGTTCAGAATTATAATCCAAAAGCATAGGCTATTTTTGATTTCTTTTTTTTTTTTAAGATGTTACTTATTTATTTGACAGAGAGAGACACAGTGAGAGAGGGAACACAGGCAGGGGAAGTGGGAGAAGGAGAGGTAGTCTTCCCGCAGAGCAGGGAGCCTGATGTGGGACTCAATCCCAGGACCCTGGGATCATGACCTGGGCCGAAGGCAGATGCTTAATGACTGTGCCACCCACGCGCCCCTATTTTTGATTTCATAGGTTAATTGATCAAATGCAAGTTTAGTGGGATTGATTTATATGCTATGTATTTTCAATTCTTGTTTAAGAAAAAAACAGCTTGCTTGTTTTTTTTGCTTGTTTTATTGTTTCTTATATGCAATCTCCTATCTAGTGTATAAGCATCAATGACAGTTAAAAGTATACCACCTATTTCTTTAAAACCTCTTTTGAAATCTAGAATAGAACCTGTATAGGGTAGGAGGGTACAAAATTTTTTTCAAAGGACAATTTCAATAATTTCCTTAATTAAAAAGAAGCGTGATTTTTAAAATATTTACTAAACCAAAGAAAACCATTAGAATTTCCATGTATGTTTCCAATTCCTAGGCTTCATTTTCTAGACTATTTCATTAATTATTACACTACACATAACCTTTAAAACAATAATTCTCACGTGGCACTAAAATAATTCACTACATCTGGTCTTCATATTATTTTAAATACTTCTAATAATTTGAGCCTTGCTTCTAGTTTTCACTTTCCCTAGTGTTCTAGTATATTTGAAATTTTGAAATTCTACCATTTTCTATTTGATAGAAAGTGAGGCTGTAAAATGGTTATCATTCTAATTTAGTAAAACAGAATATATACACACAAACAGAAGTGTAAAGTGAAGTGTTAACACTGGTTGCCCCTAGCTATGGGTATTTATAATACACATATACATACATATATACTTTCCAGGGCCATTAACAAAATGCAGTCAATTCCAGTCTTATCCATTTTTCCATTCCTGTATTATACCACCACTCTACATAAACCAACATTTTACCTGCATCACATTCCAATTTATCATCAATGAAAATCTTGATAATTATGATGTTACTGCACATTAGAAATTTCACCCACCCAATTTATGATTAACAATGGTTCTATAATCACTCTTCTGGCCCTGACTGATCTAGCTCTGGAATGTCATCGTTAGAGTATGCAGTCCAGAAGCTTTATTAGCTTGGCTTCCTCCAAAAAACCTTTGTCTCAGAAATGAGCCATACACATGATCTTGGCATGTGATCTCTGGAAATAAGAGCAAACTGATGGAAAGATAAAAGGTCGAAGAAAAGTAGAATGACCATCTTGTCATCACTACAAGCAACTGGATCTCAAGCCCGGGACTCAGTGAGGAGCTATGTTGAATGGGTTTTGATTTTTATTTTTGAGAAACAGAAAATATAAGTACACTGGCTCCCAACTATTATTTTACAAGGTTTACCCATAAGATGTTAATTACTTCACGTTTCCAGATTTGTACATTTATCAGAACATCAGAATATGTATGTTCTAGATCATTTCATATGGTGGTGACGACAAGTTTTAGGAAAGAAACAGGGAATATATGCTAATCACAGATAAGGGGAGATATTGTCAGCATACATGTATTTATCATAGTAGCAGGTAAACTATTGTCTAAAAGATGAGTTGAAGGCTGCAAGGTTGGTTCAACATCCACAAATCAATCAACATGATACAATACATTGACAAAAGAAAGAACAAGAATCATATGATCCTCTCAATAGATGCAGAAAAAGCATTTGACAAAGTACAGCATCCTTTCTTGATCAAAACTCTTCAGAGAATAGGGATAGAGGGTGTAGATACCTCAATATCAGGAAAGCCATCTATGAAAAACCTACAGTGAAGATCATTCTCAATGGGAAAAAGCTGACAGCTTTCCCCCTAAGGTCAGGAACGCGGCAGGGTTGTCCACCATCAGCACTGCTATTCAACATAGTTTTAGAAGTCCTAGCCACAGCAATCAGACAACAAAAATAAATCAACGCCATCCGAATCGGCAAAGGAGAAGTCAAACTCTCACTGTTTGCAGATGATATGATACTTTATGTGGAAAACCCAAAAGACTCCACCCCAAAACGGCTAGAACTCATACAGGAATTCAGTAAAGT
Source organism: Callorhinus ursinus (assembly GCF_003265705.2). Lineage (NCBI taxonomy): Eukaryota > Metazoa > Chordata > Mammalia > Carnivora > Otariidae > Callorhinus > Callorhinus ursinus. The sequence continues at coordinate 11,818,532 of NW_027397116.1, forward strand.
GGCAGGATATAATATCAATGCACAGAAATCAGTGGCATTCCTATACACCAACAACAAGACAGAAGAGAGAGAAATTAAGGAGTCGATCCTATTTACAATTGCACCCAAAATGATAAGATACCTAGGAATAAATCTAACCAAAGAGGCAAAGAATCTGTACTCAGAAAACTATAAAACACTCAGGAAAGAAATTGAGGAAGACACAAAGAAGTGGAAAAACGTTTCATGCTCATGGATTGGAAGAACAAATACTGTGAAGATGTCTATGCTACCTAGAGCAATCTACACATTCAGTGCAATCCCCATCAAAATACCATCCACTTTTTTCAAAGAAATGGAACAAATGATCCTAAAATTTGTATGAAACCAGAAAACACCCCGAATAGCCAGAGGAATGTTGAAAAAGAAAAGCAAAGCTGGAGGCATCACAATTCTGGATTTTAAGCTCTATTACAAAGCTGTCATCACCAAGACAATATGGTACTGGCACAAAAACAGACACATAGATCAATGGAACAGAATAGAGACCCCAGAAATGGACCCTCAACTCTATGGTCAACTCATCTTTGACAAAGCAGGAAAGAATGTCCAATGGAAAAGAGACAGTCTCTTCAACCAATGGTGTTGGCAAAATTGGACAGCCGCATGCAGAAGAATGAAACTAGACCATTTCCTTACACCACACACAAAAATGACTCCAAATGGTTGAAAGACCTAAACGTGAGACAGGAGTCCATCAACATCCTAAAGGAGAACACAGGCAGAGGAGAACCTCTTTGACCTCAGCCACAGCAACTTCTTCCTAGAAACATCGCCAAAGGCAAGGGAAGCAAGGGCAAAAATGAACTATTGGGACTTCATCAAGATAAAAATCTTCTGCACAGCAAAAGAAACAGTCCACAAAACCAAAAGACAACCGACAGGATGGGAGAAGATATTTGCAAATGACATATCAGATAAAGGGCTAGTATCCAAAATCAATAAAGAACTTATCGAACTCAACATCCAAAGAACAAATAATCCAATCAAGAAATGGGCAGAAGACATGAACAGACATTTTTTCAAAGAAGACATCCAAATGGCCAACAGACACATGGAAAAGTGCTCGACATCACTCAGCATCAGGGAAATCCAAATCAAAACCTCAATGAGAAACCACCTCACACCAGTCAGAATGGCTAAAATTATCAAGTCAGGAAACGACATGTTGCCTGGGATGCAGAGAAAGGGGAACCCTCCTACACTTTTGGTGGGAATGCAAGCTGGTGAAACCACTCTGGAAAACAGTATGGAGTTTCCTCAAACAGTTGAAAGTAGAGCTACCATATGATCCAGCAATTGCACTACTCGGTATTTACCTCAAAGATACAAATGTAGGGATCTGAAGGAATACATGCACCCTGATGTTTATAGCAGCAATGTCCACAATAGCTAAACTGTGGAAAGAGCCAAGATGTCCATCGACAGATGAATGGATAAAGAAGAAGTGGTATATATACTCAATGGAATATTATGCAGCCATGAAAAGGAATGAGATCTTGCCATTTGCAACGACGTGGATGGAACTGGAGGGTGTTATGTTTAGTGAAATAAGTCAATCAGAGAAAGACATGTATCATATGACCTCACTGATATGAGGAATTCTTAATCTCAGGAAACAAACTGAGTGTTGCTGGAGTGGTGGGGGGTGGGAGGGATGGGGTGGCTGGGTGATAGACATTGGGGAGGGTATGTGCTATGGTGAGTGCTGTGAATTGTGCAAGACTGTTGAATCCCAGATCTGTACCTCTGAAACAAATAATGCAATATATGTTAAGAAAAAAAAAAGAAAAAAGAAGATAGCAGGAGGGGAAGAATGAAGCGGGCAAAATCGAAGGGGGAGAACCATGAGAGATGATGGACTCTGAAAAACAAACTGAGGGTTCTAGAGGGGAGGGGGATAGGGTGATGGGTTAGCCTGGTGAGAGGTATTAAAGAGGGCATGTCCTGTGTGGAGCACTGGCTGTTATGCACAAACAATGAATCATGGAACACTACATCAAAAACTAATGACATAATGTATGTTGATTAACATAACAATAAAAAATTAAAGAAAAAAATAAAAGATGAGTTGAAGAACAAGGGTTGTTTAATACTACTTCAGCTACCATAAAAGACTTAGACCTTTAAGATACAGAGGGGAAAAAATGTATTTTCTAGATAACCTCAGATGGTGATCAACACTTAAAGTGTTTAATAAAATTTACGCTGACTCTTTCTGATCATAACATTTTGAAGAGAAATACCGAAGGTATTAAAATTTTTATAATTTATTAAAAGGACAAAAAAAAGTACTGTCTTAACAAACGAATGTTTTTAAATCTATTGATGCTTAGCACAAAGTTTGCTCTCAGACTGAAAAATCACAAACACTGATGGCAAGAGTTTTACTCTGCAACAACTAATTACTTACACTTAGTGATTTATTCTGCCATTGGATCCCAAGATGTTGTGATGAAAAAAGGAAAGACATATACCATAGTACCTGAATGGAAACCAGTGTTTACCAAAGACTTTTGGGGAGCAATTTCTATATTACAGACAGGACCTTGTGCCAACCCTCTCAGTAGTAAAGGAAGAAAAGATACCAGAAAGAAAACAAGACAATGTAACAATTATTGAATCAATAAGTAGATAGTAAAATACCAATCTTATTATTATATTCTAAACATCACAACAATGCTTTATATTGAACAGGAAAGCCATTTTGTTTTGTTCTAAAACAATTCACATTATATAACAGAGATTTTTTTTTGCTTTAAAAATACTTTTTATTCCATTGTGAGCTGTAGTATTTTCAAAAGATAGAGAGTAGAAAATCTTTAAAGAAACTAGATTTAAATGTATATGACACCATAAAAGAGTCCCATGCCATAAAATACACAGAAAAAAGAGGTGAAATTGCTGTTTGCAGGAGTAAAATAGTAGCTTTTTATGAGTTGGGGAAGTTTTATGATACTGCCTAATGATTCTCTTTGGCCAGTGTACAAACACTTCCGCATCCATAGTTTGCCATGTCTAAATTGCTAGTCCGTTCATATGCATGGCTTTCCTCCAGTTCTTTTATGAATCTCGAGCTTATTAGATTTCATTGTTGAAAATGCAGTTTCCTCAGATTTAAGGTGGGCTGCATCACCTCCATGTGGATCATTTCTTTCATACTTAATGACTGTGTCTATACATCAGAAAGTAAAGTGGTGACTTGGCAACTACATATTTTGTTTATTTTATTTATGATTCAAGAAGGGAACTTGAATGTGTAACTCAACCACAATCAAAGTTACTTAAAGATAAGAAAACTGAGAGCCAGGGAATTTAAAGTTTCTCCAAGGTCTCCTTGCTCTCTACTAAATGTAGTTTGCCTTACTACAAGATACAGTGGGTAAATTCACAGAATTAATATATGTGAGGCTCCAAATCATCTACAGTGAGCACATTAAACAAAAAAAATGTTAAAAAGTATAATAATTTCATCTTTTAAAATCCCCCAATTAATTGAGATAGGAAGGAAATGTACAACCAATTATTTCAAAAATCTTCAATCTTAGATGTAAAAACAAAGCCCTAAAGGTGTGAAATGAGTGATCCAGGATCACACAGCTGATAGAAATTATAGAATTATAAACTTAATATGTTCACATAAATTTGTTGTTCTTTGTATCATGGCATAACAGGACTCTTTATTTTTTTTTAAGATCTTATTTATTTATTTGAAAGACAGCAAGAACATGAACAGGGGCAGGGCAAAGGCAGAAGCAGACTCCCCACTGAGCAGAGAGCCCAAAGTGGGGCTCAATCCCAGGACCTTGGGATCATGACTTGAGCCAAAGGCAGACAGACACTTAACCAACTGAGCCTCCTGGGTGCCCTTAACAGGAGTCTTTAATTCAGTACCCTGAATTTCTAAATTTTTCTAGTAACATCTCTGTGATAATTACATATCTAAGTATAAAGAATAATAACCTATAATTCCAATACAAATTTAAGCCATTTTTTCCAGAACGAAAAAAAGATAATCTATACTTTGATTATAATAAGAAATGTTAAATTTTCTAAAGTTAAAGTATTAAGTTTAAAATTTTCTCCACAGCCTAAATTAGCAGGGTAGAAAGCATGTAATGCATTTTTGTTAATTGTGATTTTAATGACAAGAAAATTACTAGCAGGTTCACAAGATATGAAGGACATGATTTTGATGTGATTATATTGAAAATTACTCCACATATCTTGTGTTTTAACTAGAAAATCACCATGTAATTCACCTAAGACATCACATTGCGAACCACGTACACAAAAATATATATAAAGCTGTCCCAAATCTCTGAGAAAAAGTAGAATTGATGTGATCCAAATAATAACACAAAGGTAATATGATATAACAAGGAAAGGCATTAATTGAAACAATAAGCAACAAGGAAGAGGGATATGGAAGGAACATGGAAAATGTGAGTCTTGGCTAATTTTCAGTTTACGGATGGGTCAAATATTTTAGGTTTATAATTTATTAGACATTTTCAGGGATTAGTGGACTAAGAAACTGTATCATTAGAGGGTATTATGTTAAGCGAAATAAGTCAATCAGCGAAAGACATGTATCATCTGATCTCACTGATATGAGGAATTCTTAATCTCAGGAAACAAATTGAGAGTTGCTGGAATGGTGGGGGGTGGGAGGGATGGGGTGGCTGGGTGATAAACATTGGGGAGGGTATGTGCTATGGTGAGCGCTGTGAATTGTGTTAAGACTGTTGAATCACAGACCTGTACCTCTGAAACAAATAATACATTATATGTTAAAAAAAAAATAGTAGGAAGGGAAAAATGAAGGGGGTGAAATTGGAAAAGGAGACGAACCCTGAGAGACTATGGACTCTGAGAAACAAACTGAGGGTTCTAGAGGGGAGGGGCGTGGGTGGGTGGGTTAGCCTGGTGATGGGTATTAAAGAGGGCACATATTGAATGGAGCACTGGGTGTTACACGCAAACAATGAATCATGGAACACTACATCAAAAACTAATGATGTAATGTATGGTGATTAACAGAACATAATAAAATTAAATTTTAAAAAACTGTATCATTGTTATGTGTCAATGCTGGATACATTTTTAATATTTATTTTCAATGATACTCTTTTATTTATTGCTCTTTTTGTCTCTTTTTATTCTCTTTTATTTTTTCCTTCCTTTCATCCTTCCTTCATTCCTTCTTTTTTTCTTCCTTCCTTCCTTTTTTTCTTTCTTCTTTCATTACTTTTTCCTTTCATTATTCCTTCTTTTTTGGGGGGATACCCTTATTTGGAAAGATTCAGTCATTTTGCCAATGTAAAAAGTTTTATCGATGTAAAAATTAATGCCCAGTTCTCATGCATGGATAACATCCAACAATGATTGGTCCTCAAATTCTGAGTGTGCCTACTTATTGGTATTCTTCTTAGGCTTGGTAGATAAAATACAGGATGACAGTTAATTTCAAATTTCAAATAAACAACAAATCAATTTTTAGTACAAATATATTTCATGCAATGTAATTCAGAATATTGTATTTTTACTTGTTAACCTGGCAACTTTAATTTGTTTGTTCTATTAATCTCATGTGATTAATACGAATATGAAGTTTAAAAATTCTCCGATCCAGTCACATGGATTTTTTTTTCCCCACACTTCTAAGTTTTCTGAAATAGTATAAATTAAAACATAAATTTTAAAGCCAGATAGTTCTGATCTTGAATCATAATTGCATGAATCTGATCAAATCACCTCTCCCGGTGCATTTATATATATATAAATATATATATATATATATTAAGATTTTATTTATTTATTTGACAGAGAGAGAGATCACAAGCAGGGGGAGCGGCAGGCAGAGGGAGAGGGAGAAGCAGGCTCTCTGCTGAGCAAGGAGCCTGATGCAGGGCTCTATCCCAGGACCTTGGGATCATGACGTGAGCCGAAGGCAGCCGCTTAACTGACTGAGCCACCCAGGCGCCCCAAATAAACAGTAGTAATGATAGTAAAAGCTTCAGGAGCTGTTGTGAAAAATTAAATGATATTATATGTAAAATAACTGGCAAAGACAGTTCCTATTTGTAAAATACTTATTTCAAAAATGAAGTTAAATACAATAAAATTTTAGAACTTCATGAAGACACTAGAATAAAAGCCTTCTGTCTCTCTTGAAAATACACCCATTTATCTCAAATTCAGAGAAAATAAAAGTCCCTTCATTATGTTGTTTATACATGAAGTATACCTGTCACTTAAAAAAGAGGTGAGGAGGTCACATATGGAATCTACAAAATTGCAAATCAGAAATTGAAAACCTATGAGATATTTTGAAAATATACTGCAGCAAAATAGATAATATAGTAATACAGACACTGTGAACTTTGGACTAAAGAAGACTTTGGATTTAATTCCTATTGCCTTTCATATGATACGTGAATTTGTCTTTTGCTATAAATTGTAATAAAATTTCATGATAGTATTATATGTATGACTAAATGGTATAACACATTTTAAATAATTGAGCATATGAAAATACTAATACTGACACATATCTGACAGTTCTGTCTTTTTTTTTTTAACTTGTGCTTTTTATAGTTGTTTTTAGTTTCAGTTTCTTTTGATTATTTTCTCCCTATGCCTTGTAAAACTTATGTCTACTTTCCTTCCTCTTCTCCAATGAAACAGGTTTCTTTTTATGTCTTTTAAAATTTTAGATTTATAGCTGCCCCTCTAGGTTTGTGATCTAAAAAGATATTTTCTCTTGTGTTAAAAAGTATGGGATATGAAATCTTGGAAGAAATGTGTAAAGGCTGCCTTTCGCCTTAACCTGATGAGTAAGTAAAGCTATGGAAAACTAATACTTGAAAATGAGAAGTTAATGACCACATTGCCTAAGGACAAGGAAAAGTAATTTGATAGATAAGAAATTCGCTGTGTTTTCAAAAAGAAATCCCTTTTATCAATCAATTATGCTTATACAAGTACTTTAAATATATGAGTAAAAAAATTGTATAATAGAGTATTATAGACAGAAAAATTGACTTCATTGTCAATATGGAGACATCCCATGTCCCCCAGGAAACATTCCTTAACATTGAAAAATGGATGAATTGGAGGCAGGAGGATGAGGCAACAAAGAAGTCATTGCTCATAACATAATTTATCAGAATACATGTTAATAGAGGTTTAAAATTATTATTAAATACACCAAGGAGAACAAATTACAAAGTTTAAAAGTGTTTTTTAACTTAGCTGCCAAAAACATAACAAACAGCAAAAGAAGCAATAATATATGGTCAAGGATCCATGGACTACACAGCCCAAGGGCCAAATTACAGGACATTTTTTAAAGGTTGTAAAAAAGAATAAGAAAAGCAGAAGCATCAATAAGACCAGGAATGGTATGTAAAGTCTAAAATATTTACTTTACAAAAGAAGCTTGCAGATCTTTGTCATATGGCATATATCTTAATTATTATCTTAATTTGTTTTTCTATCTCTGAAGTAAATTTTATAAATAAGATATAACTCATTTTCCCTTTGGTTTAGTGTGGGAATGGACAATAACAACTACTTGACTATCTTTAAATGTCATTATTATTTTTAGAATTTTGTCAGAGTAGAAGAGAATTATCCATTTAAGCTTGAGACAGAAGAAGTAGTTTAAAGGCAAGAACCAAGATGAGCTGGCCTCAAGAACTATGAATAGTGCAAGTCAAAATTGGGTGGACGTGGCAAAAAAGAAACCAAGGTTTCCTCACTTACTAGATTTCTGGAGTAACAAGTTACGAAAATTGCATATGCACTACACATACACACATAATCAGAATCAAACAATTAGAGTAGGTACTGGATATATAGTTCTTAAACGAATATCACCATTTTATATATTGCAGTTTAGAAAACAGGAAGTAATTAGTTTATGTTTGAGGTCAGTTAAAACCAATGATGTATATAACTTGCTATAATAAATATATAATGATGCATCATTAATATCAATTAATATATTTATGACTGTTACCTGACTTGTCATAAATTTATTATTGATATCTAAATTACTGGGAAATAAATTCTGGGTAATGAGTTCTTTAACATGAATTATTTGCAAAATAGAAACCAGTAACCTGCGTGTTTGCACTCAGGCTCCTCATAGGATGCAATTTCACTTGTGATGAACATGGTGGCAAGTGGAGGAATGTGCAGTAACAACATATACAATAGTATATCTACTGAGTGTTCCTTATGTTCTAGGCCAATTCTAAGTGTATAACATAGATTATACAAGAGTTTTCTACAGAATTATCATTGTTCAAACAAAAGATAGCTTTAACCAGCACAAGGTACAGACCATGATTGCAGAAAATGTTGTACAGGAAGATCATTTTAGCAAGAAATCCAAAAGACTCTTCATTAAGTTGCTCTAATGTTGGGGATGCTTATTGTGGAAAACAGACTTTAGGTTGTTGTATTTTCCCTGAGTAATGTCAAATGCCACTTTTCTTTTAAATCATTTTCTCTTAAGAGTATTGTGACAAATGAGCTTTCAGAGTGAGTTACTGTTAACTTATTGGCAGCAGTTTCTCAAACTATGTCACTCAAATTTATTCTGAGCCCCTTATGCCAATGGCAACTCTGGAAGAAGTTTTACAAATACGGGTACTTGTGCCAGGTATTATAGTAATATTGTTCTAAACGGTTTATCCTCAAAAGAATTGTAAAATATTGATAAGATATAAATACTTCTGATGTAGGAAAGATTAATTTCAATAATATTTTCAGTACAAATAGATACTTTAAGATGAATTCATTCTAAATATACTTCTTCACTGACATTTTACCTGAAGTCAAATATATTTCATAATGTCATAAATCCATAGGAAATTTTATATGATCGCCTATATTCTTATATCAAACAGAAGGAGGAATATATTATCATGAAATACTACTCAATATGATACTTTTAAATAGTCATTAGTCTGCCGAGCCATGGCATTTGTAGTCTAGTAGAGCATAAAATTCATTAGGAAGTGCTCCTTAAAGAAACGCAGACCCTTTTCATATTTCACTAAGATGTTTTATATATATATATATATATACTCACTCACATGCTGAAAATGAGAAAAAAAATCTTAAATAAAGTCATATTATATTTTTGGACTCAATAAATTAGCTGTCTGTACCAGTTAGCATTACTATCTGTCAGACCCCAAACTGATCCTTCTTAGCTCTGCTTTGTGATGTTGGGGTTTAGAATTTGCCCACCACATTTCTTTGTCAGTGAGAAGATGTGTTTATGGGAACTAGAGAAGTGTTCTGGAAATCTGAGAGAAGGGAGGAAGCGGTCTTGCCCTTTCTTTGTGTCGTCCTGATCCTGCCAAAGTGAACTTAACAGTGGCCCTTTGCCTCAGCATTTAGGTCTAATGTTGTTTTTCTCCACTCCCAGAAGCTCCTTTACAGATGGAAGCCCCAGCACTATGACACTCCTGCAACAAGGGTCCTGAAAATGCAGCCCCCTCTTCACTTCTCGGGTGCTGACACCAACTGGCAGAATTCCTACTTCCGAAGGCCTACTGTCAGCTCCACAGATCCTCTTCTCCAATCTTCTAGGTTCTAATGGCATAAAGTCTTCCCTTTGTTTGCCAAAGAAGTTCTAGAATCACTACCCCATGTGTTACACCAGAATCCTCTTTTTATTTTTCATTTGTTGACTCACTACTGGTAATGAGTTCTTTATATTAACTCCTCTTTGTAAATAAATGATGCAGTTTCTATTTTCTCTACTGAATCATGACTTAAATAATCTAATTAAAAATTTGACTTCTCTTATCAAATGTCTGAAGAAATCTTTTTTATGCTAAGTAAACACTAAAGCAGGAGGAAAAATCTCTTATTTTCCTTAGCATCTTGTCTCCTATATTCTGTAATAGATTTTTAAGTTATTAGTGAATAGAAAAGGAAAAAATAAGTCACCCAGTGACCTACTTTATACCTGGCTGTTTATCAGTCTTAAAATATGTTTGTATTAAATTGTTATATATCGGGGTGCCTGGGTGGCTGAGTTGGTTAAGAGTCTGCCTTCAGCTTAGGTTATGATCACAGGGTCCTGGGTTGGAGCCCGACATTGGGCTCTCTGCTCAGCGGGGAGTCTGTTTCTCCCTCTCCTTCTGCCCTTCCCCCTGCTCTTGCTCTCTCTCTCAGTGTCTCTCTCTTAAATAAATTTTAAAAAATAAATAGTTACATATTAACATTTTGCCTTATAAGACATAAATTATTTATGAACATGCCGATCAGCATTAGTCAAATATTAAGCAACCATATGACACGATGCCTAGAATACAGTACCTGTGTCAACAAGAAGACAGAAAAAAATAAAATGGAACCATGCAAAAGAATAAAATGTCAGTTAAGTTGTTCTGTTTGGGGGCAATATGTACATAAAGAAAACACATAAGAAACAAAATACTATAAAGTTTTCCAGTAAGTCATAGAGTGTTTATAAAGCACACAAAATGTATATCTCTCTACTTGATCTGGAAAAAGAACAGAACATTTTAAAAAAATATTTTATTAATGTATTTATTTATTTTTTTAATTTATTTATGTGACAGAGAATGAGAGAGAGAGAGAGAGAGTACAAGTAGGGAGAGTGGCAGGCAGGGGGCGAGGGAGAAACAGACTCCCTGCTGAGGAGGGATTCACGACGTGGGGCTTGATCCCAAGACGCTGGGACCACGACCCAAGCCAAAGGTAGACACTTAACCAGTTGAGCCACCCAGGTGCCTCAAGAACAGAACATTTTGAAGGTTTTTTTCTTAAATCATTTGTCAAAGTGACCTGTGCTAAAAACATTAGGCCTCTATATGGCAGGTTCATGGGGGTGGAGGTTTCTGAGTCATAAAGACAGTGGCTAAAGATTGGCCCTGCTCTGCTAGGTTAGTAATTCTCAGGGGGCTCAGGGTTTAGACAACTTTTCTTAGAATAAAAATAAATTCCAACATACTATTTCTTCATCAATGTGGCCTCAGAGAAATAGGACTTTAATAGCAAAGGATGAGGAGGTGGGGTAAAAGAGGGGTTTTCTATGTTTCCATTTCTTGATGATTGCATTCTTATGCTTTTTAATTATGGGCAAAAATTCCATTTGATCGGTCTCATACAAATTGGAAAGCAAATTAGGTATCTGAGCAGTTGCTGAGAGTCTTAAGTGATATTTCTGTAATGCAGACCTAACTGATCATTTGTCACAGCAACTGTAAATTTGTTTCTATCTTGAAGTCCTTAAAGATTAAAAAATATTAACCAAACAAAACTATTAGTCAGTTGGTTGTGGCCAAATTCAATCAAACAATCAATCAATTAATTAATCAAGATACTCTCTTCTCTAGGTTTTCCATCAAATTTTCACACACAAAAAAAGTATGGTCTAAAAATGCTTAAGTCAAGAGCTAAAATTAATCTCAAAAGAGTTCACATTTAGATCATTTACTTGTATATTCGGTTAGCAATTTAACTTTGCATGAAGTTTCTAAAGCAAATATCCCTGTTGACCAACAGAGATTTTCGAATGCTTGATTTCTGACACTATGTGGGTGATAGGTACACTATTAGTGTAGTGCAAACTTAAGTCCTAGAAGAGCAACATCAGTATTTAGGTGTGTCTCGGTGAGAGGGGACTGTTGTTTAAATTGTTTGAAGAATGTATAGACTAGATGATTTATACGGCCAGCTAAAGATCGTAGCAATAATCCTGCAGCAGATGGTAAGATTCTGGACTAAACTGGGGCATGAAATTTATTATGGGATAATGAAACGAGGATATTGGAGGGAAGGAGAGAGAAGAAGCAGTGCAAAATCTAACAAGATTTTCAACTTAAAATGGCAAATGGCGGTAGTGTGGAATTAGCAAGGGAAACTGTTTTGAGAAAAATATTAATGTGGCCATAGGTCTAGACTGAGATAAGGAGATGAGATAGTTGAGTTCTGAGCAGGATTTTGACTTGCTTATAAGTAGATGCAGGTACTCGTTCCCGGATTTCCAGCTAGATCTTCTTATATACTCAATTTTAAAAAGAGATAATGGTGAGACAAGAAATAAAATGCTTTGTTTTTAGGGAAGAGGCATTTGTTTAAATGTTAATGATATAACTGGTATTTAGAGAAATAAATTCCAAAAGATTAGGAAAAAAATTTGACTCTTTTTAGGCAAATTCTATACCTTATGACATTTATAGCTGGATCCCATTTACACTTTTGAGCTTCATTTAAAAATAACTACATGCCACATAATTCCAAATGGCCTTTCTCATCACAGTATGGTTATTTTAAAAATTCAATTTGCATTAGCGTAATTCTGATTGACATTTAAACTGTCAGTCTGTACATTTCTCATAGAGTGTTACTTTTATCTGAAAATAATAGAGTGTATCACCATTAAGTCAATGATCAGATGAAATAAATTCAATTAAATTTCAAAACAAAATACCAAATAAATACCAAGATAATTAAATAAGTGTGTTAGATTCGAATTTGAGATATCTGTTATTTTAAATGCTTTGAATAATCAACTAAAGTTGCATATAGATAGATAGATAGATAGATAGATAGATAGATAGATACACACACACATTTATGCCAGATTATTGTCATGACAAGTCCAGGCAGTCAAATGTGCAATATACACAGATGTATCAAATCAAAATTAATTATACATATTCAGGTTAATTTGATATTTTCTGATAAAATCAATTAGGCTAGTTTGTCAAAATAATTTATTTGTAATTTGAATATACATGGAATCTGAGAAAATATAATATAGTATGTAGTACTTGGATTTAAATGTGAAAATATATCAATTGATTTATTAATTTTTAAAGATTTTGAAATAAGAATGCATGAATTTAACAATGTAAAGCATTATAAATGCACATTTAGCTTTTATAATGGACTGATAAAAATAATTTAGATTACAAAATTTTGTGTTGTGATCCAGCTGTCTATACTTCACCCAAATTGTTCTGTTTTGCTTTTCAATGGATAATAAAAAAAAGAAAGAAGAGAAAAGAAAAACAAAAAGAAAATTGGAGCAATCTTAAAAGGATGGCATCTTGATACTGATTTTTTACTGAGGCCTTTAACATATCAACTCTCATTCAACTATCATCTTTGCCCACACTGAAGTACAGGGCATTGAGTAGGTGCCCATATTATGGATCTTCTTTCTCAATTCATAGGAAAGAAAATGTTACTATGAAAAATGTTATAAATAATTTTACTGAGTTATAATTAAGATTTCTTAAAGAAATTAAAAAAACTGGCAGTTCATAGAAGGGATTATCCATCTGACAAATAAGCTTGTAAAATGATACTCCAAGCATCTCTAGTTCTTGAGACTGTGTAAATTAAGTATTACTTTTTATTCTATAGACTGGGAATAATTAAACACAGTGGGAACTTCCAGGGATTGTGAGGATGGAGAATAGCGGATATTCTCATGAATTCCTGGTGGGAATGTGTTTTGCCGCACTGCATTTCGTAGAACAACCAAAAAAAAATTATACATACTTGTAAACAAGAATATAGTTGTAAGATACTGCTCAGAGTTGATAGCTCAAAATAGATAAAATTTGAAAGCACATCAGTAGGGTTATAGTGGCATAATCACATTTTATGTATAGTACTGATGATTATGGTAACACCTATTACTTGGCAACTTCTATGGGCCAGGCCCTTTCCTAAGTATTTTATAATTGTATGAGATAGGCAACATTATTTTCCCTGTTTTATAGATGGAATAATTGAACCAAGGGTTATTTAAATAACGTGTCCAAGGTCACATAAATAGTAAGTGGGGAGATTGGATGAGAATGTAAGCAATCTGTTTCTGAAGTCTATGTTCTCAAGCACTCTATGTATTTAACATATAATTGAAAACTTGGACACAGTTTAAAAAAATGACCTAGATCTACATTACATATCTGGAAGATTGCTCATGATTTATTTTTAAGTAAGAAAAGCAAGTTAGAAATGGGAATATTGATGTCTTATTTATCTTACATTGCCTGCAACAACTAGATCACTCACACAAAAACTATTTTTGGTGCACAAAACTTTTTGTTTAATTAAATTCAATTAATTTGGAAACACATGTTTCTGGACAAAGTATATGATGTACTTCTGATATTTTCCCAATTTTTATAGTCTGATAATCATTCTGGTTCCAATTCAGTTATATAAAAACACCTAAAAAACTAAAGAAAAGTCTACATATAGAATCAAATTAAACACTGCATTAGGCTTTCATGTCTTATCCCATAATATTTTGAAAACAAATCAATTAAGTAATGAATCTTCCCACTATTTCACCACATCAGAAAGAAAAAGGTATTGTCCTCAAATATTCCCATGTTAGAATAACTTGTAGATCAAGCTGTTGAGAGAACTCTTTTGGTTTTAGCTAAATGATTTTTATATATAAGTCCTGATATAAATGACATATAAACAATCCCTGGCCTCAGTGAATTTTCAAATATTATTCAAATTGTATCGAATTTTTGTACTTTCAAAATAAGTATCCTCCAGAAGTTATTTGCTGAATATAGGTCCTGCATGTCCATATTACAGGCAAAAAAAAATAAAATCCACTGGAGTGCCATAGAATGACTTTGAAATCTAACTTTTTAAAAAATAATTCTTTGGAGAAGATTAAACATGTTTATAGAAAATGGAAGGATCCATGGAATGACTTTGAATAAGAGGAGGAGTTAGAGAATAATGGTGAATAATCTCTTCTACTCTCTCTCCACCGGACAATCCTAGACAAAATTTCCTCCTAATTTGACTTTATTATCAATGTATTTCCAGTAAATAGAATCACTTGCTGTTCCTCAACTCTCTATTTTTGGTTTGCAGGCATTTGTACTCTCTCTCTGCTTCTTAACAAGTCATACCCATGTATAGCCTACTCTGACACATGGTAGAATCCTCAATTTTTTTTCCTTTTCCCATGAGTTTTCTAACCTAGTCCTAGGTTTGGGCACTGTTTTTGGTTTCTGCTATGCTGACCAATATTTTGCACGTGTTCACCAAATGGTAAATTATCTTTTTATTTCAGTGCAATCCAAAGAATTTGTCACCTGTTTGAAGACACAAAGTGACCTATGCATCTTATATCTGTCACTCCAGTGTTTGATGCTTATGAGAGATATCCAGATGAAAGGTGAGGGAGACAACCAGACTTAATTTACTAAAACAGAGAGACTCCAGAAATTTTTCCTTAATATTCATCACTGTGAGCAAAATAAACCAGCAGAAAGCCAATCTCCTCCATGAAACTCTTTAATTAAGAATGTGCTTGTATGACATTAGGTTAAACTCTGGTATTACATTCTATGCTTTATTTAAACTCAAATCCTTTCAGTTCTATTGTTTATATTTATCTGATTTTCATAAAACAAATGAAAATGAATCAAGAGTTGATTGGAATTTAAAATATATATTTGGCACTTTTTAAAAATCAACTTTAGTTTCAATCAATAGATACTCAAGTACTAATCCCATAATTTAAGTAATTAGAAATGTTATAAATTTAGTGTTTGATTGACATTTTTCATCAGTAACACTTGATTTTAATTTTAAATGGTGAACTTATATAATTATTTTCTAAATATAAATAGATACCAGGTAGATTTTGCTGCCCTGCCCAGTTGTACTATATATGAAATCTGTTTATAAATAAATATATGTGTATGTATATATGATATATGCATCGTATATTCATATACATACACCGAAGGAGAGCAGAATATGCCACCTCAAAATATGCATTTTGGCATAGCGATTGTTTTAAGTGAAAGTTACTTAAAAAGCCAGGGCAAGAAGGGCACTGACCCTTCTTGTCCCCCTGAAAGCAAGAAATATATCGCCCATGTGAAAGGTACTTTCCCTATACCAGGAGGGTAGAAGGCATTCTTAACACAAGAGAGGGAATTTGGTGCCAAGAAACTGTATCAACAAACATTGTTCCTTTTTACTAATTTAACATCCTAAACCCTAAATCTCTTTTTCTTGTCAATTCTTTACAGATTTATTTTTTCATTGTCTAAAAGGTGTAAAAGTTGCCTGCTTTGGTCACTTCTCTGAGTCTCATTTTTTTTATGGAGCTCCTATGAACTTAAATTTGTTTTTCTCCTATTAATCTGTCTCATGTCAATTTAATATTAGGCAAGTCAAAGAACCTAGAAGGGAAGAAATGTTCACTGTAACATTCCTCTAATACCCATAATTAGTTGGCCTATTTCAACAAGATATCTTAATATATTTTAATTGGAAAGAAATTTTGAAAACCATATCATCCAATTATTTTTGTTCATCTTGAAATCTATAAACTATAGCCATGAAATAGCATTTCAAAGGGCACTTTCTAGCAATGAAATATTTTTAGCAATGAACTAGCACTCCAAAGGGCAGGAATACTCTACAAGTCAAAAATTAATCTACGTTATAAATTGTCTATGTTTATGTTTGTCTATTATTATCCAAATCCTCTTGCTAACAATAACTTCAAGGTTGTCTACACTTTCAGCAGGGTTGCTTTTGTAAATTATCTATCTATCTATCTATCTATCTATCTATCTATCTATCTATCCATCCATCCATCATCTATCTATCTATATAAGATTACTTGCTGCAGCCAAAACAATAGCCTCCTTACCTTTCCATCTAATTATCCAACCCCTCATCCAGAGCTCTTGGATCATTTCTCACAACTGACATGGGTGATTTTCTATCTGGGTCAGCTTCATTGCATCCAAATTCAGGTTAACTTGCATATGACAAAGAGACATATGACACCCAGGCTCGGATTTTATAATCTATGCCCCAAAATCGAAGACTGATGTTTTTATGAGAACAAATTTGAAAGTGTCCTGGAAAGTAATGTAATTATCTAACTCTTTCTTTTAAGATTTTATTTATTTATTTGACAGAAAGAGAGAGGGAGAGAGCATGCACAAGCAAGGGGAGTGGCAGTCAGAGGGAGGAGCAGGCTCCCCACTGAGAAAGGAGCCCGATGTGGGCTCGATCCCAGGACCCTGGGATCATGACCTGAGCCAAAGACAGCCACTTAAAACTGACTGAGCCACCCAGGTGCCCTGAAGTTGTCTAACTCTTTAGTAGAGTCCTTGTCATGAACTGACAAATTAAGGAAAATTTAATGACAAAATGAATAAATATTCATAGATGTGGCTACATGCCCATTCTTTGGCCTGGAGATTTCTTTCTTGGAGTCTGCTAGAACCAAAAGATGTAAAAGATGGGAAAAGGAAAAATCCCAAAGAAGCATTTTGATTCCAGAACGTGGTAAATATGTGGAAAATAAAATAACAGATGTTAATTAAAATATTTTTTTCAAATCATCCTTATTGAAGTATAATTCACATACAATAAAAGGTACCCATCTAAATTACAGATTTCAGTGAGCTTTCACAAAAACACTCCTGTAAACACCCAGCACTATAGAAACAGAAATCTCGTGTTAACTCAGAAAATTTTCTCATGTCTCTCCCGTTTATTCCTTTTCCTCTCTTGGCCCCTGGTACCACCAATTCTCTGTCGTTACCCACTATGTTTATCTTTTCTAGACTTACATATAAATAGAATCATCTTCTTTCTCACATGCTTATTTCATTCAACATAATGTTTTCAATAGTTTGTTAATATTTATTGCTGATTACACCACAATCTGTCTATTCATTAACTTATTGATAGACATTTGGGTACTTTGCAGTTTGTTGCTATGATGCAAAAGCTGCTATAAACATTTAGATACAAATTTTTGTTTAAGATTTTTATATATTTTGGGTAAATATCTAGAAATAGAATTGCTGGTTCATATGGTAAATGTATGTTTAACTTAAAAAAAAAAACCCTGCCATACTAATTTCCAAAGTGGTTGTTTAATTTTCAATTTCCAGCAGCAACATGAAAGAGTTCCAGTGGCTTCACCCTTTCACCAACATTTGGGATCATATTTATCGAAAAGAATTTTCCTTTCTCCATTGAATTACTGTGTAGTTTTGGTAAATATTAATTGATCATATATGTGTGAGTTTATCTGTGCACTGCCTTGTGTTTCAGTCATATAGACATCTCTTCTTCCATCACTGTTCTTCATCACTGTGACTTTAGAGTAGGTCTTAAGATCACAGAATGTCAATCTGTACTTCACTTAAGAAATTTTTCTGACTCTTCCAAGTCCTTTGAATATCCATAGACATTTTGAATCATCTCAGTGTTTACAATAAATATAGCCTACACAGGTTTTGTTTGGATTGTACTGAATTCATATATAAATTTGAAAAAGATGATCAGTTTAACATATTGAGTCCTTCAATCCATGAGTATACCCTAGCTTCCATTTGTTTGGGCTTTTTAAAAGTTTGTCTCACCAGTATTTTCTAGTTTATGCATATAGGTAAATTATTTTAATATTATTAAATGTTAATATTTAATATTACACTATTACACATGATTTTTTTTTATATTTTCAGATTGCAATTGTTATTGCTCCTATAGAGAAATAGTCTTTGTTTTATACTGATCATGTGTCCTATGGCCTGCTCAACTCATTGACTAGTTCTAGTCAGTTTTATTTTGGTGTGTTGACTTAGGATTTTCTACAGGCATAATCATTTCACCAGCATTTAGAGTGTTACTGCTTTCCAATGTGGATGCCTTTTCTTTTTCTTTTTTTTCTTTTTATTATGTTATGTTAGTCACCATAGAGTACATCATTAGTTTTTGATGTAGTGTTTCATGATTCATTGTTTGCGTATGACACCATGTGCTCCATGCAATACGTGCCCTCCTTAATACCCATCACTGGGCTCACCCATCACCCCCCAGTCCCCCCCACTCTAGAACCCTCAGATTCTCAGAGTCCATAGTCTCTCATGGTTCATCTCTCCCTCCAATTCCGCCCCCCATTTTTCCCTTCCTTCTCCTAATGTCCTCCCTGCTATTCCGTATGTTCCACAAATAAGTGAAACCATATGATAATTGACTTTCTCTGCCTGACTTATTTCACTTAGCATAATCTCCTCCAGTTCCATCCATGTTGATGCAAAAGTTGGGTATTCATCCTTTCTGATGGCTGAGTAGTATTCCATTGTATATATGGACCACATCTTCTTTATCCATTCATCTGTTGAAGGGCATCTCAGGTCTTTCCACAGTTTGGTTATTGCGGACATTACTGCTATGAACATTGGGGTGCATATGGCCCTTCTTTTCACTACATCTGTATCTTTGAGGTAAATACCCAGTAGTGCAATTGCTGGGTCATGGGTAGCTCTATTTTTAATTTTTTGAGGAACCTTCACACTGTTTTCCAAAGTAACTGTACCAACTTGCATTCCCACCAACAGTGTAAGAGGGTTCCCCTTTCTCCACAACCTCTCCAACATTTGTTGTTTCTTGCCTTGTCAATTTTTGCCATTCTAACTGGTGTAAGGTGGTATCTTTTCTTTTTCTATCTTTCTTTGTGGACCTAGCTAGAACCTAAAGTATTATGTTGAATTGATGTGGTTATAAAACAACATTCTTGTCTTATTCCTAATATTAGGGGGAAAAATTAAAACTGAAATCATTGAGTACAGTTAGCTACAGGTACTTCACAGGTGTCTTTATTAGGTTGAGGAAGTTCCATTCCATTCCCAGGTTCTAAGGCTTTGTAAATCATATGAGGTGTTGAGTTTTGTCAAAGGTTTATTCTGGCTACTTTTAGATTCTCTTTATCAGTTATAGTCGATAATTTGATAATGATATGCTTTGGAGATAATTACATCTTTATGTTTAAGTTTTGATGATTTTTGATGCGGGTTGTGATTATTATTAAGCTTGGAAGTCATTGAGCTTCTTCGATGGATGGCTTTATAGTTTTTGTCAAATTTAGAAAAGCATTAGCCATTATTTTCCCAAATATTTACTCTTCCACTATATCCTTTGGGGACTCAAACTGCCTATATTTCATGCCCCTTACAAGTAACATCTCAGCAGTCAATGAGGCTCCGTTTAAGTTTTTCAGATTTTTTCTCTGTATCCTTCATTTTTAATAGACTCTACTGTGATATTTACCATGGTCTTAATTTCTACATTGTCTCATATGCTATTAATTTCCATCTAACATATTTTTCCTTTTAAATAGTATTTCGTTTATAGAGGTTCCATTTGATCTTTTTAATAATGTCCTTTCTTCCACATTCTGACCATGTCTTCCTTTAAATTTCTATGCATACTATTTTTTAATCACTTTATTGTGGTATGATTAGCCTACAAAAAGCTGTGCATATTCAACATATTCAACTCAATGAATTTGGAGATAAGTATAAACTTGTAACGCTATCACCACAATCATATCCATTACCTCCAAATTTCCTCCCTCTCTATTTATTATTATTATTTTGATAAGAACACAGCATAAGATCTATCCTCTTAGCAAAATTTTAAGCATACAATACAGTATTATTGGATAAACGTGCTATGCTGTACAACAGATCTCTAGAACTTATTCATCTTGCAAAACTAAACGTACCCTCAACTAATACTTCTTCATTTCCCCCTCCGCCAGGTCCTAGCATCCACAGTTCAACTCTTTGCTTCTATGAGTTACTATTTTAGATTCCTAGTAGAATTAGGTAGTATTTATCTTTCTGTGTCTGGCTGATTTCACTTAGCATAATGTAACATTTATTAGTTGTTCAACATTGTGGTATTTCATTGTTATATTTATGGATTTTTTGTGTGTGTTCCTTTAGGAGGTGGAAAGTTTTGTTTGGGGAAGATTTAACATTTCTTCTTGACCATTTTAATCTTTTATAGGTCTCTTCTTAAGCTTTGCTATTTTGATTCTGGAGTGACTTTCGCCATGTATAAAGTTCATCTCTAAGGTCTTCACTAAATCCACCTGCTGTTCATTGAGCACTATTGACTGGCTGATTATAGCTGAAATATGTCTCCTCATTTGAACTCTGAAAATTATTAAGCTTATCCGTCCACCTCACCACCTAATTTGGGGTTTTTGCCTGGATTTATGGAGTTTCACTCTATGCATATACAGCTTAATAATCAGCTAACACTTGGGTGAATGTCTAAGCAGATGTCCGGAGCTCTTTCTCTAGGTATCATATCATCCTTCTTTCCATAACTCTGCTCCACCACTTCCAGGCATCTCAGCTGCTTATTCTGATTTCCATCTCTTTACATCAGTAAGACCAAACCCTCTGTCGTTCCCCTGACCATCTGGAAATTACCTCCAGACAGAAGACAGGGACAATGGCACTGCTCTCCTAATTTGTTTCCCTTCTCTTGGAGACCCCATTCCTCTGCTGGTTGGTCATTAAATGTTTGAAAATAATTTTTCATATCTCTCATCGAGCATTTCAGTTTTTATTGTTGGCAGTGAAGTCCAGTTTTTGTTACTTCATCATATTTGAAAGTGGAACTCCAGGTATTATAAATTGTTACGTTTTTACAAATTTAATGGATAACAGTATTCTCTCTATAGGTATTTATCATTTAGATTACTTCTTTAGCATATTGCCTGTTAATAGTATTTGCATTGATTTTTCTTATTGATTTATATGTATTTTGGCGTACATATTCTTTTTTTCATATATGGATAATTTTTTAATTGCTTTGTAATTTGCTTTCAATTTGTTCATGGAATTTTGATTTGTTTCATATGCAGACCTTAAAATTTTTTCCTTAGTCAAATTCATGAGTTTTTTCCTTTATGGTCTATCTTCTGAATTATTTTTTTAAAGGCTACTTTAAATATTTTAAGGTAATCTTAATTTTTCTTTTTATTTTCTTTTATTATTTTTTTATTTGAGTATGGTTGACCCATGATGCTGCAATAATCTCAGGTCTACCTCATAGTGATTCAACAACTCTATATGTTATGCTATGCTCACAAGTGTAGCTCCCATCTGTCACCATACAACACTATTACAATACCATTGACTATATTCCCCATTCTGCGCCTTTTATCCCCATGACTTATTCATTCCATAACAGGAAACCTGTATCTCCCTCTCCCCTTCACCATTTTACCCATCCCCCCTGCCTTCTTCCCTTCTGGCAACCATCAGTTTGTTTTCTGTATTTATGGGTCTGTTTCTGCTTTTCATTTGTTTGGTTATTCATTGTTTTATTTTTTAGACTTCACATGTAGGTGCAATGAAATAACAAGTACTGGCAAGGATATGGAGAAAAAGAAACACTTGTGAACTGTGGGTGGGAATGTAAATTGGTACAGCCACTGTGGAAAACAGTAGGGAGGCTCATCAAAAAATTAAAAATAGAAATACCATTTGATCCAATAATTCCATTAGTAGGTATTTGCCCAAAGAAAACAAAAACACTAATTCAAAAAGATATATGCACCCCTATGTTCATTGCAGCACTATTTACAATAGCCAAGATAGGGAAGGAGCCCAAGTGTCCATTGATAGATGAATGTCTAAATCATTATATATATACAATATATATATATATAACATTTTATTATAGTAAGTTAACTTCATATTTAAATATGTAATGTCTATGTTACTTATTTTGGTGCTCAATATGAGACATTTGGGGCCAGCTATTTATCAAAGTCCATGTCTCTCATCCTCTATTTTCTGCCAAGGATTATGTTTTATAACTATGATTTGTATCAAGGTTGAATTATGTGACTACTCCTCACCAAAATGGAAGCTGAGTCAAAAATACTGTATCTTACAAGTCACAGTTCCAGAGGATTTGCCTTCTTTCTATCGGTTTGCTGGTGAGGAGGACTTCAAAGTTCTTGTGTATGGCAGAGGTTAGTATAGATAGAGCCAGGAAGAAAGCTGCTCTCTGATGAGGAAAAATTATATGGGCTATAATATACGTCATTATGCTTTTATTGTATTTTTATTATGGCAGTTAGCAAAGTTAATAATGAATTAATTAAAAATGAGGTTATCATTATATTTTTCCAAACAATTAATCACTGGTTTCAATATCATTTATTGAATGATTTATCCATCCACTTAAGTAATAATGAGGTTATCATTTTTCCAAACAATTAGTCACTTGTCACATTACAATTATTGGATGATTCATCTAGCCCCTATTTTAAAATATCACCTTTCCACATAATAAATTTTCTTTCAAAACAGGGTCTATTTCATTACATTTTTATATATTCTATTTATCTGAAGTTTCTATGTCAGATGCACACTATATTTAGCATCATGAATATTTAATAGTCTTTAATATTTGTTAGGGAAAGTTTGCTTTAGCATTTAATTTTTCTTGACTATTCTTACTCCTTTATTCTTTCACATGATTTAAGAATTTTTAGCAATTAAAACACAGTATGTCAATTGAAATTGTGTTTAATTTATAAATTAATTGAGTGGAAATTTTTCTCTCTCAAATATTGTATTTCTTTTCAGGAACATATTATGTCTCCCATTAATTTAGGTCTCCTTTTAATTTCCTTAGTGGCACACACTCATTTGTAAAACTGTATGCAAGATAATTGGAAATGAAAACCCAGACATTTAGAAAGAACACAGAGAATTATTAATGGCAGAGTAACAGTAATATTGCTTTTTCATTAGAGTCTTTGTTGGGATTTAATACAACTGAACAAAGAACATCAAGGGTTCATGTGTCTTGGAAAAATGGTGTCATTGTAAGAGCACACTCCTATGCATTGTGGAAGAAGGGAGGAATTAATTTCTTGTATCAATTAATACAATAATAATTGTAATAATCTGCCTCAGTGTCTTCCATATGGTCAGAGACCTAAAAACACCATGTATTTCTGTTTTGTAGGTACTATTAATAACTTCATATCATAACCAAAGGTATAGGTATAAAGTATTAGAATCCCTGATTTTAATTATACTAACTCACAGTACTCTATCCAGAAGTATCCCCTTCACTTTTCTTTCTTTTCCAATATTGAATGTAGCATTCTTTCCAACTCACTCCTAATTTATACTCAAATTTTATGTGTCAAATATAAGTTTAAGGGACATGTACAAACTGAGTTTCTAGTTTTGAAATTTCAGTGGTTATTGGCTTGTACGTTCAAATTTCCTCAACTATGTATCCAGGTGTATGCTCTGCAGATACCTCCAACTCCATATTCCAAACACAACTCAACCTGATTCGCCACAGATATGTTTTTGTTTCTGGTTGTTTGAAAACAGAATCATCAGCATTTTATGTTATCAGATAGAACATTAAAAATTACTTGTATTTATGCTTCCTTCCTCAGTCTTACCTTTCATAAATAATCCTTCAAAACAATTCCAGTTTTATTGTCTTCCAAATCTACCCTCCTTCCATTGGTTTTGTGCAGGTGTTCATTGACTTTTACATGATTTTCTCTAACGAGTTCCATCTGGTCCCAGTGACATCCAGCAAACTTTTATTTTTTCCATCCAAAACATTATATTTTGGGTTCTCCTACATACTATCTATGGGAGGCCAAACAATAGAAACTACTTTGAAAAATTTTTTGGCATTTCCTTTATAAAGAGTAACTTATTCTTTGAATTAGCTATTGTACATGAATATGCACAATAGAAATGTAAACTTACCACTACATAAGAACACATATGTCTATAGCAGTTACAAATAGTAACATGAACTGAATCTCAAAGGACCAGATAAACAAATTGCAGTACATTCCTAAAACATAATCTTACTTAACAACATAAAGAAATAAATTATTGATACAGCCAAGAAATGATTTTGCTTAGTGAGAAATTTTGCACACAAAAACATAAATTCTCTATGATTCCATTTGTATAAAATTTTAGAATAGGGAAAATAATCTATGCTTAATATCAGAGCAAAGGTGATTATGTTTTGACTGGGTACTGACTGGGAAGAGGCATGAGGATATATTCTTGAATGATAATAATGTTCTGTTTTAGGGATCTGGAAACTTTTCTGGAAGGGCCAGAGAGTAAATTTTTTAAGCTCTCTGGGTTGTATGGTCTCTGTTGCAACTAGTAAGAGTTGGAGTTTGTTCCCCCATCCTCTGAACCTGGGCTGGCCCCATGAGGCAATTTATCAAAAACATGCATTGGAACTGCCAGTGTGTGACCATACGTCTAGGTCTCACTGCTTCCACTTCACAGTTTTAGCAGCCGGCTGCCTGACTACACTGTGGGTGGAGAGGTCACATGGAGAAAGGAGAAAGTGAAGTCTCAAGCCTCTCATCTACTCTGCTGAGACACCAGCATATTAGTAAGACCCTTTGGATCCTCCATCTTAGTCATTTTTTATAATTTAGTTTTTGTTTTGTTTTTCCTTACTACATATTGATATAACTAAAAATGCAGTAAAATTCTTAGATTTTAATGTACAGTCAGGCTTTTTTTCCTATGAATCCTGTGTAAATACTACCTAGATCAAGATACAGAACATCTCCTGCCCTCCCAAAGGCTCCCATGTACCATGTCCTGGTCCATAAATTACACATGGTACAAAGTTAAACACCAGTTGTCCTGTGATGAGTGTTTTTGTGCTTAAACCATATTTTTTCCTCTTTTTAGATTAATTGTCTTTTAATAGAACACATTCCCATAGCCTCCTCAGAATGGATTATGGTAAGTAAAACAAGATCTTGAGTATCTCTAATGCCATCTATTTGTACCTATACTTGATTTATAATTTGTTTGTGTATAGAATTAAAATTGTAATACTTTTTTTCCCCTCTTGGAAAACATTACTGGGGCGCCTGGGTGGCTCAGTCAGTAAAGATTCCAACTCTTGATTTTGGTTCAGGTCGTGATCTCAGGGTCCTGAGATCAAGCCTCGTCACAAGCTCTGCACTCAGCAGGGAATCTGCTTGAGATTGTCTCTCTCCCTCTCTCTCTGTCCGCCCCCCCAACAAACTCATACTCTCCCCTCCATATAAAAAAATAAAATCTTCAAAAAGTAAAAAAAAAAGAACATTAATAACATTAATGACTTACAGCTTTGTTTCTTTTAAGAGTCAAATGGCATTTGGATTTTTGAACATCTGTTTATGAGACTCGTTTCTTTCTTTCCAGATGCTGTGGTAACATATCGCTGTCCCAGCATTTTGAATTTTAATGTACTGTGCCTTGGTGAGAATTTCTTTTCATTCATTGCTTTAGGCATTGTGTAGGTCTCTCAATTTTGTGTTCAAGGCTATTAGTTCTGTGAAATATTCTGGATGAGCTATTTGATAATCTACTTCTCCATTTCATCTTTTATCTATGTCTGAATAAAAGTTCAGATATTGGGATTTCCTGAAATTATTCCTTTTTTTCATATCCAATCTCTCCTTTACTCAGTCTTTTTGCCTATTCTGGCATCTGCAAATTAACTTTATTTTTTACCACCCATTGGAGTTTTCATTTCTGAGATCTTTATGTATCCTTAACTATATCTGTGTCTGTAGGTATATTTCCAAAGTATCTTTACTTGTTGTTCTTTATTATAGATTCTTTTTTTTTTCTTTTTCTATGTGTAAAAGATCCTTTCTGAAGCTGTTACTCACAGATAAGTGGGTATTTACTCGTTCCTGTCCTCCCATGTTTCTTCTGGTTTTCATGAATTTTTTCTCCTCAAATATCAGATGTATCTTAGCTATCCAATCATACTTAGCTGTGAGGAACAAAACACTGAATGAGTACTCCTTGGTTCTATTTAAAACAGGGCAACTAATGAGTTTCTAGAGCAATGTATCTGATCTATGTTTTTTTTAAATTTTTTATTGTTATGTTAATCACCATATATTACATAATTTGTTTTGGTGTAGTGTTCCATGATTCATTGTTTGTGCATAACACCCAGTGCTCCATGCAGAACGTGCCCTCCTCAATACCCATCTATGTTTTTGAGGGACCATTACCTAAGAAGATCTGATAGATTTTCATTTCTGGTACTCAGTTTTCCCATGAAGGAATTCTCCAGTGTCCCGCTTTGGGAGGTTCAAGTCTTGTTGTCATTTTTCTCAGACCAATTGGAGATGGGAAGGATTGTTCTCAGTCCAGGATAGAATGTTTAATTTAACTTACATTCCCTTTTCAGTGTGATCTCTCTGCTGTGTTATTGTGAGAATTCCCTGCCTCCCTGGTGCAACACTTCCAGAGGGTAAATTGAGGTTTTGTGCCTTTCATTTGTGTTGTAAGGGAAGAAATATGAAAATCTAAGATCACTGAAACATATTTTCAAATATGATTTTGGTCTGTAGACCTCTATCCAGCTCCTACTTCCAGAGGTAGTTGGTGCCTTCAGAACTGAGCTGTGCAGGAACTCTGCATCATGGATTTGCTTGCTTCAGCCAAATGAACTACCAGAGGAAATGGTGTGTTCATCAATGACACCTTGCCCATTTTTTTTCTGTCTTTCGAATTTTGTTGCTGCCATTCACTCTTTCATTTCCATTGTGTTTATGCATGTGTTCATTAAATATTCCTTTATAATCTTAGTGGGGACTTTGTGAGAAGCAGAGTGCATAAATATTTGTTTAATCTTTTGTGTTCCTAGAAGTAAATGAACTCCTTTTAAAAAAGTTGGTAGGAAAGTAAAGCAAAAGAGAAAACGGTTGCTGGAAATGCACTCAGGACATGGTAAACTACCTTTTGATGTTTTCATGTTTTTTTTCTTTCTTTTATTCCCTGGAATTATATATTTCCTTGAAGAAATGTTGTATCTAAGATATCAGATGTATCCCAAGTTGTTGAGTTGTCTAATTTGCATTTGGTATGTGTGTTCACTAAAAATAAAGCCATTGATATCCGTCAGAGATGCAAACATTTGGAATAAACATGAACTACTTTAGCATACAACTCTTGATAAGAAAATATAGTTATTTTATCTTTGTATAGTTTGTGGTATGATCCAAGTTTAATATTTTACTTAATCATGCTTTAATGTATTAAAAATCAGAAAATATAAAATTATCAATCAAATGTGGGAATTTTGGTGAGTTATTGCTCTTTCTGCCCCTGTGGAGTTGAACCTATCATTTTCACAGAGAATTCTGAAGATGATGGTGTTGTGAGATCAAGGGGGCAAATTTAAAATTGAGAGACAGATATTGTGTAAATACAACTGTTTTATTCATAAAGAACCTCAGTTTTGTTAGTTATTACTTATTTTTAAATGTAAATGCTTCTTCTACACATGTGTTTTCATTTTTATTTGTAAAAGAAAAATCAGGTATCTTAGACAACTCTTTAACTATTTTTTTTCTATTTATGTGCTATCTGTTAAAAGATCTTTGATAATTCTTTTAGAAATTAAATTCACTTAACTGTAAGTGGAACAAGAGATACCTAATGTGGTTAAGACACACAAGCAAACTCTGTAATTTTTGTATAGATTAGAAATGATAATAGTACCTACAGAATGAAAATAAAAAAGCTATATTGTAACAATATTGTAATATCATTATTACTGTTTAACAATGGCAAAATATTAAACACCCTCTGTGTACCTGAAAAGGTCAATACGATTCATCCACTACAGGTTCACTCTGACAGTGATTCTTAGCGGTGCATTTAAAATTTGATTTGTCCTACTCTCTTCCTAGAGGGTCTAAAAAATGTATTTATAAATATTGTAGACCGAAATTAAATTGTTTAGTTTAGACTTATAGGGCATAAAGCTGCTACAAACGCAAAACACACTATTTATTATTGAGTTAATGCTAGAGTCCGAAACTAGAAAAGGCAGTTTTCCAGTTAATTAACTTAGTATTTTTTAAAAGTGTTTCTCTCAAATCATGGTGCATTTCAAGCTACTCCAGTAATAATTGTTTAAATAATTCCACAAACTGAGGCACCTGAGTGGCTCTGTCCCTTAAACATCTGACTTCAGCTCAGGTCATGTTCCAGGGTCCTAGGATCAAGCTCCCTGCCCCTTGTCGGGCTCCTTGCTCGGGGGAGAGTCTGCTTCTCCCTCTCAGTCTGCCCCTCCCCCTGCTAGTTCTCTCTCCCAAATAAATAAATAAAATCTTTAAAAAAATAAGTAATTTCACAAATCCTCATTGTGTATGAACAACCAGAGGACAGTGTTTTAGTTTATAAATGATTCAAAGAAAATTGAATATTTTGCTTGAAAGTATTACAGATTGACCATAGAACTCATGTGCTAATTTCAGCTGAAAACCCAGCTCCCACAATTAATAACACTTGTCTGAGGAGCAGTTTACTCTTTCACCTTCTAAGTCCAAATCAAAAGTGTAGACAACATCCAATTAACTAAGAAAATTTAATACACTTGCTAAACTTAACAAATGATTGTTTCATTAAACTGACAGCATAAATATACCATTGTGCTTACATACTAAATATATTTTATCCCAGGAGAGAAATAAGTGGATTTATAAAATTTTTGAAGGGAAGAATTGTAAAGGGAAAAGATTATTTTAGTTTTGAAGAAGACTATTATAAAAAAGCAGAGAAAGTGAAATTTAAGAAACATACCATTTCAAAATAACTGTTACAAAATCTATTTTAAGGGGTGCCTGGGTGGCTCAGTCCTTAAGCGTCTGCCTTCGGCTCAGGTCATGATCCCAGGGTCCTGGGATCGAGCCCGGCATTGGGCTCCCTGCTCCTTGGGAAGTCTGCTTCTCCCTCTCCCACTCCCCCTGCTTGTGTTCCCTCTCTCGCTGTGTCTCTCTCTGTCAAATAAATAAATAAATAAAATCTTTAAAAACAAAAAATGAAAAAACCCAAAAATCTATTTTAAGGCTGGCTAATTTAAATTAAGAATTAGTTTTCCTGCAACTACATTATTGTAAATTATAGATAGTTGTCCAATCTTGGGTCAGAGATGGAAAGGGTTAAAGTTAGGGTTAGTTGTATTTTGGCCCTTATATTCACCCTGTAAGATATTTCATTTAATTCTCACAACCCTTCAATCAAATACTCCCTTTGTACAGACAGGGAAAATGAGTCACAAGAAATTAATCACTTCATGTTTTACAACCAATATTTGGTCCTAATATGTAAATTTCTAAAGCCTGGCTTCTTTATATTTTTCTAGGCTACAAAGTACATGTTAGTGTACTAAAATAGCAAATAACACAACACCCCAAATGCACTGAGTTCTTGGTATCAATGAACCAATTTTTTTTACAAAAAAAGATATAATTTTCTTTTTCAGTTATTCAGCAGATTTATTAAGACTTTCTGTGTGTGAGCCTAGCATCTTTGTAGGTGCTACTGTTACAATGAGATAAGATGGGTTTGCTTTGAGTAATCAGAAACCAATAATTGATCTGAGACCTGAATAACATAAATATATAATATAGCCCCACCTTTATCTAGCTCATGTGAAAATCTGGTGATGAAATCTTTTAGACAGAAAGAATTACAATATAAATATCTTAAGGTGAAAACAAGCATGGATTGTGTGAGAGGAAAATATGGAAAGTCCTTAAGTCTGGGCTGTACCATTACATCCTCCATTCCTTCATATTTGTCTATTTTATAAGTTACTTTCTTACCATTATAGGTCATTCCAATTCCAATTTTCACAGAAAATCTCATATAGCCTAAATGACCTGAATAAAGCTATTTGAATAAACTAAGTCAGATTACATGTAACTAAATGGTAACTACTTAATCTTTACAGGAATATATTTATAGTACTTCAAGATTCTCATAAAGTCACATATAGCTATTTTTCTGAAAAAATGAAAAAAATCAGAGATCACAAATTTAAAATAATATGAGCAGAGATGTCTTGAGAAAAGGATCCCTCTAAAATTTAGCTGTTTCTTCTTTTTACAGCTCTGTCCATCCTGGCACATTGGGATAAACATAGAATTTGTAGTTAAGCTCAACTACATTATTACTATACCTTACTAAATGTTGCATTACACAGATAATTTAAACTTTTAAACTTTAGTTGCTTAATTTAAAATGTATTATAACACTCTCAAATCTGCTCTCTGTTTAGTAAATTTTCTATTATTCCAACTGGGCACGTGGGACTTGTCTTCAATTTCTTTCTTGCCTACCATATCCCTCAATGCCAATCCACATTGTTTGTACACTCCCAGTACCCGTCTAAACTTTCCATGCAGATGGCTACTATCTTAATTATATGATTTCTGTCTCCTGTTTTGGTTTGAAATATTACAATAGTTTGATAACTAATGCCCTTCCTGTCAATCTTTCTTTGCTTTTTAATTAAGCATCAATCCTATAACCATTTATTTTAAAGGGCAAATACTTTTTGTAATATTTTTTATTATGTTATGTTCATCACCATACATTACATCATTAGTTTTGGATGTAGTGTTCCATGATTCATTGTTTGCATATAACACCCAGGGCTCTATGCAGAACGTGCCCTCCTTAATACCCATCACCAGACTAACCCATCCCCCGCCCAGAACCCTCAGTTTGTTTCTCAGAGTCCATCGTCTCTCATGGTTCGTCTCCCCCTCTGATTTCCCCCCACCTCATTCTTCCCCTAAAGCCAAACGGAAAGCTTGCAGGGAACTTTTTGTAATATTTTATAGGTACATTACTAAAAGTCCTTTAATATCGTCAATCTGTACTTTTACTAAATTCCAAACTCATTGGCATAACGTAAAAAGTTTTTTTGTGGTATTATATGCATTTATATTTACTTTTACAATCTCAGCTTATTTCATCCTTTCTCTGCTCTTACTCATACTGTTTCCTAAGTTCATGGAATGCTTGAAATATCCAAAACCTAAGATATCATAAGCCACTTTGATTTTTAGATTTATTTATTTATTTGAGGGGGAGGAAGCTCAGGGGTAGGGAGGGAGAAGGAGAGAGAGAGAATCCTCAAGCAGTCTTCCTGCTGAGCTTGGAGCTCAATGCAGGGTTTGATCCGAGGACCCTGAGATCATGACGTGAGCTAAAATCAAGAGTCTGACGCTCAACCAACTGAGCCACCCAGGCACCCCATAGAGTATTTTGTTTTTCAAATTTATTTTATTTATTTTTATTATTTATGTTTTTAAAGATTTTATTTATTTATTTGTCAGAGAGAGAGAGAGCACAAGCAGGGGGAGTGGCAGGCAGAGGAAGAAGCAGGCTCCCTGTTGAGCAAGGAGCCCGTGCTGGACTCGATCCCAGGACCCCAGGATCATGACCTGAGCCAAAGGCAGACACTAAACTGACTGAACCACCCAGGTGTCCCTATTTTTTTGTTTTAAGTAGTGTTTGCGCCCATAGAGCCCAACGCAGTGTTTGAACTCACAACCCTGAGATCCAGAGTCAGATGCTTAACTAAGCCACCCAGGCACCCCAACTTTGGTTTTTAGATGCAATAGTGATATACATCTCTCTTGTTCTAGTTCTTACTCTTTCTCCTATTTCTGACCTAATACGTGCTGCAACAAATACACACACACACACACACACACAAATCCTGAAAGAAATACTCAATTTGGTAGCCATGGATGCACTTGGATAAGTAACCTTGTCAAGGTACATTTTATGTTTCCCTACTTTATCCAACTCAGTAGATTGGCAGTTTGTCCACTTATTCACATTTGTGTTGCTAATTGAGGATGCTGAGGGAGTAAAATATAACTTCTTTTTTAGTGGTATTGAATGAAAGGGAAATAACACTCCTCTCACCAATGTGAAAATCTATTTCAATAGAGGCCCATCAAGAAGTAGCTCAGATCATTTACAAATTGATTTAACCAAAAGTAGCTCTGATTGAATATATCCTTATTTTGATTGTGTCTTAGTGAGCTGTCCCTGCCATTCCTATAATCTTTACTGATAGGATTGTTGGTGTAATTTGGTAGATATGGGAGCCTTTGGCTCTAAGTTACTTTCATTTTTTCCAGAGGTGACAAAAGCAGCCAAGATACCACATTCTTGACTGGTTTTTGCTCTGTTTGAATTTCTTTAGTAATCTGCTTACTATTAGGTAGGTGCTATTTACTAACCTGAGTTACAGGGGAAGAAACTGAGGCACAAAGAGTTCTCGTTAACACAGTTATTGAGCCATAAAACTGAGATAAGAACTAGCCCACCTGGTTCTACTGGCTGCCCTCTTAACCAGGGGACAACAGACACTTCCCTCCTGCAGAGGTCAGGGCTCGTGGCCGGGGGAATTGTGAGCAAAGTGAAGATAGGGTTTGCCAGAGTTAGTATTCCAATACCCGCCCCCACTTTTTTTAATAGCTAAAGAGAGTACAGCCTGCTGTTTGGAAACTCAGTCTTAGTAATCAATAGCTTAATCAGTGGTAAGCCACCAACCATGTATTTATAAATTCTCTTTTGAATTTTAAAAATATATAGAGATACCCATGTTTACACATTTGAAAATATCTTTAGGTAAATCTGATTAATGCTTATGATAAGACTGACTCATTTAAAGACTTTTATCCTAGCCTTCCAATATAACACAGAAGTGGAACAAAGTTGCAAATAATTCATCATTTTCCTCTTGGAAAAATATGTTTTAAAATCTATGAATATTGTGAAATGTAAAATTACATTTACTTTGAAGTAGGTTTTTATTAAATAAAATATTTGTACCTTACTATGTGGACTCAATGGAATTTAATATGGTTATCAGATCCTTATAATGTATTCTTATTCAAATATATTTAGTATGGCTTTTCAGAGACATTAATTTATCTTGTTTTCCAACTTAAAATTTTTGAGGTCTTTGGGTAGTCAAAGTTTACAGATGTACATTGTCCTCAATCTTTGCATTCACAATATCTTTGTATTTTCAGTGCTTTTATTGTCAAAAAATTATGTCACTTAAAGTATCTAGGGATTACTCTCATTATTTATAGCCTCTTCAAATTATTTTCTAATCACTACAAAGAACCTCATTATGGAGACTGTTTGCACGTGCAAATAATTAATATAAATGTGTAAGTAGTTGTAAATAAAATAGTGTTACAGGGAATTACATGTCTTCAGAA
Organism: Callorhinus ursinus; assembly: GCF_003265705.2. NCBI lineage: Eukaryota > Metazoa > Chordata > Mammalia > Carnivora > Otariidae > Callorhinus > Callorhinus ursinus. Next base: position 11,852,544 of record NW_027397116.1, read on the forward strand.
AGATATGCCAAACTAATTACGATATTAGCACATCCATCACATATGGTTACTGACAGTCAATGTGAATATGTATTAATCTCAGAACAAGCACATTGTTCCTACAAAAATATATTATGGAATGATAAATTGCATTATGTTATATAAGTTTACAAGGAAATATTCCCTGACTTATATACTTACCTGTAGGGGATTATCACAGGAGAAACAAATTATGAAATGGATCATGTTTTCTTATTTACCTTAACTGCATATTATTTTTTAATTCTGGTGAAAAATTTATTTCAACATTTAAAGAATCCTAATTTAATCACTTTAGCAAATACAGTGAATCTAGAAAATCCAATCTGAAGATAGTATTTACTTTCAAGGTCGAAAATTTTAAAAAGAGACCCCAATAATAGTGCCTTAAATAAAAAGTTACCTAATAACTGCACTGCTTAATTAGACATTTTCTGTTGAAAGTGTTAGAACATCTAAGTCAAACTGTGGGGGAAAAAACAGAATATATTGAGTCTAATAAGAATATTTCTAACAATCTAGGACTCAAATGGAGTTATCAAGATCTTGTTACTTCCTCTCCTTTTCTTGTCATTGCTATGCTGAGTTCACTTTCCACCACCATGTGGTAAAAGGATACTGCTGCTTCAGAAATCTTATCCCCTCAAACTTAGATCCAGTAGTTAAGTTTGAATCTCTTCCCCAAAACTCCATTAAAAATCTTGTATCTTCAGATACACTATCCAGTTTAGGTCTGAGTTGTCTGTTCTTCTCCTGGAGTGAAAGTAACTATTAAACTTTACTAAAATCCTAGGTGAACAGAAATTTCCTTAGAAGAAAGTTATTATAGGATTACCAGAAGGAGGTGAATAGGGGAGTAGTAGCAGAAATAATAGATGTTCATTCTAGTTTATCTTTATTCGAAGATAGCACATATATACACATACACAGATTCCTCACACATAAGTATGTGTAAAATCTGCATATTCATAGAAGGGAACAGTTTACAATAGGCAAATGTTGTCAGTGAGAACAACTAGGAAAGCAAAATATATCACAAAATTCCAATTATAAAAGTAGGAGTGGTATAGAATCAAGAAACACTAGAGGGACCAGAAATAGTGAAGTGATATAAGTTATTGCAGCTGTCTTTCTCCCCTTCAGGTATTTATAAATTGTACTTTTAGGCTTAATAAATTGTAGGCTAAGACACTGAGATTCAGAACTGGGTCTAGAAAAAAGCACAATGCTTCCAAAGGAAGAAAATTATAATGAATGGTTAACTTAGTAACAGAAATGACGGCAAATAGAAATCAATGGAATGATACCTTTTTTGAGTTTTTATTTAAATTCCAGTTAGCATACTGGGAATATTAGTTTCAGGTGTACAATATAGTGATTCATCACTTCCATACACCATGTGGTACTTGTCACAGGTGCCCTCCTCAACCCCCATCACCTATATAACACATCCCATTCACCATGGAATGATACTTTTAAAATGATGAAATAAAATAAATCATATGCTCAACAAAATATACTCTCTATATAAAAGTAAAGTGAAGACACATTTTATTCATTTATTTATTTATTTTAAAGTTGAAATATAATTGAAATATATTTTAGGTCAAGATGAGTGGATTTGTCGTCTGTAGGACTGCAGTAAAAAAACGTTTAAGTACCTCTTTAGAAACAATAAAATGATACCAGAAAGAAATATGGAAATACTTGTAGGAGTAAGGAACATCAGAAGAGAGACATATAATAACTTTAATTAGATATTGTTTTTAAAAGTGCTGTGTTTGCAAGATTAAGTTACATATAGAATTAAAATAGATGTGTACTAAATTATTTAAAATAGCACTGTTTATCAAATTCCCAAAGAGGGAGCAAACCAAATATGAATCAGTGTTCACACAATGGAACATTTTTCAGTAATGGAAATGAATAATACACAAATAAATGCAAATGAAAAAATATATAATATTAAGAAAAAGAAGCCAACCATCTGCAACCCTGTTTATATAAAGTCCAAGGAGAAGCTGAACTTTGCTGTAAGAAGCTGAGATCGTGGGCGCCTGGGTGGCTCAGTTGGTTAAGCGACTGCCTTCGGCTCAGGTCATGAACCTGGAGTCCGGGATTGAGTCCCACATCGGGCTCCCCGCTCAGCAGGGAGTTGAGATCGTGGAAGGTTTTGGAGGTTAGTGTTTAAAAAAGGAGCCAAAGAGGTATTTCTGGCATTTTATGATTTGAATGGTGATTGTATGGGTACATGTAACTTGTGAAAATTCGTAAGCTGTTAATCTATTACATGAACGTTTTTCTGTAGGTACGTTTTACTTTAGTGAGAAGGTAATGAGAAAGAGAAAGAGAAAAGCAGCGCTGTTTACTTAAATGTAAGATGATAATGTGGGCCTAAATAACTTTTAATACTTATTCTACTACAAATTTCAAAAGTTCCATTATTTATCATAGTAATTAAAAGATTAAGCATTAGCAAAATCTACCTGAAAAACTAAACAAAGCATAATGATTATGTATTATATTAGGAACTAATCATTAAACTATTCATAGAAAGTTGCTAAAGGATTATTTTCAGTTAATGGTAAATGAATAATATATTTAATGATGATCATAGCAAAAGATAAATGTTTTCAAAGATTTGCTTGCATTGCACTTATTGCAATGAGTTGACATTATTCTTATGATAAAATGCAAGTACAAAATAATTTAATGGTATATCAGATAACCAGAATGCCAGAGTTACATCTAACCATCTTTTCATTTATTTAAAATGTACTCATTCGGACAGTTTACTGAACGTCAGTGAAAGCTGTACAAAGACAATAAGCCAAAATAAATGTAAAAAAATTTGTGCAATTTGTCATGAATTTCTTTAAATAAAAATATTGCAACAGTTAGATTATAGTTTGAAATTTTCTTGCAAAGGAAACAGCAAATATAACCAACTTATGAGAAATACTCAGAATTATGTAACATAATGACAATATTTATTATACTCCTACTATGTGCTGCAATTTGTTATGCTCTAGCGACACCTTCCCTATAAATGTCACTACATCATTTAGAGTCCTACTAATATTATTCCATTTTGTAGAAAAGGAAATTGAGAAATATATTCAGAGACTCACGGTTCTTCTGGTCTAAACATATATGCCCTCAAATGAATGATTCTCAAAATGAATTGTGTGCCAAAATTTCATATGGAACTTTAAAACACACACGGGTCATGACCAAAACTCACTGAAATTAACACTTAAGCAGTGAGTTCTAGGCACCTGTATTTTCATAAAATCCCCAAGATTCTGAATTTTATTTGTGCGCACTGACATTCCTTGACACAAGCCCATGCAGGAGTTCCCTGAAATATTTTTTTTTTCCTCTTATTTGATGATGTTGTTTTGCTGTTGTTGCTGTTGCTTATTTTCAGAATTTTTGCAGAGCTCTGTTGAGAAACCAGATTGCTGATTCTCAACTTGTGTCCCTGTGATTCTTTCCTTACTTTTGGTTTACCTGTTTGTCTTATTTTCCTGTTCTCTTACTTTGTACTTGAAAGTCATGATGCCATGTTTTGGCTACCTCTAGTCTTCTGTTGCTGTTCTGAGTGACAGCCAAGATGGATTGACTTACCAAATGACTAGATTGATTTACTGTTTTTGCTGTGGCTAACTATAATCAATTTTAATTTAAACTGTGATTATGACTTGGTTGTCCCCTGGACCCCCTGCCTATTATCACATCGATACTCGTGAATTGTCATCCCATCCTTAAGAAAGAATATCACCCTGTTGTTACACCGCCATCTCACTGAGTTAGAAAGAGATAAAAATTGAGGCATCTTGGGGTGGCTGAAAAAATTTTATGTCTTGACTAGGGTGTGGATTCTAAGAGGGTTCAATTTGTAATAACTTCCTAAGTTATATTTGGGTCAAAGTGTTTTTTTAATATTGGTATTTTTAAATTAAACGTTTTAAGAATGAAAACAAAAGTAACAGACTAATTTCTAATAGGTGATGGTGGGACAATAATACAATCAGGGAGAGCTTTGGGAAGGCTATTGTAAAAGTTCATATAACAGAAATCAGTGTGGAAGATGGTAGCAAGAGTAAAGATAATTAGATTGACCTGAATCCTGGATGCATGGTTAGTGCAAACAGGAAATACCAAATGATGACACATGGGGTGTTAGAAAGTTGTCACAGGTATGACTTTAGGATCTGGGGCCTGAGCAATTATTTATTTCTATCATTGGGGGGAAAAAAAGCAGGAGAAAAAAGTGTTTTGTTATTTTGTTTTAGGGCAGGTGGTCAGTTTGAGCTATTTAATTTTTGAGATGCTTAGTAAGCCATGAGACCAAATGTAACTACTGAAGGAGTGGAAGTGCAGACAGAAATAGAAGAGATAAAGAATTAAAGGATGGAGCAATCCCGTATGTAGAGATCGTGAAGAGAAATACTATCTAAGAAGACCGAGTGAGATTAGAAAGTGTGGTGAGTGACAAGGACAGAGTGATGTGACTGAAAGCAAGTGAATTGATGTTTCAAGAAAAAGGTAGATCAACTGTGCCAAATGCTGCTGATAAATTGAGTGAGATGAGGATTAAGAAATTAGCATTATATTTACCAGGGCCACAATAAATCAGAACCGTTTTGGTGGACTTTAGGGTGATCATACCATAAGCTGATAAAATCCAGGAGAATGAACAAATAATGAAACAGAAGAGGGGGCAATTGCCAAAAACATTCTTTAGTAGGGAAAAGGGAATGTATTGTTATGCCGAAGAGAAAAGAGACAATTTCAATATTCCCTGATTGTTTTCCATAGTGATAATGAGAATAAAATATGTGAACACAGATCCAGGTAGCATAATCAATCCATGTGATGGGTAGATTTCCTCAGTAAAATAGAAAACAAGGTCATCAGTTTAGGGTAAGGTCAGGGAATACATGTGAGGTACTGAGGATTTGAGAAGAAACAGAATGAAGTCCTTAATCTTGGAGCAAAAGGCAGTGAATGGATTAGAGAAATACTGTAAGACTTCCATCTACATCAAGTGTTTTTCCAGCTAATGATCATATTTGTCTATTTTTTTTTCCAGCCATTATCCACTGTGGTGGACAGTTAGAGCGCAGTTAGAGCACATGACTCTGCTAAGGTTGTCATTTAGCTAAGGGAATATAGTGAAAGGAGAAGTAAGCGGAGTGTGGAAGCTATAGGCAAGAGCATGAGCATAATGGCTGAGCATGGAATTTAATCAGAGAAAGGAAGAGACTGAGATCAAGAAAATAGTGAAGAAGAGTGAAAAATAGTATGATCAACGTGTTTGTGCGTATTGTTTCTGAGCTTTCTTTTCTTTTTTTATTTGTTCAAACATAATTCCTTTTATTTTTAATTAAACATAATAACATTATTGAATTCAGTTCCACATTTAGATTTCTATGTTTTTTTTTATTATGTTATGTTAATCACCATACATTACATCATTAGTTTTTGATGTAGTGTTCCATGATTCATTGTTTGTGTATAACACCGAGTGCTCCATGCAGAATGTGCCCTCCTTAATACCCATCACCAGGCTAACCCATCCCCCCACACCCCTCCCCTCAAGAACTCTCAGTTTGTTTCTCAGAGTCCATAGTCTGTCATGGTTCGTCTCTCCCTCCGATTCCCCTCCTTCATTTTTTGCTTCCTGCTATCTT
>NW_027397116.1:11858360-11885852 GCF_003265705.2 Callorhinus ursinus
ACCATACATTACATCATTAGTTTTTGATGTAGTGTTCCATGATTCATTGTTTGTGTATAACACCGAGTGCTCCATGCAGAATGTGCCCTCCTTAATACCCATCACCAGGCTAACCCATCCCCCCACACCCCTCCCCTCAAGAACTCTCAGTTTGTTTCTCAGAGTCCATAGTCTGTCATGGTTCATCTCTCCCTCCGATTCCCCTCCTTCATTTTTTGCTTCCTGCTATCTTCTTCTTCTTTTTTTTTTTTTAACATATAATGTATTATTTGTTTCAGTGGTACAGGTCTGTGATTCAACAGTCTTATACAATTCACAGCGCTCACCATAGCACATACCCTCCCCAATGTCTATCACCCAGCCACCTCATCCCTCCCACCCCCCTGAGCTTTATTTTAGATTTTGCCATTTATTGACTTAATTGTGATGTAAATAATAGACTTGATAAAATCTTTCTGAATAAATAATATGGCTATATATGGAGTACTGTATTACTTTACATTTAATTGTACAAATAACACTTATTTAGAGTGATTAATTATGAACCAATAAAAATTAACATAAAATAGGAATAAACTCATAAAATAGAATATTTAAGAACTCCCAAAGAATCATATTCCAAGACTAAATTTAGGGATCATGACATCTTTGCAGAAATCTATAAATATCAGCAGTATCAGAGACATTGTCATGTAGACAGACAGCTTTGATTCTTTTGACAAATTGTTATGGTTGGAACTCTTCCCAGATCCATTCAGCTTTGTGCATGTGGATTCAATTTAAATTAGTGGAGGTCTGACCTTTAGTTACATAACTGCAACTGGGTATGAATTAATGCTCACTGTTTCAGGGAAAGACTTAAAAATATGTAGATGAAACGGTAGTGTATTGCTAATGATCATTATTTATTCAACGCCATTCATTACATTCTGGAAGAAATGAATATTGCTGAAATGCATAGATTATCTGAGGGCTGTGCATAACCATATTGTCAGAAGTTTCTAGGACTTTTATTCTGAAAGTCACAGAGTGAAAAGAACTGTCAGACTCTTTTTTTTTTGGTTGGGGGAGGGATAAGGGATAATTACTGGCCTACAGTGAAGACCAACAGAGGATTCCTTAAAGCTTCATCCTTTACTTTGTCTTCTTCCCTCTTCTCTATACACATTCCAAACGTTTAAAAGGTAAATGAAAGCATCCTAATTCTTAAGGAGAAAAAAGTGTTAATAAAAAATAAAATTGTAATATAATCCCATTTTAAACCATTAGATAGAAAATTATTAAGAATAAATGAAGTTTCATTAAAGGGCAAAGCTACCTACAAATTCATTCTCAATTTTAGATACTTCTATAGTTTGTATAAAAATATAGCTTCCTAATGTAGAAGAAGAAAGATGTTTTGGCACAAAGTATGTAAAAAGAAGCCCTATTCAAACATTTTGATTTAGTTCAGTTACCAGTGTTGGTTTCCAAAGGTCAATGTCTATTTGTATTATTTGTATTTTATAAGCATTAATAATATACTTACTATATGCAAAGTAATATGATGTCACATTTAGATATATTATAATACCTTCCAGATTAATTTTCTACTTTGAATGCATAATCATTTAAACTATATAAATGAACTGACTTAAAAATGAATAAACCTGAGAATGTAGATAGAAAAGTGTGTTGAGTCATTTGATACCTAATGTGAATATTAACTTTCTTCTCTTATAGAAATATATGAAGAAAAAGAATGAGGTCAGTTTAGTTCCTGGTTTTGAAACATCCTATATTTTATTCTTTTTCCTCTAAAATTCTGTTTGTGAAATTTAGACCCTTGTGCCTTTTTTTCCTTATAATATAGGATGTTGAGGTAATATTTTAATATTTTACAGCCCAATGATAGAAGTTTCTGGATACATGCTTTGTAGACTTGTAAAACATATGCATGTTTGATTTCTCTAAATTTTATAGATCTAGCCAAAAACACATTATTGAGAATGTATGGATTTCAAATGATAAAAATAAAATTAACTGATACGTCAATTGAAATATATATGATTACTGTATCATCAATTGATTTAATCATTAATATGGCAATTTTTATACTGGGAGTGATAGTCTTTTCTTGAAATTTAGCGTGTTATTCAAAGCTACATACGTTCAAGGGCACCTGGTTGGCTCTGTTGGTTAAGTATTGGCCTCTTGATTTCAGCTCAGGTCATGATCTCAAGGTTGTAGGATGGAGCCCAGGATGGGGCTCTGTGCTGGGCATAGAGCCGATTTAAGATTGTCTCTCTCTCTCTCTCTCCCTTCCCCCGCCCCTCCCCCCAGCTCTCTTATGCTCCCTCTCTCTCTGTCTCTCAAAAATAAAAACAAAAAAGCTACATACATGCTATGAAATACAACTACTGGATAATATATCAAATAGGCCTATTTCCAGATTAAAATGAGTGCTTTATTGGATTCTGACTTTTGAATAGGACTCATTATTGTATAAATTATTTTAAACACTTTCATAGTGAATACTGGAAAGATAAAAATATTTCAGAAATGGTAATTTCCAGACAAATAATTGTTCCAGATAATTTTTAAAAAATTATTTCCACAAACTATAATTATAAAATGTAATTATATATAATGTGCAATATATAATTGTAGTTTTCAACATGGTTAGTAACAGAAATAAAGTGAATGGAGCCAAAGCCTCTCCCTAGCCCAGATTTAAGTTGTTTTGGTGAGGGGCGCCTGGGTGGCTCAGTTGGTTAAGTTGTTTTGGTGAAGCTTCTGTTAGGACATAGACCATCAGTCAATTACCTTATACCATGATTTCTAAATGTGGCCTTTTCCATCACCATATAATGTCAACATAAATTACCAGATTGCCCAAACTCTTTTTTTAACCTGCACTTTTTCATTTACTTACACTGTTTCTTGCAATTTGCTATATTTTATTTCTGTTTTATTTTTCTTCTTTTGTTAGAAATGTGAGGGTACTTGATCTACTCTATTAGGTTCAGATTCTTCCGACTTAACTAGCCTGATTAAACTTGGCCAATAGGTTAGTATATTAATGTGTGATTTGGTTTTATTATTTTGAGAGAACTTGAGAATATATTAGTGTCATACACATATATATTTTAATAACTGGTCACATGATCTGATAACCTTAAATGTGTGATACATAAATGTGTAATGAGCCACAGTCATATACATTCAAAATATGGAAACTTAATCAGTAATTCAAAATTTAAACTCAAAACTCTTTAAAAATATTAGCACAAGAATAAAATCATCAAAAATACTGGTATCAAAGATTCTAGAAAGTCATATAATGCTTCTTTATAATTTTAAGAAAAACTAAACATGAAAATAACATTGTGTATTTAAAAATACACACAAACACACCAAAAGTGTTACTTATTAATACACTTGGTCATCTGGTTCACAACTGTATGGTATTAGCAGTATTAGAGCCAATTGCAATACAGCAAATTTTATTTATTTGTGTGCCCAAACAAATGAATAAAATAAAACCAACTTTGTTGATGTGTCTGAATCATTTAAAAGAAAGGCACTATCATTTTAAACAGAGTAAAATTACTAGAGTAATCTTACCTAAAAATCAAAAGTATGCAAGCAGCCTAGATGAGCATGAGGTAAATAGGAAAATCAATAATGGAAGATTCTAAAATGTCATTTTTGGTTCTGAGGGCACTTTTCTTTTATTCATTCAAGCAGTATTTATTGAGTGACTACTGGGCAGCACGATGGACTTTCAGTGGTGAGCAATATGAGGTATATAAATAAATAAACAATGGAATGAGATAATTAATGAAAAAAGTGTGACAGGCAGACATATAGGAAGAGCAGTTAGAATCAATAGCTTTTATTTATTTTTTTCTTTTAAGTAGTCATTTTTTTATTATATTATGTTAATCACCATACATTACATCATTAGTTTTGTGATGTAGTGTTCCATGATTCATTGTTTGCATATAACACCCAGTGCTCCATGCAGAACGTGCCCTCCTTAATACCCATTACCAGGCTAACCCATCCCCCCACCCCCCTCCTCTCTAGAACCCCCAATTTGTTGTTCAGAGTCCATAGTGTCTCATGGTTCATCTCCCCCTCTGACTTCCCCCCCTTCATTCTTCCCCTCCTGCAGTAGCTTTTATTTAAAAGACACAGAGGAGGGTGGGGATCAAGGAATGCACTTCTCATGAAGAGCACCGGGTGATGTATGGAATTGTTAAGTCACTATATCGTACACCTGAAATAATATAATACTGTATGTTAACTATACTGGAATTCAAATAAAAAATAAAAAAATAAAATGTAAAAAAAAGACCCCGAGGAGAACATTTGTAACAAATGCAATACGCACTCTGCTTCTATCACTTGGAGATGAACACGTTCCTGTGGACTGTGACTCAGAGCAGCATCTGAATCATTTTGTCTTGCCTCTTATTTTTAAACACCCTTGTAATTCCATTGGCCCCAAGTGGATAATCCAGGACAATTTCCTTATCACAATGTCAGCTAATTAGTGAGCTTATTTCCATCTTTAACCTCAATTTTCTTTTTGCATATAAGGTGAAATATTCATAGGTTCCAGGGATTAGGACCTGAATTTTTGTGAGTAGGGCAGTAGCATTTTTCTGCCTATAACACTAAGTGAACTCCAAAGTCACTTACACCAGAAGTTTGATTGAAGACGTAGCTTAATATGTGGTATATACAAGTCAGTGCTCTTTAATTAATTTGACAGGGAAATCTCAAATTACAAAATACTCTTTGACTTTAGATGAAGCCTTCTGCTCAGTTTTAAGTACACAGCATTCCAGAGTATATGGAATAAATACTCTCAAAATTATAAAAGTCATGATTTGAAATTTGGATAACTCATAAAACAAAACTCTGATTATCATTTTTATGGATGTATCAATCTCAATAATATGGCTTCTATTTGATTTGACAATTTTCCCTTTCCAACTTGCCTGAACAGCATCCCTGGACAAATTCTGGAGTGACTGTAGGTATCAAACAGGTCCTGCACCTATACACACATGCATATGCATTTTTAAAGGGTACCTCCTCATTTAGTTTAACCTTCATGTTATGTATTTGAATAAGAGCATTTCCATATTATAATTTCATCTTTATTTTTAAAAAGGCAAATTATATGACTTTGTTCAACTTTTGCATAATATTACTTGAAGATTTATATTTTTGTCAATACAAATGATATGTGATTAATAAAAAAAAAATCTGTGAATGTACTGCAGAATACACTTTGGACAGTTTTCTCTTTCCTTTCCCTAACTTATAATGCAACAGTTATAAAAGCTTACCCCTACCTTGGGGAGAAATCAGTGGAAATTTCATAACCCCAGTTCTTATGAAGCTCTTCGCCACAAGGAACAACTCCTAAGGCTTCAGGCAAGAGAAATGTTTATCACAAAGTAAAACATCTCAAGTCAGCCTGTTCAGGGAGATTTGTTGCCATTTTTATTGAATTCCTGAGGATTTTATTTCTCAAGCTATTACTCTCAAATGTATGAGCAAGAAAAGGCCAAAGACCTGTTAACACTTTAATATGTCTCTCCATGTAAATGTTTACTAAAACTAAGAACAAAGCAGTAAGTCAAAGCCCCACTGTCTATCTAGTGGCTTTTTATCTTTTCTTTCTCCTCAGTTTTGCCTGGAGACTAAAGAAGACTTGAGTTCAAGTCCTGTTTTTGATACTTTTTTTGACTTCATGTAATAACTTGATCTTTCTAAAGACATCTCCTATTGTGAAAGGGGTAATGTAACTGATATGATAGTGTTGGAACTGGGTTAAATGAGATGACTTATCCAAATAATTTATTAGAGTGCCTGACCTCGTGTAAGTTTTCAATTAGTTACAAATTCATCAACATCCTTCCAAATGGTTTCTTTCTGTTCAATTACTTTTCTATTAAATCTTTCTATTTTGACTATAGACTTCTCTGAACTTTATTAAGGTCACTCAGAAACAGGACACTTTATAAAAAGGTGTTTATCATCCTTTGCCAGCCTAATTTTAAAATTGAACAAATATTATTTGGGGAAGTACTAGGGCAGAGAAAAGAATCTAATTTCCACAGAGTTTTTTTCTGCTTTTGTGGTCTATTAGACAAAGGCTTTATCTTAGCCACATTGAGAATTCTTTGCATTAAAGTACTACATATAATTAATATAATTCTAACCTATCAAAGTAGGTGAGAAAACTTGATTTAGGTCAATTCATATTATTCCTCGGGCACCAAATAATTTATTAAAAAAACAAGCAAATAGGTAGACTATTTCAAATCTAGTTCATTTCCCCACTACCGCAAACTCTTCCTGCAAACCATTCTTTAGCTAAAAAAGCCAGAGGTCTTTAAATAAATGTCTGCATCCTATATCATTCATGTGGAAAGGAGGAGGGACATTTCACGGAGCAGATTTTCAATTATCAAATCAACTTCAGGCCTGGATCAAAAGAGCAACACTCTTATGCAACATGTTGTAACATGAGGTCTCTAATAATGAGATGGTCAGGACCTCATTTTTATATCTCAGTGAAATAGCTCACAGAATAACATGCTACTCCCATAATTAGGATAAACAATAATTACAGGATCAGGTTATTAAAACATGCATGGCAAGAAAAAAAAAACTTGAACTGGGCTAGAAAGGAATAGGTGAGGAGGTCTCTCTGAGAGGAGCTTCATTTTATTTTTTACTTCATTATACATTTGCCACTAGTGGAAAGTTGAGGGTTTTTGGTTTTTTGTGTGTTTTCCCCTTACCTCGCAATAGACCATGTAGGTTAACAAAAGATGTCATGCACAATTGCATATCTCACCATCAATCTTAATGCTATGACACGGAAATAGGTGGGTGAGAATGTGGAAGCCTTCATTTTTATTATAATTGTTCTATATTATTGCTTCTATCATAGTGATAACCACAAATGCCATTTAATATAATTCAGCATTATTCCAAAACTTGTGCAACTGTCTCAACAAAAGAGAAGGGCTACAAGTAGAATTTATTAATAGCATGTGAAAAACAAGCATTTCTTTCCTTTTATTAAAATGTGTTTGTTGTCACAGTGTAGTAACAAAACTTGACGATTTGGAAAAAGACCAATCATGTATTTTTAATTCAACAAAAATTTATTGAGAAATTACTTTGTTCCAGTTGTGCCCAGGGACTAAGTTCACAAACCAATGGCTTGGTCTCCAATCCATACTACCATAAAATCAAATATTAAAGGCAAGTTAAACCAATCTAAGTTTTCATTTTCTTGCATATTAAATATTCAATTACTATGCACATTTTAAATAATATGATAGGAGAAACAGAGCTCCATGTTTGAAAACACTACTTTTTCTTCTGCCCTTTCATTCTTGTCAACCGCTTCATTATTTTTTTCCATAGCATTGGTTTGGCACACGAGTTGCCCAAAATGGCCAATTCATTGGGCCCCTGGTTAAAACATTTCACCCCTGGCATTCCAAATCCACTGAGGCCAAAAGCACAAAGACAATAATCAAAACTCTTCAAGCAGATATTGGGGGTATTGATGAGATGAATCACGTATAACTACATTATTGATTCTTGAACATGTGCATACACTATTATGTTAAGATGTCCTGATACTGCAGCCAGTAGATACCCCAGCCCTCAGAATGCTATCTCCAATGTAGGGAAATAAGTAAGTCTTCATCAGGCCATTCAACCTTTCTATTAGGCCAGCTCCTTCTGGGTGATGGGGCTCCTTATAAAACCAGATTCCATTCACATGAGTCTATTGTCACATCTCTTCATAATAAAATATAACACTGTATGGATTATGACAGCAATAGATAAGGCACTAAGATCACAGAGATGATGCTGGTGGGTCTATGAGCAGAGAAGACAAATCCATGACCCAAAATGTGACTTTCTAAATGAGCACAGAATACTACTCTTTCCATGACAGAAGGAATCCGATATAACCAATCTGCCAGCTAGTAACTTGCTGAGACCGATTGTGTACATTGGTAAATCAGCTTTCTCAGATGGGAAAAGATATGAGATTTGTAGGTTTTGCTGATTTCCATTGTGTATATATTCTCACCATTGATGATTTCATGCTACCAACATGATGTTTTGAAAAATAAAACTGAGAAAAAATGTTTACAATTAGACTTTTGAGGTCTGGTAGGAGCTTCAGAACACCACTGCTACTTTCCTGTTTGTTTTTTCAAGTTGTGATAGTAGCCATATCAACCATAATGAGGACAAGCCTTTTTTCTTTTCATTTTCATTTTTTTTTTTTGAGCCCATTCTTGTGCTCCTCAAGTACATAAGCACCAATCCCAGAATCCACTTTGAGGATCACCTTCCTGAGAGCAGTGTGGAGTATTCAGAAAGGTAAAATAATGATTTAGCAGGAAAATAGGAGGTTTCAGGCACATATAGAAACCCTAATTAGGTACATCTATTAGTGAGAGATTGATTTAGGATCAGAATCTAAATGATATGACTCTAAAACCCTTCATCTAAACTATGCTTCATTTATTTTATCAGGACTCTTTAAAAAATTAGTAAATTCATAATCCTTGAGGTATAAATGGATAGATGTGTGTATGTGTATATATGTGTATATATAAATGATATAAATTATTTGGAGGAGTGTAAAATTGCACACTTTAATATATTCTACTTCACAGAGATATCTATGTTTCCATAGTCTCAAAATATTTTGTCCGCTCTGTTGGGTACCCTGAATGCTAGATGGATAGGGACAAATTTGTCGCATTACTGATTATTCTGATGATGCTTATTTAGAAACATGAGAAACAAATATAGTGTAGGTTGGTAGAAAGGTTAAAGTTGGATGACATAAATTGGGAAATTGAAGTAGTATTGATATTTCTGGACCACAAAAAAAATGATATACCCAGCAGTTTAAACTGGCAAGTTAGAAACTCTAAAATGGCTTAAAAATACTTAGAACTGGTAAAAATGACTTATTATGACTTATTATGATATATCTACTAGTAAAGTTTTAGTCTTGGCTGATAAATTTACCTAAATAAATATAGCACCCTTAGTTTACTTCAGGCTCTGCACAAAATTATGGAATGCCCTTCAGTAACCCATCATACTACATTATTATTCGTCACATCCCCTAAGGTTAAAAAGAAAAATTAAGACACTCAAATAACAGAATCAATTAATGGGTTAAGAGGCTTTTATTCCATATTAAGAGCAAATCTCAAAGAACAAATAATCATCTTCCATTCTGCTCTGTCTCTGAATTGAGGAATTTTTAAATTTTGTGATCTGTCTTAAATTGTAGGCTATGAATTGCTTGTTCACTTTAGGGACAATTGCCTTCAGCCAAAACCTGAAACTCTATAGGGAACTGAAAAGATGGAGTGACTTTAGCTGCTAATTACTTTCCTGAGGGCAGAGGGCAGAGCTTGTGGTTGATAACAAAAGCTTTCCCCAGACTTTCCAAATCTTAATTCCATCAGTTGAGATCTTGCCAAGGCAAATGTTGTTGAACCTAAAAAGAAAGTACAGACATTTCATGCAGTATTAGAGGTACAAATATGCGATAGGGAAAGATGAAAAATTATCTAAACAATAACAATATTTATATGTATTGCTAATTTTTCCTCAGTTTAAGCATTATGAATTTGGAAGTAGTCTTGAAGTTCCTCATTTAATGTAAATAACATAATTAACATTTTTTGTCCTCTATCAGAGAAAAAAATTGGCAACGATTTGGGGGTACTACTTGTGTGGGTAGACTGCTTACTTATAAGCTTAGGCTTTTCCGTGACATATGGTAAAATACACTGTTATCATTTTAAAATAGGAAAATGCAATTATTTCAAGTTAAAAGGAAAAGGACAAAAAACACCCTGAAAAGTATTATTGATTGCTTTTTACTATGTGATTTCTTGATTAGTCTGTATGAAGCATTATATCATTGTATTACATGTAATAATTTCCAGTGTGAGTCAGTTTTACAGCAGGAATAACATTAACTTGATTAACATTAATTTCACTGGAAAAATGAAAATATAGGAGCAAGCATTGCGATGATTGAAATGTAAACGTCATTTCAAAAATATTAGAAATTATGTTTTGTTTAAAAAAGAAAACCACAATTTTATACTAAAATTTGAAAAAACAAATGGGGATTAATTGTATATTTCACATATATAATGTGAAGAATGAGAAAGATTTTTTACAATGCTCACATGTTGCTTTGCAATTGAAGCCTGGGGTGTAAGTGGCATGATCATATGAGCCATGAAATGGATAGAAATGAATATCTACCTGTGTATGTGTGTTTATGTCTATATGTTTACTTTTGTTATTATTTCAGTATAAATGCAGAGCAAAAATATTTGCCTAAGGCAAAGTACACATATTCCAATTTGATTTTCAACAGTAAATAATTTGTTTAAAAATATATGATAAAGTTTCTAAAAGTATAAGCTGTTTAGGAAATGAGAATTAAATGAAACACACAAACCATTATAAGAATGAGTTTTCATGATAGTTGTCCTAATAAATTATTCTTTTATTTGTACTATGTGTTCCAATTTCTTTTTATTTCCGCATCCTCTTCCTTCATCGACATTCTTCCGCATTAAGGAAGAAATTGAACTAAAATGCTCAACAACTATTTATTGCACTTGCTTCCAGTCATCTACCTAATACCTTTCCTCTTCTCTCATATAATTGCTATGCCCAAAAATCTGCTTTAAACATCTGACTGAGTATTCCAACAGGCTAAGATTTTCTTCTGATATTATGACTCAAAATTCTCTTTTTATCTTATTTAGCTAGTCAATGCAGTTATTAAGCTAATGTTGAGCAATTTCAGTGAGTATCACACTTTACTAAGAGATAGAATGAGCGAGTCCTCTGGTCCAGTTACATCAATTTCCTCACTGTTCCCAAGTGATTACATTATATTCTGTATTTCTTTTTTTTAATTTTTGCTAACAAATTTTTTGACAGTTTTCTTACCCCTTTATGACTGAGTTCTTGAGTCCTCCTGTCACTCTGAGGTTTGCATGAACTTAGGCTCAAGTTCTTTCCTCCTGTTAGCATCATGAATATATGTTATGCAATTTGGCATTTATTCATATACTTCCATATAGTTCTTTGTCTCCTATGCATTTCTTGTTAATAGCTTAATGTATCAGGCAGTTCCTGTGAAAACAGTTAATATGTGGTATATACAAGTCAGTGCTTGTTGTAAGCTACCACTTACACCAATAAAAGAATCCCATAGCTAACTAAACATATAGATTAGATATAATATCTGAGCTCAAGAAACTTATAATTTAATAAAGGATCACTTAAAACATTTCTCCATATTACCAGAAAGCAGATAAATGAGCACACAGAAGGAATGAAATAAGTCAGCAATGTTTTCATAATTTAGGCAAATGAGTATCAAATTCTAATATAAAAGAACATTATAAAAACATAACAACATATGGGCAAAAATATTTTGGTTCTTGCAGTAGAGATGGATTTAGTCCTAGAAATAGCATATATGTATTTTTCTTTATTCCTGAAATAAATGTACAGACATTAAGTTTTCTGACCTTTGGATGGAAATTTGACTTGGTTAATAATGTCATCTGTGTAAGAAGGTGTGACAAAGGATTTATGGTAGGATTTGGGTTTTCGTTGGGTGATTTTGGAGACTGTCCAATGAAGCAGGGGTTCATATTGGATAGGGTGCTGGTAGGATGCAGACACAATTCCAAATGAGCAACTCAACAAATCTTACCTCTGGAAGGGTGCACTAGAATGAAGCTAAACTACAATTTGTAAAGATGCATCCTTTAATCACTCTTACTATTCCTGAGAGGGAAGGTTTGATATTTTGCGTCTTGGAAAATATTTATTATTTATTTTTGTTCAGATGTGATTATAGAATGCTGTAGTTTTTGACTTGGTCTATCATGGTCACAGAATGACCTTTTTTGATGTTGATGTTTTGTGATTTATTTTCAGCAGGAGAACAATAAAGCCTAGCTGAAGTAGCAGGCCAGCTCCTGGATGTCAACTACTGCTTTTCTCCTTCTCAATAATATAGTTTAAAGGAGTAAAATTATTTTTATTCTTATTGCAAGAAATAGTGTGATTAATGCTACAGATAAAACAACAGCATGCTCAGAAATAAATCAGGCTTTATCTGAAAGAAATAGATAGAAGGGGATTTGGGATACGGCAAACAGAGGCATTTATTTAAAAGAAATGCAATTCATAAATAATTGTTTATTTTAATCCTGTTACTGTAATTTTCTTTTGCTTTTGTTTAGCACTGAATAAATATCAAAGATTAATTATGATTCTCAAGTTCTTATAACATAATTCTATATTCATGAAGCATTCCCCTTATAGCCCCTTAGATGAATTCACTGAAGATGTGGAAACAACCAGTAATTGATTTAACAGCTTGAATTTCACACTTGTGCTTTACTGGCATCTTATAGACTCAGCCGTAGAAAATAAGTTCCTTCCTAAAGACATGTTGCTGTTATGGTGATTGAAATTAAATCTGGAATTGTATTTGTGTAGCATGGGTTATTATTCCAACATCTGGAATGAGAAAATTAAGGCAGGAAACTGTTATATATTTTGCCTTAAGACCCAACGATTCAACAACATCTTATTGGTTTGTTTCGTACATGCAGGCCTGTTTAAGAGTTTCAGTTATTAAAAGGAAAATATTTTAAAAATATCGCTAATTTTTAAGGACAACTAGTTAAATTAGTATAATAGAAAAATAATGCTGTGAACCAGAAATAAATATTTTCCTGTCCTTAATTTTTATATATGTGCAGAAGCAGCAAAATGAGTAGGCACATTTAAATTTTAATTATCAAAATTCCTTTGAAAGAATGTATATCATTTTACAACTTGATATTGTTCACTACTCATTAAGTGTCTTGTATTTGAAATTTTGGAACTAAAGATCATGTTTTCCTAGACACCATGATTTGAGAATGAATATTTTCATACAGTTTTCAGCATATATGCACATGTATTTTGCTGGTGACCCTCATGCAATACCCTATACACTATTTCCTTAAAGCATTGATTTTTGAATTAATACCACATTGTTTTAAAATTAATAAATCTTAGATGGAAAATAAAATCATTTTAACTTTAAAAAATTCCAGAATTGTAATCATTTGTATATTTTCTAATTTCCCCAAATTATTAAAATATCCATGCTTTAGAACTTACCAAACCATGAGAGACTCTGGACTCCGGGAACCAAACTGAGGGTTACAAAAGGGAGGGGTGTGGGAGGATGCGGTAATCAGGTGATGAGTATTAAGGAGGGCAAGTTTTGTGATAAGCACCGGGTGTTAGATGCAACTAATGAAACGTTGAACACTACATCAAAAATTAATGAGGTACTACATGCTGGCTAATTGAATATAATAATAAAAAATAAATAAATAAAACTTGCCAATACTTTTTAACATTTCAAACATGTGGTCTGGCCCAGAAAATTCTGTACCAGTTTTAATTTCTTTCTTTCTTTTTTTAAAGATTTTATTTATTTATTTGAGAGAGAGGGAATGAGAGATACAGAGCACGAGAGGGAAGAGGGTCAGAGGGTCAGAGGGAGAAGCAGACTCCCTGCTGAGCAGGGAGCCCAATGCGGGACTCAATCCCGGGACTCCAGGATCATGACCTGAGCCGAAGGCAGTCACTTAACCAACTGAGCCACCCAGGCGCCCTAAAATGCCAATAAAAAATAAGGTATAGGAATACTGAGTACTTATAAGCAAGGAGTATATACAGATAGATGTATCACCTACATGAAAATGAATTACTTTGTTTCTTCTCTTACTCCATCCCTAATCTAATCTTCTCTAATCAGTAAATGCCACCGTTATCTATGTAGTTGTTGATCAGTAATCCAAGAAACATTTTGATTAACTTTTTCCCTATCCACATCTAAATAAATTAAGCCCTAGCATTATATATCCAAACTATATTTCACATCCATCTCCTTCTCTACATACCATAGTCATTTAGTCCAAGCCACTATTTACATCCACCTGGTCTATTACAATCTTATCCCAACTTTCCCACTGTCTTCTTATCCACCTGTTCTCCTCCCTCAGAAACATGAATGGTCTATTAATGTGTAAATTAGGTGATATAAATTTTCATCTTAAAATCCTACAATATACTTTCATTGAACTTATAGTAAAGTTCAAATCCCTTATCACAATCAGCAGAAGCCATCATGTTAGGCCCATTGCCTATTTCTAAAAACCTCATTTTAGGAGTGCCTGGATGGCTCAGTTGGTTAAGTGTCCAACTCTTGATCTCAGCTCAGGTCTTGATCTCAGGTTAAGCTCAAGCCCCCTGTTGGGCTCCACACTGGGTGGAGCCTACTTAAAAAGATAAAAAAAATAAATAAAAATTTAAAAAGTAAGTAAAAGAAGACCTCATTTTACTTAAATTATACTTTTTACTACTATCTAGGCACTTATTGTTCCATTAGTTTCTTGAATAAACCAATTTTAAACTGAAATTTTTATTGAAGTGAAAGTAGGTTCAAATTCAGTCTAACAAATCTCAGACACCCATGGATTCTTTTCAAAGACTACAAATATCCCAATGATAACATCCTGCAAAATTATAGTATAATGTCACAACCATGATATTGACATTGATAAAATCTACCATTATGTGTTGTATTTAGTTCTATCATATATATTCTTATCATCTATGTAAATTTGTGCAAATTTTTAACTTTATGAAACCATCGCATAAATGATACAGAATAATTCCATCACCACAAATATACCATATGTTACCCTTTTATAATCAAGCCTATCTCCCTCCCACTTCACCATCTGCCTCATATTGAACCACTGGCAAACACTAATTTGTTCTCCATTTCTGAAATGTTGTCCTTTCCGAAATGTATGTAAATAGAATCATATAGTAAGTAACATTTTGGGATCAACTTATTTCATCTTAAACATTCTCCCCGGAGATTCATCAAGTTGCTGTGTGGATCAAAAGTGTGCTCCTTTTTTATTGCTGATTCCAGGTTGGAGTTAAAAAAATTCTATGAACATTAGTGTACAGGTTTTAATGTGAATGTAAGTTTTCATTTCACTTAGATATATATCCAAGAGTGCAAATGCTGGGTTACATGGGAATCGTGTATATAGTTTATAAGAAACTACCAGATTGTTTTCCAGAGGAGCTGTACCATTTTACATTCTCATCAGCAATGTATGAGTGATCCAGTTTCACTGTATCCATGCCAGAATTTGGTGTTGACACTATTTTGTACTTTTAGTCATTCTGATAGGTTTTTGTGTGTTTTCTTATTGTGATATTATTTACATTTTCCTCTTGGCTAATGATGTTTTAACATATTTTTGTGAAAACATATGTATATGTTTTAAATAATTTTTTTTAAAGATTTTATTTATTTATTTGAGAGAGAGAGAGAGAAACAGCATGAGAGGGGAGAAGGTCAGAGGGAGAAGCAGGCTCCCCGCTGAGCCGGGAGCCCGATGTGGGACTCGATCCCAGGACTCCAGGATCATGACCTGAGCCGAAGGCAGTCACTTAACCAGCTGAGCCACCCAGGTGCCCAAAACATATATATATGTTTTAAACCTTTACCTACTTGAAGTGACACTGAGGAATGGATTGTAGGTATGATTGAAGAACAAAGAAAATTGATGAAACAGAGGTTGAGTAAAAGGTTTGTTTTTAGGGAAGAAATATTAAATATATTGAAAGCAAAAATAAAGATGTATTAGCAAGTATACAATTTTGTTTACTGATTGGCTAAGTAAATTTGTCCTTTAGTTACTGTAATTATCCTAAGAAAAATGTTGGGAAAAGATCTTCAAAACTTTCACTGCAACATTAATTTTGAAAATTGCTCAAGTGGACTAATCACGAGCTTTGTAACTTTTGATGACTGCAGCCAAGATCTGGAATGTCCAAAATCTCAGTGTGCTGGACATCTGGTGCCATCTGTAGTGTCATCCATGTAGGGGCAGATAAATAACATGGATGATACTTAAGGCATTCTTTATTTCTTTTAAAAAGTTGAATGTTTGGGTGCCTGGGTGGCTCAGTCGGTTAAGCCTCTGCCTTTGGCTCAGGTCATGATCCCAGGGTTCTGAGATGGAGTCCCACATCGGGCTCCCTGCTCAGCAGGGAGTCTGCTTCTCCCTCTGCCTGTTGCTCCCCCCTGTTTGTGCTCTCTCTCTCTCTCTCTCTCTCTCTCTCTCTCTCTTAAAAAAAAAAAGTTTGCTTCTCATTCCTTAAATACTGAAGTGAAGAACCTGAAGTCATTTTTATCTACCAACAAGACTGAACAAGGCCTGGTCCACTCCTTGGTCCTTGTTTGTCTTTTAGAAGTGTGTTGTGTCCTCTTGGGAGTTTAGTCCTTGAGAAGGAGTTACCCACCCCCCTCCCACAATATTCTGTTAGTGGTCTCTCCTTTCCATATGTTCTCTTCTTCAGCTACACTTTCCATGTAGTCTCATACCAATCTCACGCTTTAATCCCATCTACCAATCTGTCAATTATTAGCATGTTTACATTTCAAATCCTGAATTCACTCCTAAACTACATTCTTATATTACTTCCTTGACATTTCTATTTGTATTTCTAATAAGCAATCCAAGCTTAACACACCAAAAATGTAAGCCTCGAAACCTTTTCTTCCTCAGAATGTGTTATTATATGGTGCCATTTTCCTCCAGTTGGTCAGGTCTCAGATCTATGATTAATCTTTGACTCATTCATTCTTTCAGTCAACAAATAAGTATTATTGGGTATTTAATTTGTGCCACATTTTTTTTCTCCATCTGTCTCCAGGTACCATATCCAAATCAACCTGCAAAATGTATTCCAAAAATATACACACTTTTCCATTGTCTTTACCATCACAGGAGACCAGGCCGCAATAACACCTCATCAGGACTGATGCAAATAGCATTCTGACCAGCACTTTTACTCTTTTAGAGTCTGTTCTCAATATCCAGCATGAGCTTTTACAAGCATAATTCAGTTCCAATTATTTTCTTGTCTCTGACCAGATAATTTTAGCAATAAAATTATTTTCTTATTTTCTTGGTGCTTAAAATTTACCAATTAAATAGAGTAGAATTAACATGCTAGTCTTTTACTCTAAGCTACAAAGCTCCATATACTCTGTCCTTGTGTCTTATCTCTCAACTTCATCTTAGATTTCTATCTCAATTGTTCACTATGCTTCCACCACATCAAGCTTGAACTTCCACAGACAATCCCAAATTGCTTCAGACCTGAGACTAAAATGCTTCTTCCAGGTTTTACAAAGCTATATTCTTCTGGTTATTCAGGTCATGGCCTCCCTGGACAGGCATGAATCAAAAAATAAATATATGACCTCTGTTTAAGTTAAAATGAGACTCACTTTTCATTTATTTCTTAAATCACTATAGAATCAGATACACTGAGTTGAAAGCTGCCTAATACTTTTTTAATGTTTATCTACAATTAAGTTAATAGAATTAATGTAGGACTTTATAATAGCAGTATTTTTATTTTTATTTTTTTAAAGATTTTATTTATTTATTTGACAGAGAGAGAAACAGTGAGAGAGGGAGCACAAGCAGGGGGAGTGGGAGAGGGAGAAGCAGGCTTCCCGCGGAGCAGGGAGCCCGATGTGAGGCTCAATTCCAGGACCCTGGGATCATGACCTGAGCCAAAAGCAGACATTTAATGACTGAGCCACCCAGGCGCCCCTATAATAGCAGTATTTTTTAAAAGCTAACAATTTCTTAACACTTAACTATGTGCCAGTACTGTACTAATTATTTTATAATGATTATGTCAGTTAATTTCTATGAGGTGGAAACTGTGAGTTAAGAAGTTTTTTGTTTGTTTTAACCTATTTTACAAAGGAAAACTAATGTTCAGATTGATTAATTAGCTTGAATAAAGTTCTTCAGGGAATAAAATGTGAGGTTGCATTTGGCCACAAACAGCCATTGTTCATAAACATTAATCTTTCTTGAATATGGCCAGATGAATTTGCAAGATTCAATCAAAATTCCATATTATTTTCTTGAAGCCATTGGTTTTATGATACTCTTACTTCTTAGATAATATTAATGCCAATTGAATACCATACATTATATTTCCAAAATTGAACATTAGGGGGACTTACAATAAGAATATTCTTTTCTTTCCTTCCTTTCTCTTAAATGCAAATAAGCTCTAAGAATAAATTACAGGTCTTCATTCTTTACTTGTCCACACAACTTTTATCCTGACACTAAATAACTTCAAACTTCTCTATCCATTTTTTTCCCCACTGAACTTTTTGTAACCAATGCAAATTCAACAAGGCCAAAACTGAAGTTACCACTTTTTCTAATATTCCTTTTGTTAGGTAATAGTATCTATTATCCATTTAATTATGCCAATAGAGACTTTCAATCTTCAAATAGATTTGTCAATATCACGTGCATGCATTATTTAAACTTTGAACTTATTATTAATTTTTCTCTATCATTTCTTTTTAGATATTTTAACACAATTCTATATCTGAAATGTGTCTCAAGTTTATCTTTCTTTCCTGTCGCTAAATTGTTTATTGCCTAAATTTCAACCATTCAAACTGCCATTATTTGTATATCAACATTCTTCCAATATAAGTATGTACTCATCTAATTTTTATTAAAATATTTAGAATGCAAGTGTTTTGTTATTATAATTAATGGAAATCTGTTTCAATTGTCATAAAAGAGATTGTGAAATCTTTACTACTTTTAAGAGGAGTAAGTCTTTCCCCTCTATACGTCTCATTTCTCCCTAGCCTCTCCCCATTTTATTTCTCTCCAGGGGTGGTAGATTTGAGTCTAGTTTGAGGAACACAGTGTAAGTAGTTCAGCCCCTTTCTTCCTCCCTTCTGAACAGAGAAAACATATTGTTGCTTTGCTATCTCTATGCCATAAGATTTACAGGGGCATGATCTTATCTGGAGGGAGATTCTGTAGAGTTTTGGTGATAATTTCAAGTAAAATTGATACTAAGGTCTGGTTCGTGGGCCAGAAATCTTGAGAAAGGGATTAAAAGTAGACAAACCAGAATAAGAATTATAAGGTTAAAAAGTTTGGGAAGAAAGATGATAAATTTAGTAATGGTCATGTTGAATTTAGGTTACCTGTAAAAGACTTAGGTGCATATATTCAAGATTTTGCTTGATGTCTAGATAAAGGTTGAATCTTTTGAATCAGGTAAGTGCACAATTAAAACAGTCAGAATATCGCAGAAAAAAGTCAGTAGATACTATCCCAGGGCTTACTACAGGGTGAATAGCTGGTTTTAGATAGACAAGGGACTGATGCATATAAACAAGGTTACACACACTGGACATTAGTCACACATGAATTATGCAAGGATTTTAGTAAAACTCTGGCCACATGGACCCCAGCATGTGGGCAAAGGGGTCTTTAAAATGTAAATTGAGGTACTTTGACTTTAAACTTCAGAGGCACAGCTTAATATGTATGTAAGAAAAAATGAGGTGAGAAAAGATTCTTGTACTTATTTTTGTATGTGTATATATTTTTTTCTGAGCCAGGTCTGTGTTCAGATTCTTTAGAGTGCAGCTGTGATAGAGAATAGTAATGTGTGATGTTCTCACTTTCAGCAGCTAGTGACAGTTGACAGACACCAGAATAGCTGCCTCCAAATCTGTTCTTGTTTTATGTAATTTTGAGCTGTATTCAGAGCCAAGTAAGGGAATCTCGTGATTCATGTGTTTATATACAGGGTCTTCATGTGTTTCTCCACCACACTTGTCTCAGGATGACTCCGGCCAGGACTTCAGACTCCTGGGATGCAAACAGGATCTTCTCCAGATAATAAAAACTCAAAATTATTAGGAATTCTTATTTTAAAGGGAATTCATAATATAAAAACAGGTATATTGGCCAGAAAGTATCAGAAATTACAGTGACTTTTTGCACTTCATTTTAGAAGATATTGTTAGCTTCAAGTACATGGGGGGAAAAAATCAGTAGACAGAAGTCAACTTTCCTGAAAGAATTTTCTGGACATCATAGAAAAATTATATACCAGGATACATGTCGTTACCAAAAAAAACCAAAAAAAAAGGGCGCCTGGGTGGCTCAGTTGGTTAAGCGACTGTCTTCGGCTCAGGTCACGATCCTGGAGTCCCAGGATCGAGTCCCACATCGGGCTCCCCACTCAGCGGGGAGTCTGCTTCTCCCTCTGACCCTCCCCCCTCTCATGCTCTCTCTCTCTCAAATAAATAAATAAATAAAATCTTTAAAAAAAATAGAGGAATCAAATATAGTTGATGAATCAAATATAGTCTTCTACTGAAGGCTTCCACAAGCTGAAAAAAAGAGTTAATAAAAGTACACGGCATGGGGCGCCTGGGTAGCTCACCCGTTAAGCGTGTGCCTTGGGCTCAGGTGATGATCCCAGGGTCCTGGGATCGAGCCCCCCATCGGACTCCCTGCTCAGTGGGAAGCCTGCTTCTCCCTCTCCCATTCCCCCTGCTTGTGTTCCCTCTCTCGCTGTGTCTCTCTGTCAAATAAATAAATAAAATCTTTAAAAAAAAAGTACATGGCAAAAAAAGTAGCCCTCACTAGACTCTAAGTACTCATAATTTAATTCCATCATTACCCTCAACTTAGAAGTTAGCTGAAGTGTTTTTCCATCTTAAACAAGTTAGAACTTGCTTGGAATCAAATTTCACAAGTCTGATGAATTTTATAGCCATATGTGTATCTCTAAATACCCAGTGTTCAATATTGCACTGGAGTGCGGCAAGAAGAACCAACAATGTAGATGGTCATTGAAAGTTTTTGAATATTCTGGATAAGATAAAACGACTTCTTAAGTAAGGAATTATTTGGGGCTATCACTATTTTAGATTTCTTTATTTTGAAAGAATTTGGAATGCCTTAGCTACATTTAGCTGTAGGACTCATAGCATCAGTTTCTTCAAAGTCAGAGACAGAGACAGACAAGACTGGCGCTATATGCTTATGTAATCTTATATGCATAATCTTATAAATCCCATCATATTTGCATAGTTCTATTGATGAAAGGAAAGTCATAGGTCCTGCCTACAATCTATGAGAGGGGATTACACAGCGGGTCAACTGTGGACTATGGAAACACATGTGCCACATTAGCATCTGTCCATTCCACCTTCTACACTTTTCTATACCATAATTACCTCGTTTCTATTATCCTATTTTGGTGTCATTATTTGACCTGACATCAAAAACCTGCCAAATTCTGTACCCTTTCTATGTATAGAAATTTATAGCACTAATTTTATGCAAAGGTATTAATCACTTAAATAAAACTGTGTAGAGCTTCAAGAGGGTAATATTTAATCTAGTGACCATGTGGAAAAATGGGAAATATTTCATTTTAATGGCAAATCTTGAGATACCTGAGAAAAGATTTTTTAGGTATCACATTTTTAAAAGACCCAAGTAGCACAATCCTGAATAAAATTAAGTGAATACAATTAAGTGAATAAAATTAAGAATGAGATTAAAATACCTATTGAAATATCTTTAAGACTGAAGTGATTTTTAAGGGTTTTTTTAATGCCCTCTTTTTAATCAGCATGTTGAATAGAGTTGGTAAAAGTGTAAGAGAAACCACACTTTGTCTTTCTTAGATTACTAGGAAAGGGGAACCATACTTGCACATTTTAATTTATATGTAATTCAGCCCACATTTATAGAGTATATTGGGCTATATTTCATAACATTTATATGATCAGCACTATTAGGACTTCAGGCGATTTTACGAAAGAAATGTTGTATCAGAGGTAAACATGGGAAATTATATTATACCTAATTATATAAAGAAGAAATTAAAGTGTCCAAAATGTGTTCCTTATATGTCTAATTTTCAAATTAAATACAGCTGTAAAAAGGCTGAAACATTCATTGCTTCATGAAGAAACATATTATTTGTATAAAAATCAAATAATTGTTAAATTTATATGTTTAATTAAAGCTCAATTAACATTATAAGAAAAATATAAAACCTTTTGGCAATAGTATAGAATATAACTCTTATGATAAAGAAAAACTGTCAAATAATAGTGTATCTATTTATAATAGTGACCCTTATTTTCTATCCTTAGGTTCTATTTAAAGATCCAAATACTGTATAGATAATAAAGTATATAGAATTCCAACATACCACCATTCTACCATAGTCACTGTAATGTGGATGGTTGCTACTGAGATAGTGGGATGTCATCTGGGTTTAGTACCCGTGACTTTAATAATATAAAGTAAACAAATGAGACTAGCTTTGTAATCACAATCATTAATAAAAGATATATTTTTTAACCACCAGTGAAATTGGTGATGAAATATCTTAGGTATTAAAAAAATAAGTGGAAAATCAGTGTGATTTAAGATAATGGAAAGAAAGATAAGCCACAAAAAAAAAAAAAAAAGATAATGGAAAGACAAGCCACAGGCTGAGAGAAATTAGTTGCAAAAAATATACCTGATAAATGATGGGTTTCCCAAATTTACAAAGAAATTTTAATACTCAGTAAGAATTTCTTTAACTTAAAATAAGCAAAAGATCTGAATAAACACCTCACCAGAGCAGGTATTCAGATAGCAAATAAGCACATGAAAAGATGTTCAGTATCACATGTCATCAAAGAATTGCAAATTTTGACAACAATGATACCACTGCACACCAATTAAAATAGCGAAAATCCAAAAAAACTGATAACATCTAATCCTAGAGCAACAGGAACCCTCATTTGTGGCTGGTAAAATGTAAAATGGAATGTCCACTTTGGAAGACATTTTGCAGGTTCTTACAAAGCTTAACATAGACTTATCAGACCATCCAAAAATCACACTCCCTGGTATTTACCCAAAAGATTTGAATATTTATGTCCACACAAAAAACTTGCACATGAATGTTTATAGTCACTTTGTTTGTAATTGGCAAAACTTAGAATTAGCCAAGATGTCCTTAAGTAGGATAAACGAATTGTGGTGCATCCAAACAATGGCATATTATTCAGCAACAGAAAGAATGAGCTATTAAACCACAAAAAGGCATAAGGGAAATTTAAATGCAGATTGCTAAGTGAAAGAGGCCAATCTTAAAAGGCTACATACTGCATGATCCCAACTTAGGAAATTCTGGAAAAAGCAAAATTATGGAGACAATAAAAAATCAACAGTTACTACGGTTTCTGGGGAGCAAGGGAGAGATGAACAGGTGGAGCACAGGGGATTTTTAGAACAGTGAAAGTATTTTACATGACACTGTAATGGTGGATAGACCCACAGTATATACAAAACCAAGAGTGAACACTAATGTAACTATGGACTTAGTTAATAAATGAATTAATCATTCATGGAATAAAAAGTCCAAATACCTGAAATTGTCAGACTAGATTACAAACAAGATCCAACTATGTGATCCCAAAACACAAATAGGCTAAAAGTGAAATGATAGTTAACAATAGTTTATCAATATTAGCTCATTAGTTTTAATAAGTGTACCACAAAAATTCAAGATGTCAATAATGGAGGGATCTGGGGAAGGGGTGAGAGGGTTACATAGAAACTGTACTTTTCATTTGATTTTTTATATAAACCTAAAACTCTTCTAAAAATTGTCTTTTTTATTATATGAAAAAAATTGGTGTGATTAGAGTTTTCTAAGTTGCCTTACTATATTCCTTCATTTTTATATCCTCTTTGAACCCTGCTTGCTTTTTAGAATTTTTTTAAATTGATGTATAGTTGATACACAGTGTTGCATTATTTTCAGGTGCACAACATAGTTCCTCCATATGTCTATATGTTGTGCTATTCTTAAAGCCCTTCTTAATGAGACTGGATTTTACTGATTTCTCAGCTGTAAAATAAAAATTTGATTATTATATAAAATTGAGTAAAATATAAAAATATTTACTTAAAGCTCTTAAATATTTTTAAAGTTTTTTTTTCAAGTTTATATTGCTTATCTCAATGTTAGCTCAACATGAAAACAAAATCAAGACTATGTTATATACATAGAAGTTGAAAGAATTTGTTACCAATAGAAATAAACTATAGAAAATGCTAAAGGAAGTACCCCAGGCAAAGAGGAAAATTCGAAATATCTGGGTGCATTAAAAGATTTGGAATGCTTGGGTGGCTCAGTTGGTTAAGCATCTGCCTTCAGCTCAGGTCATGATCCCACGGTCCTGGGATTGAGTCCTGCCTTGAGCTCCCTGCCCAGCTAGGACCCTCATTCTCCTTCTCCCTCTGCCCCTTCCCTTGCTCATGCTAGCTCTCTCTCTCTCAAATAAATAAATAAAAAAATCTTTAAAAAAATTAAAAATGAAATACTTATCTCTCATTTATAACATCTTCTTAAAAAAACTGACTAAACAATAATATAATAATAATAATAGTATTTTCTGAGGTTTATAAGACATACAGAGTAAAATCTTGACAACAGTAGCTTCAAAGCTGAGAGATGGAAAAGCAGCCTACTGGATAGGAGAAGATATTTGCAAATGACATATCCCATAAAGGGTTAGTATCCAAAATATATGAAGAACTGATATAACTCAACACTCAAAAAACAAATAATCCAATTAAAAAATGGGCAGAAGACATGAACAGACATTTCTTCAAAGAAGACATCCAGATGGCCAACAGACACATGAAAAAATGATCAACATCATGGATCATCAGGGAAATGCAAATCAAAACTACAATGAGTTATCACCTCACAACTGTCAGAATGGCTAAAATCAAAAACACAAGAAACAAGTGTTCGGAAGGATGTGGAGAGAGAAGAACCCTTGTGCACTGTTGAGTATGCAAACTGGTCCAGCCACTGTGGAAAACAGTATGGAGTTTCTTCAGAAAGTTAAAAATAGAACTACCCTGTGATCCAGCAATTGCACCACTGGGTATTTACCCCCAAAATACAAAAATACTAATTCAAAAGGATACATGTACCCCCATGTTTACAGCAGTATTATTTATAATACCCAAATTGTGGAAGCAGCCAAGTGCCCATCGATATCGATAGATGAATGGGTAAAAAAGAGATGGTATATGTATATATATATATATATATATATATATGTATGTATATCCAGCTATTAAAAAAGAATTAAATTTTGTCATTTGCAACAATATGGATAGAGTTAGAGAGTACAACGCTAAGTGAAGTAAGTCGTTCAGGGAAAGACAAATATCATATGATTTCACTCATATGTGGAATTTAAGAAGCAAAACAAATGAACAAAGAAAAGAGAAAGAGAGAGAAACCAAGAAACAGACTCTTTTTTTTTTTTTAAAGATTTTATTTATTTGTTTGAGAGAGAGGGAATGAGAGATAGAAAGCACAAGAGGGAAGAGGGTCAGAGGGAGAAGCAGACTCCCTGCTAAGCAGGAAGCCCGATGTGGGACTCGATCCCGGGACTCCAGGATCATGACCTGAGCCGAAGGCAGTCGCTTAACCAACTGAGCCACCCAGGCGCCCAAGAAACAGACTCTTAATTATAGAGAACAAACTGGTGGTTACCAGAGAGGAGGTGGGTAGGAGGATGGGGAAAAAAGATGAAGGGGATTAGGAGTACAGTTATCATGATGGGCACTGACTAATGTACAGAATTGTTCAAACACTATATTTTACTCCTGAAATGAATATAGCACTGTATGTTAGCTATACTGGAATTAAAATTTAAAAATGTTATAGCTGATAAGCCAAGAAAGGATAAAATGGAATCATTAAAAATACTTAATCCAAAAAAGAATTGGGAAGAAGAGGAACAAGAAAGATGAAGCAAAGAATAGTAAATAATAGATTTAAACCCAAATATATAAAAAAATCACATTAAAATACACAACTTGGGGTGCCTGGGTGACTCAGTCTGTTAAATGTCTGCCTTCGGCTCAGGTCATGATCACGGTTTCCTGGGATCAATCCCCAGAGTCAGGTTCCCTGTTCAGTGGGGAGCCTGCTTCTCCTTCTCCCTATGCCTCTGCCTCTCCCCTTGCTTGTGCTCTCTCACTCTCTCAAATAATCTTTTAAAAATAAAATTAAAAAGGGGGCGGAGCAAGATGGCGGAGGAGTAGGAGACCTAGATTTCGTCTGGTCTCAGGAATTCAACTGAATAGGGATCAAACCATTCTGAACACCTACGAACTCAACAGGAGATCAAAGAGGAGAGTAGCAACAACTCTCTGAACAGAGACGCGACCACTTACTGGAAGGTAGGACATGCGGAGAAGTGAATCTGAGGCGATATTCGGGAGGATAGACGGCGGGGGAGGGGCCTCCGCCGGCCACTTCTGGCAAGTGATAGAGCCGCGGAGCACAAAATCGGAACTTTTAGAAGTCGGCTCCACGGAGGGACGTCGCTCCAGTTGCTAAACTGAGGGTGGAACCCTCACAGGACAGTGTGGTCTCAGGACCCTCGGGGTCACAGAGAGACCGGGGTGCCTGAGTGCAGCAGAGCTCCCAGGTATCGGAGCAGGGAAGCCGGCTGCAGAGATGGAGCCGAGGCACAGGATCTCAGCTCGGGGTTGCCATAAACTGTGATCCGCGGCCCAGTCGGGGCACGGCTCCTCCAGCAGGAACCCAACAAGCGGCAGATCCGGGGACACTCCCCTTCCTCCCCCGGGAGGAGCGGCGTGGGAGCGCACTGCAGGGATTTGCGGGGTTTGGAGACTCCACATGGGGTCGGGTGCCAGAGATAGAAACACTCGGTCACAGGCCGGGTGAGCGCGGAGTGCGGCTGGAGACCGGGGAGATGGGAGTGACTGCTTTTCTCTGGGGGTGCACTGAGGAGTGGGGCCCCGAGTTCTCAGCTCCTCCGGGCGGAGATTGAGAGGCCACCATTTTCACCCTGGTCCTCCAAAGCTGTACTGAGAGCTTGCAGGAAACAAAAGCTCCTAAGAGCACACCCGAGCAGCTTGCTTAGCCCAGACAAACAAGGGCGGGGCAATTCCGCCTCCAGCAAAGACATTTGGGAACCACGACAACAGGTCCCTCCCCCAGAAGATCAGCACGAACAGCCAGCAAGCCAAGACCAAGTTTACCGATCAAGGAGAATGGGAGAACTCCAGCGCTAGGAGAATACTACACATAGAATTCATGGCTTTTTTACCATGATTCATTAATTTTTCAAAGTTAATAAATTTTTAGCTGTTTTTTTTGAATTTTTCTTTTTCCCTTTTCAACGAACATCTTATCAATCCCTTTTTTAAAAGAAATAATTTTTATTTTTCATTTTTAGAGTCATACTTTATCCCTTCATAGTAGTTACCCTTATTTTTGGCGTATATATATAAGTTGTTCTCTCTTCAAAATTTTGAGATACAGTTTCTTCTAACAGATCAAAATATACCCTAA